>NW_027466178.1:152500-605000 GCF_046127955.1 Nelusetta ayraudi | reverse complement strand
TCCTGCAGTTGTTGTTGCAGCTTGTGTTGTATCTGCAGTAGTGGTTGCAGTGATAGCAGTTGTGGAGGCCTCAGTAGTGGTGGTTTCTCCTGCAGTTGTTGTTGCAGCTTGTGTTGTATCTGCAGTAGTTGTTGCAGTGATAGTGGTTGTGGAGGCCTCAGTAGTGGTGGTTTCTCCTGCAGTTGTTGTTGTTGCAGCTTGTGTTGTATCTGCAATAGTTGTTGCAGTGATAGTGGTTGTGGAGGCCTCAGTAGTGGTGGTTTCTCCTGCAGTTGTTGTTGCAGTGATAGCAGTTGTGGAGCCCTCAGTAGTGGTGGTTTCTCCTGCAGTTGTTGTTGCAGCCTGTGTTGTATCTGCAGTAGTTGTTGCAGTGATAGTGGTTGTGGAGGCCTCAGTAGTGGTAGTTTGTCCTTCAGTTTTTGTTGCAGCTTGTGTTGTATCTGCAGTAGTTGTTGCAGTGATAGTGGTTGTGGAGGCCTCAGTAGTGGTGGTCTGTCCTTCAGTTGTTGTTGCAGCTTGTGTTGTATCTGCAGTAGTTGTTGCAGTGATAGCAGTTGTGGAGGCCTCAGTAGTGGTGGTTTCTCCTTCAGTTGTTGTTGCAGCTCGTGTTGTATCTGCATTAGTTGTTGCAGTGATAGCAGTTGTGGAGGCCTCAGTAGTGGTGGTTTCTCCTGCAGTTGTTGTTGTTGCAGCTTGTGTTGTATCTGCAGTAGTTGTTGCAGTGATAGTGGTTGTGGAGGCCTCAGTAGTGGTGGTTTCTCCTGCAGTTGTTGTTGCAGCTTGTGTTGTATCTGCAGTAGTGGTTGCAGTGATAGTGGTTGTGGAGGCCTCAGTAGTGGTGGTTTGTCCTGCAGTTGTTGTTGCATCTTGTGTTGTATCTGCAGTAGTTGTTGCAGTGATAGCAGTTGTGGAGGCCTCAGTAGTGGTGGTTTCTCCTGCAGTTGTTGTTGCAGCTTGTGTTGTATCTTTAGTAGTTGTTGCAGTGATAGCAGTTGTGGAGGCCTCAGTAGTGGTAGTTTGTCCTTCAGTTGTTGTTGCAGCCTGTGTTGTATCTGCAGTAGTTGTTGCAGTGATAGTGGTTGTGGAGGCCTCAGTAGTGGTGGTTTCTCCTGCAGTTGTTGTTGCAGCTTGTGTTGTATCTGCAGTAGTTGTTGCAGTGATAGTCGTTGTGGAGGCCTCAGTAGTGGTGGTCTGTCCTTCAGTTGTTACAGCTTGTGTTGTATCTGCAGTAGTTGTTGCAGTGATAGCGGTTGTGGAGGTCTCAGTAGGGGTGGTCTGTCCTTCAGTTGTTGTTGCAGCTTGTGTTGTATCTGCAGTAGTGGTTGCAGTGATAGTGGTTGTGGAGGCCTCAGTAGTGGTAGTTTCTCCGGCAATTGTTGTTGCAGCTTGTGTTGTATCTGCAGTAGTTGTTGCAGTGATAGTGGTTGTGGAGGTCTCAGTAGGGGTGGTCTGTCCTTCAGTTGTTGTTGCAGCTTGTGTTGTATCTGCAGTAGTGGTTGCAGTGATAGTGGTTGTGGAGGCCTCAGTAGTGGTAGTTTCTCCTGCAGTTGTTGTTGCAGCTTGTGTTGTATCTGCAGTAGTTGTTGCAGTGATAGTGGTTGTGGAGGCCTCAGTAGTGGTGGTCTGTCCTTCAGTTGTTGTTGCATCTTGTGTTGTATCTGCAATAGTTGTTGCAGTGATAGTGGTTGTGGAGGCCTCAGTAGTGGTGGTTTCTCCTGCAGTTGTTGTTGCAGTGATAGCAGTTGTGGAGCCCTCAGTAGTGGTGGTTTCTCCTGCAGTTGTTGTTGCAGCCTGTGTTGTATCTGCAGTAGTTGTTGCAGTGATAGTGGTTGTGGAGGCCTCAGTAGTGGTAGTTTGTCCTTCAGTTGTTGTTGCAGCTTGTGTTGTATCTGCAGTAGTTGTTGCAGTGATAGCGGTTGTGGAGGCCTCAGTAGTGGTGGTCTGTCCTTCAGTTGTTGTTGCAGCTTGTGTTGTATCTGCAGTAGTTGTTGCAGTGATAGCAGTTGTGGAGGCCTCAGTAGTGGTGGTTTCTCCTTCAGTTGTTGTTGCAGCTCGTGTTGTATCTGCATTAGTTGTTGCAGTGATAGCAGTTGTGGAGGCCTCAGTAGTGGTGGTTTCTCCTGCAGTTGTTGTTGTTGCAGCTTGCTTTGTATCTGCAGTAGTTGTTGCAGTGATATCAGTTTTGGAGGCCTCAGTAGTGGTGGTTTCTCCTGCAGTTGTTGTTGCAGCTTGTGTTGTATCTGCAGTAGTTGTTGCAGTGATCGTGGTTGTGGAGGCCTCAGTAGTGGTAGTTTGTTCTTCAGTTGTTGTTGCAGCTTGTGTTGTATCTGCAGTAGTTGTTGCAGTGATAGTGGTTGTGGAGGCCTCAGTAGTGGTGGTTTCTCCTGCAATTGTTGTTGCAGCTTGTGTTGTATCTGCAGTAGTTGTTGCAGTGATAGTGGTTGTGGAGGCCTCAGTAGTGGTAGTTTGTCCTTCAGTTGTTGTTGCAGCTTGTGTTGTATCTGCAGTAGTTGTTGCAGTGATAGCGGTTGTGGAGGCCTCAGTAGTGGTGGTTTCTCCTGCAGTAGTTGTTGCAGCCTGTGTTGTATCTGCAGTAGTTGTTGCAGTGATAGTGGTTGTGGAGGCCTCAGTAGTGGTGGTTTCTCCTGCAGTTGTTGTTGCAGCTTGTGTTGTATCTGCAGTAGTTGTTGCAGTGATAGCAGTTGTGGAGGCCTCAGTAGTGGTGGTTTCTCCTTCAGTTGTTGTTGCAGCTCGTGTTGTATCTGCAGTAGTTGTTGCAGTGATAGCAGTTGTGGAGGCCTCAGTAGTGGTGGTTTCTCCTGCAGTTGTTGTTGTTGCAGCTTGTGTTGTATCTGCAGTAGTTGTTGCAGTGATAGTGGTTGTAGAGGCCTCAGTAGTGGTGGTTTCTCCTGCAGTTGTTGTTGCAGCTTGTGTTGTATCTGCAGTAGTTGTTGCAGTGATAGAGGTTGTGGAGGCCTCAGTAGTGGTGGCTTCTCCTGCAGTTGTTGTTGCAGCGTGTGTTGTATCTGCAGTAGTTGTTGCAGTGATAGTGGTTGTGGAGGCCTCAGTAGTGGTAGTTTGTCCTTCAGTTTTTGTTGCAGCTTGTGTTGTATCTGCAGTAGTTGTTGCAGTGATAGCAGTTGTGGAGGCCTCAGTAGTGGTAGTTTGTCCTTCAGTTGTTGTTGCAGCTTGTGTTGTATCTGCAGTAGTTGTTGCAGTGATAGTGGTTGTGGAGGCCTCAGTAGTGGTGGTTTCTCCTGCAGTTGTTGTTGCAGCTTGTGTTGTATCTGCAGTAGTTGTTGCAGTGATAGTGGTTGTGGAGGCCTCAGTCGTGGTGGTCTGTCCTTCAGTTGTTGCAGCTTGTGTTGTATCTGCAGTAGTTGTTGCAGTGATAGTGGTTGTGGAGGTCTCAGTAGGGGTGGTCTGTCCTGCAGTTGTTGTTGCAGCTTGTGTTGTATCTGCAGTAGTGGTTGCAGTGATAGCAGTTGTGGAGGCCTCAGTAGTGGTGGTTTCTCCTGCAGTTGTTGTTGCAGCTTGTGTTGTATCTGCAGTAGTTGTTGCAGTGATAGTGGTTGTGGAGGCCTCAATAGTGGTGGTTTGTCCTGCAGTTGTTCTTGCAGCTGGTGTTGTATCTGCAGTAGTTGTTGCAGTGATAGTGGTTGTGAAGGCCTCAGTAGTGGTGGTTTGTCCTGCAGTTGTTGTTGCAGCTGGTGAAACTGTGAAGGAGAAAGAGAATGCAACATTAGCTGAGCAAACTGTTGTGAAGCATATCAGAAAAGCTGCTTAAGAAGCAGCCGTTGTCACTCACCAACGCCATTTACACTGATGGAGCTTCCTTCAATATCAAAGCCAATGACGTCTGAGGAGGCTTTGATCAGGACGTTGGCAATCCGAGTGTTACTAGGCACATCGGCGCTGTCAAATGTGAGCTTCATTTCATTAATGACTGATCCAGGTCTGCAAGAACAGGAAGAACAAAGTGTTTAATTTCAATTCATGTGAGTTGATGTAAAGATGAGTGTTAAGAAATTACCTGAATGACACCACATCAATGTATTTCAAAGATGAAAATGTGGCAATGAATTTAGGTTCCAGCTGTAAAAAAAAAAAAAAGGTCAATTGAAGATTATAGATTATTACTAGATTAGATTAATAGAATATTACTACTAGAACCATGATTTGGTTTTTAAAAAATTAATTCTTAATACAACTACAAAGGTTTCAAAAGATTGAATCTTAACATTGAAGCAAGGTAAAGATAAATCGAACTAATTGCCGTTTGGGCCTTGCGGGTATTTTTCCACAATTCACCACGATTCCAGAGACACTTGCCTGCGTCTTGATCATTGATACTCTCTCAATGAAGGCTGCAGATGATGGATCTAGCAGAGAAATATTAAATGTGCTCAGCAGGGATCTGAAAGTTACTTCCACAACTGTGAGTGGCACAGTTGTAGTTGTTGTTCTGGTTGTTGTTTCTGCGGTGGTTGTTGTTGTTGCTTCCATAGTGGGAATAGTAGTTGTTGGGGCCTCAGGAGTTGTAATTTGTCCTGCAGTTGTTGTTGCAGCTTGTGTTGTATCTGCAGTAGTTGTTGCAGTGATAGTAGTTGTGGAGGCCTCAGTAGTGGTGGTTTCTCCTGCAGTAGTTGTTGCAGTGATAGTAGTTGTTGGGAACCTGGCAGTCGTGGTTTCTCCTGCAGTTGTGGTTGCAGCTTGTGTTGTATCTGCAGTAGTTGTTGCAGTGATAGCAGTTGTGGAGGCCTCAGTAGTGGTGGTTTGTCCTGCAGTTGTTGTTACAGCTTGTGTTGTATCTGCAGTAGTTGTTGCAGTGATAGTGGTTGTGGAGGCCTCAGTAGTGGCGGTTTCTCCTGCAGTTGTTGTTACAGCTTGTGTTGTATCTGCAGTAGTTGTTGCAGTGATAGTGGTTGTGGAGGCCTCAGTAGTGGTAGTTTGTCCTTCAGTTGTTGCTGCTTGTGTTGTATCTGCAGTAGTTGTTTCGGTGATAGTGGTTGTGGAGGCCTCAGTAGTGGCGGTTTCTCCTGCAGTTGTTGTTACAGCTTGTGTTGTATCTGCAGTAGTTGTTGCAGTGATAGTGGTTGTGGAGTTCTCAGTAGTGGTAGTTTGTCCTTCAGTCGTTGCAGCTTGTGTTGTATCTGCAGTAGTTGTTGCAGTGATAGTGGTTGTGGAGGCCTCAGGAGTGGTGGTTTCTCCTGCAGTTGTTGTTACAGCTTGTGTTGTATCTGCAGTAGTTGTTGCAGTGATAGTGTTTGTGGAGGCCTCAGTAGTGGTAGTTTGTCCTTCAGTTGTTGCTGCTTGTGTTGTATCTGCAGTAGTTGTTTCAGTGATAGTGGTTGTGGAGGCCTCAGTAGTGGCGGTTTCGCCTGCAGTTGTTGTTACAGCTTGTGTTGTATCTGCAGTAGTTGTTGCAGTGATAGTGGTTGTGGAGGCCTCAGTAGTGGTAGTTTGTCCTTCAGTTGTTGCAGCTTGTGTTGTATCTGCAGTAGTTGTTGCAGTGATAGCAGTTGTGGAGGCCTCAGTAGTGGTAGTTTGTCCTTCAGTTGTTGTTGCAGCGTGTGTTGTATCTGCAGTAGTTGTTGCAGTGATAGCAGTTGTGGAGGCCTCAGTAGTGGTAGTTTGTCCTTCAGTTGTTGTTGCAGTTTGTGTTGTATCTGCAGTAGTTGTTGCAGTGATAGTGGTTGTGGAGGCATCAGTAGTGGTGGTCTGTCCTTCAGTTGTTGCAGCTTGTGTTGTATCTGCAGTAGTTGTTGCAGTGATAGCGGTTGTGGAGGTCTCAGTAGGGGTGGTTTCTCCTGCAGTTGTTGTTGTTGCAGCTTGTGTTGTATCTGCAGTAGTTGTTGCAGTGATAGTGGTTGTGGAGGCCTCAGTAGTGGTGGTTTCTCCTGCAGTTGTTGTTGTTGCAGCTTGTGTTGTATCTGCAGTAGTTGTTGCAGTGATAGTGGTTGTGGAGGCCTCAGTAGTGGTGGTTTCTCCTGCAGTTGTTGTTGTTGCAGCTTGTGTTGTATCTGCAGTAGTTGTTGCAGTGATAGTGGTTGTGGAGGCCTCAGTAGTGGTGGTTTCTCCTGCAGTTGTTGTTATTGCATCTTGTGTTGTATCTGCAATAGTTGTTGCAGTGATAGTGGTTGTGGAGGCCTCAGTAGTGGTGGTTTGTCCTGCAGTGGTTGTTGCATCTTGTGTTGTATCTGCAGTAGTTGTTGCAGTGATAGCAGTTGTGGAGGCCTCAGTAGTGGTGGTTTCTCCTGCAGTTGTTGTTGCAGCCTGTGTTGTATCTGCAGTAGTTGTTGCAGTGATAGTGGTTGTGGAGGCCTCAGTAGTGGTAGTTTGTCCTTCAGTTGTTGTTGCAGTTTGTGTTGTATCTGCAGTAGTTGTTGCAGTGATAGCGGTTGTGGAGGCCTCAGTAGTGGTGGTCTGTCCTTCAGTTGTTGTTGTTGCATCTTGTGTTGTATCTGCAGTAGTTGTTGCAGTGATAGTGGTTGTGGAGGCATCAGTAGTGGTGGTCTGTCCTTCAGTTGTTGCAGCTTGTGTTGTATCTGCAGTAGTTGTTGCAGTGATAGTGGTTGTGGAGGCATCAGTAGTGGTGGTCTGTCCTTCAGTTGTTGTTGCAGCTTGTGTTGTATCTGCAGTAGTTGTTGCAGTGATAGTGGTTGTGGAGGCCTCAGTAGTGGTGGTTTCTCCTGCAGTTGTTGTTGCAGCCTGTGTTGTATCTGCAGTAGTTGTTGCAGTGATAGTGGTTGTGGAGGCCTCAGTAGTGGTAGTTTGTCCTTCAGTTGTTGTTGTTGCATCTTGTGTTGTATCTGCAGTAGTTGTTGCAGTGATAGTGGTTGTGGAGGCCTCAGTAGTGGTAGTTTGTCCTTCAGTTGTTGTTGCAGTTTGTGTTGTATCTGCAGTAGTTGTTGCAGTGATAGTGGTTGTGGAGGCCTCAGTAGTGGTGGTTTCTCCTGCAGTTGTTGTTGCAGCTTGTGTTGTATCTGCAGTAGTTGTTTCAGTGATAGTGGTTGTGGAGGCCTCAGTAGTGGCGGTTTCTCCTGCAGTTGTTGTTGCAGCTTGTGTTGTATCTGCCGTCGTTGTTGCAGTGATAGTGGTTGTGGAGGCCTCAGTAGTGGTAGTTTGTACTTCAGTTGTTGTTGCATCTTGTGTTGTATCTGCAGTAGTTGTTGCAGTGATAGCAGTTGTGGAGGCCTCAGTAGTGGTGGTTTCTCCTGCAGTGGTTGTTGCAGCTTGTGTTGTATCTGCAGTAGTTGTTGCAGTGATAGTGGTTGTGGAGGCCTCAGTAGTGGCGGTTTCTCCTGCAGTTGTTGTTGCAGCTTGTGTTGTATCTGCCGTCGTTGTTGCAGTGATAGTGGTTGTGGAGGCCTCAGTAGTGGTAGTTTGTACTTCAGTTGTTGTTGCATCTTGTGTTGTATCTGCAGTAGTTGTTGCAGTGATAGCAGTTGTGGAGGCCTCAGTAGTGGTGGTTTCTCCTGCAGTTGTTGTTGTTGCAGCTTGTGTTGTATCTTCAGTAGTTGTTGCAGTGATAGCAGTTGTGGAGGCCTCAGTAGTGGTGCTTTGTCCTGCAGTTGTTGTTGCAGCTGGTGAAACTGTGAAGGAGAAAGAGAATGCTAGATTAGCTGAGCAAACTGTTGTGAAGCATATCAGAAAAGCTGCTTAAGAAGCAGCCGTTGTCACTCACCAACGCCATTTATATTGATGGAGCTTCTTTCAATATCAAAGCCAATGACGTCTGAGGAGGCTTTGATCAGGACGTTGGCAATCCGAGTGTTACTAGGCACATCGGCGCTGTCAAATGTGAGCTTCATTTCATTAATGACTGATCCAGGTCTGCAAGAACAGGAAGAACAAAGTGTTTAATTTCAATTCATGTGAGTTGATGTAAAGATGAGTGTTAAGAAATTACCTGAATGACACCACATCAATGTATTTCAAAGATGAAAATGTGGCAATGAATTGAGGTTCCAGCTGTAAAAAAAAAAAAAAAGGTCAATTGAAGATTATAGATTATTACTAGATTAGATTAATAGAATATTACTATTAGAACCATGATTTGGTTTTTAAAAAATGAATACTTAATACAACTACAAAGGTTTCAAAAGATTGAATCTTAACATTGAAGCAAGGTAAAGATAAATCGAACTAATTGCCGTTTGGGCCTTGCAGGTATTTTTCCATAAATCACCACGATGCCAGAGACACTTGCCTGCGTCTTGATCATTGATACTCTCTCAATGAAGGCTGCAGATGATGGATCTAGCAGAGAAATATTAAATGTGCTCAGCAGGGATCTGAAAGTTACTTCCACAACTGTGAGTGACACAGTTGTAGTTGTTGTTCTGGTTGTTGTTTCTGCGGTGGTTGTTGTTGTTGCTTCCATAGTGGGAATAGTAGTTGTTGGGGCCTCAGGAGTTGTAGTTTGTCCTGCAGTTGTTGTTGCAGCTTGTGTTGTATCTGCAGTAGTTGCAGTGATAGTAGTTGTGGAGGCCTCAGTAGTGGTGGTTTCTCCTGCTGTAGTTGTTGCAGTGATAGTAGTTGTTGGGAACCTGGCAGTCGTGGTTTCTCCTGCAGTTGTGGTTGCAGCTTGTGTTGTATCTGCAGTAGTTTTTGCAATGATAGCAGTTGTGGAGGCCTCAGTAGTGGTGGTTTCTCCTGCAGTTGTTTTTGCAGCTTGTGTTGTATCTGCAGTAGTTGTTGCAGTGATAGTGGTTGTGGAGGCCTCAGTAGTGGTGGTTTCTCCTGCAGTTGTTGTTGCAGCCTGTGTTGTATCTGCAGTAGTTGTTGCAGTGATAGTGGTTGTGGAGGCCTCAGTAGTGGTAGTTTGTCCTTCAGTTGTTGTTGCAGCTTGTGTTGTATCTGCAGTAGTTGTTGCAGTGATAGCAGTTGTGGAGGCCTCAGTAGTGGTGGTTTCTCCTGCAGTAGTTGTTTCAGTAATAGTAGTTGTTGGGAACCTGGCAGTCGTGGTTTCTCCTGCAGTTGTGGTTGCAGCTTGTGTTGTATCTGCAGTAGTTGTTGCAGTGATAGTGGTTGTGGAGGCCTTAGTAGTGGTGGTTTCTCCTGTAGTTGTGGTTGCAGCTTGTGTTGTATCTGCAGTAGTTTTTGCAGTGATAGCAGTTGTGGAGGCCTCAGTAGTGGTGGTTTCTCCTGCAGTTGTTGTTGCAGCTTGTGTTGTATCTGCAGTAGTTGTTGCAGTGATAGCAGTTGTGGAGGCCTCAGTAGTGGTGGTTTCTCCTGCAGTTGTTGTTGCAGCTTGTGTTGTATCTGCAGTAGTTGTTGCAGTGATAGTGGTTGTGGAGGCCTCAGTAGTGGTAGTTTGTCCTTCAGTTGTTGTTGCAGCCTGTGTTGTATCTGCAGTAGTTGTTGCAGTGATAGCAGTTGTGGAGGCCTCAGTAGTGGTGGTTTCTCCTGCAGTTGTTGTTGCAGCCTGTGTTGTATCTGCAGTAGTTGTTGCAGTGATAGTGGTTGTGGAGGCCTCAGTAGTGGTAGTTTGTCCTTCAGTTGTTGTTGCAGCTTGTGTTGTATCTGCAGTAGTTGTTGCAGTGATAGCGGTTGTGGAGGCCTCAGTAGTGGTGGTTTCTCCTGCAGTAGTTGTTGCAGTGATAGTAGTTGTTGGGAACCTGGCAGTCGTGGTTTCTCCTGCAGTTGTTGTTGCAGCTTGTGTTGTATCTGCAGTAGTTGTTGCAGTGATAGCAGTTGTGGAGGCCTCAGTAGTGGTGGTTTCTCCTGCAGTAGTTGTTTCAGTAATAGTAGTTGTTGGGAACCTGGCAGTCGTGGTTTCTCCTGCAGTTGTGGTTGCAGCTTGTGTTGTATCTGCAGTAGTTGTTGCAGTGATAGCAGTTGTGGAGGCCTCAGTAGTGGTGGTTTCTCCTGCAGTTGTTGTTGCAGCTTGTGTTGTATCTGCAGTAGTTGTTGCAGTGATAGTGGTTGTGGAGGCCTCAGTAGTGGTGGTTTCTCCTGCAGTAGTTGTTGCAGTGATAGTAGTTGTTGGGAACCTGGCAGTCGTGGTTTCTCCTGCAGTTGTTGTTGCAGCTTGTGTTGTATCTTTAGTAGTTGTTGCAGTGATAGCAGTTGTGGAGGCCTCAGTAGTGGTGGTTTCTCCTGCAGTAGTTGTTGCAGTGATAGTAGTTGTTGGGAACCTGGCAGTCGTGGTTTCTCCTGCAGTTGTTGTTGCAGCTTGTGTTGTATCTTTAGTAGTTGTTGCAGTGATAGCAGTTGTGGAGGCCTCAGTAGTGGTGGTTTCTCCTGCAGTTGTTGTTGCAGCCTGTGTTGTATCTGCAGTAGTTGTTGCAGTGATAGCGGTTGTGGAGGCCTCAGTAGTGGTGGTCTGTCCTTCAGTTGTTGTTGCAGCTTGTGTTGTATCTGCAGTAGTTGTTGCAGTGATAGCGGTTGTGGAGGCCTCAGTAGTGGTGGTCTGTCCTTCAGTTGTTGTTGCAGCTTGTGTTGTATCTGCAGTAGTTGTTGCAGTGATAGCGGTTGTGGAGGCCTCAGTAGTGGTGGTTTCTCCTTCAGTTGTTGTTGCAGCTCGTGTTGTATCTGTAGTAGTTGTTGCAGTGATAGCAGTTGTGGAGGCCTCAGTAGTGGTGGTTTCTCCTGCAGTTGTTGTTGTTGCAGCTTGTGTTGTATCTGCAGTAGTTGTTGCAGTGATAGTGGTTGTGGAGGCCTCAGTAGTGGTGGTTTCTCCTGCAGTTGTTGTTGCAGCTTGTGTTGTATCTGCAGTAGTTGTTGCAGTGATAGTGGTTGTGGAGGCCTCAGTAGTGGTGGTTTCTCCCGCAGTTGTTGTTGTTGCATCTTGTGTTGTATCTGCAGTAGTTGTTGCAGTGATAGCGGTTGTGGAGGCCTCAGTAGTGGTGGTTTCTCCTGCAGTGGTTGTTGCAGCTTGTGTTGTATCTGCAGTAGTTGTTGCAGTGATAGTGGTTGTGGAGGCCTCAGTAGTGGTGGTTTCTCCTGCAGTTGTTGTTGCAGCTTGTGTTGTATCTGCAGTAGTTGTTGCAGTGATAGCAGTTGTGGAGGCCTCAGTAGTGGTGGTTTCTCCTGCAGTTGTTGTTGCATCTTGTGTTGTATCTGCAGTAGTTGTTGCAGTGATAGCAGTTGTGGAGGCCTCAGTAGTGGTGGTTTCTCCTGCAGTTGTTGTTGCAGCTTGTGTTGTATCTGCAGTAGTTGTTGCAGTGATAGTGGTTGTGGAGGCCTCAGTAGTCCTGGTTTCTCTTGAAGTTGTTGTTGCAGCTTGTGTTGTATCTGCAGTAGTTGTTGCAGTGATAGCAGTTGTGGAGGCCTCAGTAGTGGTGGTTTGTCCTGCAGTTGTTGTTGTTGCATCTTGTTTTGTATCTGCAGTAGTTGTTGCAGTGATAGTAGTTGTTGAGGCCTCAGGAGTCGTAGTTGATTGTGCAGTTGTTGTTGCAGCAGTTGTTACACCAGTTGTTGCTGCAAGTAGTGGTCATAACTTAAAGTAGGTTTTCAGAAAGGTATATGGTTCACATAGTTTGAACTGTTTGTGACCGATAGATATTAGAAATAAGCTGAATGTTTAAATTGTATTAAAATCTTTTCATTGAAAATATTTTTACACAACAATCAATAAAGGATGGCTTTTCTAAAGGAATGAAATACGTAACGCTGAAAAGAATAAGCCATCCTGATTAATCGCCTACTCTATGTAAGCTACACAGCCAGTACGCAGTATGCAACTCTATGGAAACAAATGTGAGTTTACATCCAAAATAAATTTACGTTCAAGAGAACTCAGAAATATGGGACAAACGCTGTCCCGTATCGATTGAAAACGGGACGCACCATGTCATTTTCAAATATGGGACAATTCTGTATTTTAAGGGACGGTTCTCAACTCTAGTTGTGAATTTGGATTTTTAATTGTTTTCAACAATGACATGCATTCAAAGAAAATATGGCTTGAAACAACTGTTTTGTTAAAATCATTGACGTTTTTTATGTGCTCGCAAGTGTAGCAGTGACCTTTGGAAATGATATCACCCTCTTCTTTTTTTTTGGAAAGGTTAAAACACAAACACAATCTTTCAAAAATAATTCCAGTGAAAAGTAATTCTTTCTCTTGTCAATTTTTGATTACGATCTAGTTTAATTGGCATTCTCATTGTTGTTTTTTTCCACTAATACAAGGATAATCCAAATGGAAGGGATTTCTATTACAGCACAGTGAAGGAAATTCTTTGTAACATCAGTGAGCTTACCCATGAAAATCAGGACAACTGCTGTAATTTTTCCAACATCCATCCTGTCCCCCCTTAAGTTAAAAAGTAAAGCAATTGCTGTGAGCATTATTTGGAATTATTTCTCATCAATGTCATTACATTTGCATTTCACTTTCAGAAATAGAAAAAAGTACAGTTTTTAATATAAAACTATATTATATACAGTACAGTATCATATATAACTGTAAATAATGTGTACACACACACACACACACACACACACACACACACACACACACATATGCATATATATGCATACATGTATATTTCGTCGTTCAAAATTAGTGTTTTCTACGTCAGAATTTATCGCTAGAAATAAAATGCTTTCTCAGATATCACACCTGTGTCTCTTAAGTATGAAATTATAAGGACAACATAATTCATAACTTACATTTCTAAAACAAAACAAAACAAAAACAAATGAAAAATATAACCATATTTAAGATTTCCTGATTCTTCTTTTTAATATTCAAAAAAGTGGATGTATGTACTTACCTCAACAAAAAGATGAAAAGATATAAATTATCTGTCCTTTAAGGTATTTTCTGGTGCTCCGCTGATTCCTTGAATTTTCCTTGAAGTCACAAGTATGGTATTAAAATGTTCAGACTCAATGAGTTGAATACATTTTTGGGTGTGCATAAATACAGACTGGGAGGGAATCTTGTGACGTAAACCTTTTGTGACACCTAAGGCTGTCACCTTGAAACTTGTAAGAAAAAAATTGCAAGAAGTATAACTAGTTCTGCAGGTCACAAATGAGAAGTAAAAGTTACGGTGATTCTATCGATTCTGTTATTATGTGTAAAGGGAAATACTTTCAATGGTGTGTTATTAGTGTAGTAATAGTGTTTGTATGAACAAATCAAATTAACTTGCATTTTATCTCTGTTCAGCACAATTATTATTATTTGGCAGTGACAAAGCCATGATGTTGTCCAATCATCAAATATGAAATTATCTGTTCTCCAAACTCATTTTAATTTTGTGCCACTTATTCTAATTTAAATTAAAAATTCATATGAAATGTAAAGTGAAATAAATCTACAAGATGTATCGAATAAACATTTTGGTTCTAATTTGCAAAAAAAAATCTAAAAACTGGATTGAAAGTACAGAAAATATGGCCTAATTTTACTTGACATTGAATGTCTTGAAAATGTAACAAAATGACAGAAAAAAATCTTGAGCTTATGACCTAGTCGTACTAATAGTCATATTCCCTATTAAAGGCTGAGATGGTGGTTTCTGTCAGTGTTTGTTTAAGGATTTTTAGGATCATACGTTTTGGCTTCTGTGTCATCTAAGCTGTGGTTTTATTGTCTTTGCTTCTTCTGCCTGGCGTGTTATTCTGTTGCAACTGTTCATGTGTCTCTTGTCTGGCTCACAATAGTCTGACTCATGCATGAGCATCTCTTCTCACATTTGTCATGGAAATGATTGATTGAGGAAATTCCCTTCCTGTCTTACACCTGCTTCCCCTGTCCTGACCAGGCATCATAGTGTCATCCTGCCAGTGTCAACCTGATCTGTTATTATGTTGCTTTATTCCTTTCAATCGGCATAGCAGTCAATGAAAATCAGTGCGTTGTGTATTGTCTGTTGAGTGATTGTGTTGGAGCCCTCTGGAGGCTTGAACCTCAGATATTTTTTGACACGTATCTTTTGAAGCAAAGCACCAAACTCATGTTGCTATTGCAGTCAAACTTGACTGGGAAAAACAAGGTTTGTATTTTAATTTTCATTTCTTCATGTTGATGCTGATTCATGTAAGCTAATGTGAAACAATTCAGTTCAATTAGTTTTTAAGCTTGACTTTGCTGATGAAACAAATAGGGATCCACTATTTTTCATCCTGTGAAAAGGGATGGTGACTTGTGTCTGTGTTGATAGATGGATTAAAAAAAAAAAAAAAAAAAAACATTGTAAAGGATTGTGGCGCTTTTGCGGCCGCAACTCAATCTTATATTGTGCTTCCAGCCAACCAGCATCTCCTGTTCTGGTTCGTCCTTATTTGTTCAGGCCTGTCTATGCATTAGTTTGGTTGTTTTTCATTTAATTGTTTCTTTGTTTGTGAAGTTTGTGAACAACAAGCTAGATTTTAGCCATTGGCTAATTTCCAATTGTTGTCCCTGATGCAGCCAATTCTCAACGATCAACCCTTTCTGTCACGTGCATTTGTGCAACCTTGTTTTGTGTCTTTTGTGTCTTCTTGGAGTTTGTGGGACTTTTAAAATGACCAGACAGCTAATCCTGTGTGTGCTTCTTGGTTATGAGCCAAATAGCTGAGAACAGTTGGATGTGTTTGTGGCAGAACATCATTTGTTTTGTTTCCAGGACAACTGCAGTCTGACAAAAATGAGAGTGACGATGGCTCCCATCTTCACAACTGGATAGACTGGTCCTACTGCAGCTGACATATTCTCAGCGCATTGTGCAAAAACAGTTCAATCATGCCCTCCAGTGGCGTGGTAGGAATCTTTAGTTTGGAGCAAATATTTTTAAAGTAAGTAAATAAGTATAAATCAAAAAATAATGAAGTCAAATAAAAAATGGTAACATAAAACTACAAAAAAATATTTTAAAGGTGAAACTGTAGACAAATCCTGTTTTATTTATTTGTTGTTTTGAATGCCTCAAAGTTGAACTAAAATGGCAGAAATCACAAAAAAACACCTGCTTTTGGAAAAACAATTTGAACAAATGCATTGTCAAAAAAAGTAACTGGTATATTTAAGAGAATAATTATCAAATGTATGAGAACTGCTGAAGCCAATATGTCTTATTGAACTGTGTCTGGATGAAAGCAGAACCATTGCTGTTCTGGTTGTTTCATTGATTTGATCCCACTTTGACGGTAGTCCTAAACTCCCTCTGGTATCTCACTTCTCCTCTTCTCACCTGTGTCACAGCAGGTTGCTTGACAACATTCTAGTTGCGGATGGATGACAAGTGTATGTAGTTTTAGCCCAGGGCTATGCAAAATAAATGATGGACAAGCTTTCTGAAGACTCAATTATTTCAGTGTTACCATTTCATCATTTCAGACAAGCAAGAGACAATTAAAAACTACTTTTGCATGGGTGTTGAACATGAGTTGATCAGTCATTTAAGGCTTATTTCTAGGATTTGTCTTATTTTTTAATGTGCAAAATTAGTTGCTCTCACAAAAATGTTCTGCCAAGATCATTGAATATTATTTTATTATTGAAAAGAAACAGCGTGTTTCCAGGCATATGATTGCTTTTGTGTAAACGTGTTGTAAAATAAATGAATTCAAAATTAATACAACACTGACTGTGTGTGTCCAACATGCTTGCAAATTAAACATTTTAGTATTGTAGTATTAAATATGACTGATTCTTTAAACACAAAATCAAACATAAAACACTCAACAGATTTTTGTTTTTTAAGTTTTCAAATGGTTTTATTATGATCATTGAACCTTGTCCGTAATCATTAACAAAATGGCAGTGCTCCATGAGTTCATCCATTGAATTAAAATTATTTGTACCCTGTCACATATTTGCTAACAAGGTGATGTGATAGATTGATAGAGATTCAAAATAATTCATAGTAAAAAAAAAACCATCGGAAATACTTTTCTGTAAAATCAAAATTGCATAGAATTATTGTTAATAGTTTGTTGAAGAAAAGATATATAATTGCTACGAAATAAAACATCTGATGATTTCCAATCAAAACATTTTTTTTTATTGTTGTTACCCTTTTTTAGCATTGTGCTGATTAATGCCACATGTCTTTTGCCAGAACAATCATTCCAGAATGCAAGTGTATTAAAGTCCATTCCAGTTCTACTGCTGGCTTGACAGTATCCAAGACAACAGCACCAGGCAAAAGGCAGTGATGAGGCTGATCTTACTGGTTGTTCCACTGGAAACTGTAAAGACAGCAGAAATTCAGTTTAAGAAACATTAGAGTGACTAAAATAAAGTGCAAAGAAACATCTGGTGTTGCACTTACTAATGCCGTTCACAGTGATCAATGTCCCTTCAATGTCGAATCCAGTGACAGTCAAGGACGCATCAAGCAAAACCGCTGCTATCTGAGTGTTGTTAGGCACATTGGTGCTTTCAAAGCTGAGCTTCAGTTCATTGATGACTGACCCACGCCTGTAAAAATGTTTTTCAATATCAATTTTCAATATACAAACAAGAACATATAGCTAGATTTTGGATTAATGGTTTTCACAAGTTACCTGAATGACACCACTCGAAAGGTCTTCAAAGAAGTGAACGCTGCTCGGAATTTAGGCTCAAGCTGTATTGTAAGAAAAAAATAGATTTCTATTGTCAAATCACTCAATTGGCACAATTAGGTTTGGACAGTTTAAAACTTCATGATGTTTGAATTATTGAGCAAAAGAGAAAAAAGACATTGATGAGCATTTGCAGCAAAAGTTGAGAATTGCTTAAGTAGGTTACACAACTGATGAAGAGTTAAGGTTTTTTTTTTTTGTTTAACTTTGCTGTATTTTAACCCTATGCAAACATTATTATTATTTTTCTTATTTTTAAATCAGACCTACCTGGGTCTCTATCATTGACACTCGACTAATGCAAGCTGAAGATGATGGATCCAACAGGTCATTAGTGAAAGTGCTTAGACGAGACCTAAAGCTAACGCTAACTGTTGTGAGAGCAACAGTTGTGGTAGTTGTTGTGGAAACTGCACTTTTACTTGTTTCAGAGATTATGATTGAAGTATCTGTCATTGTGGCTACTTTAGTGGCACTAGTAGTTGTTGGTGTTCCATCATTTGTTGATTGTTTCACAGTGGGTGTTGCAGCAGTCATAGCAGTTTGGTCGTTGGTGTTTGGTGGCACTGTTACAGTATCTACGGCTGCATTGTTTGATGATGTCGCAGTGCTTGTTGAAGTTTTCACAGTGGCTGCTGGAGAGGCTGAAGTAGTCCCGGAAGATGTGTTTGGAACATCCGTTGTAGTTGTTTTTGGTGTTGTCGAACTTGTTAATGTTGTGGTTAGAGCTTTGATCATGGTTGTTGGTGAAGTTGTTGCTGCATTTGTAATTGCTTCCACAGTAGTCATTGTTGAGACCTCAGCAGTTGTAGTTGGTCCAGCAATTGTTCCAGCTTGTGCCATTTCTGATGTAGTTCTCAGACCAGTTGTTGTTGCTTCCCCAGTAGTTGCAGCCGGTGTTGTTGCTGCTGCCACACCAGATGCTTTAGAAATTAATCCTGAGGCCTCATCAGTAGTTGTTGTTTTTACAGTGGTTGTCACACCAGTTGTTTTTGATGTCACAGTAGGTTTGTTTATTGGTGAGCCCTTATCAGTCGTAGTTTTTTTAGCAGTTGTTGTAGCTGGGCCTAATTTAGCAGTGGGTTTCACAGAAGTTGTTACTTCCCCAGTAGTTGTTAAGGCCTTAGATGTTGTAGTTTCTGTTGTACTAGTTGTTGCAGCTATTGTTTCTCCAGTGGTTGCCAAAGCAGTTGTTGATTCCGCCGTAGTTGTTGTGGAGTCCTCAGTAGTCGTATTTTGTCCAACAGCTAGTCCTAATTTTGCTGTGGGTTTTACAGAAGTTATTATTGCTTCCCCAGTAGTCATTATGGCCTGAGATGTTGTAGTTTCTGTTGTAGTTGTTCCCACACTTGTCATTGTTGAGTCCTTAGTAGATGAAGTCTGTCTGGCAGTTGCTGTTGCAGCTAGTTTTGTATCTGCAGTGTTTGTCACACAAGTTGTTGTTGCCTCTCCATGAACCATTATAACCTGAGATGTTATAGTTTCAGTGATAGTTGTTGTTGCAGCTGCTGTTGTTGCTGCAGTCATCACACCACTTGTTGATGATTTCACATTAGTAAATATTTTTACGAATGTTAAATAGTCTTTCGTAATCATAGCTTGTCCAACAGCTGTTGCAGTTGGTCCTGTTTTTGCATTGGGTTTCACAGAAGTAGTTGCTGCATGGCCAGTCACGGTTATGGCCTGAAATGTTGTGCTTTCTATCGTAGTTGTTGTTTCAGTGAGTGTTGTTGCTGCAGTGGCTGTCACAGCAGTTGTAGGTGCTTTGAAAGTAGTACTTGAAGCCTCAGCAGTAGGTCTTGCTCCTACAGTTGTTTTTTCTGCAGTAGTTTTTACAACAGTTGTTGCTGATTCCACAATAGTTGTTGTTGAATCCTCATTAGTCATTAGAGTTTGTCCAACAGTTGTTTTTTCAGATTGTCCTAATGTAGCAGAGGTTTGCAAAGACGTTGTCGTTGCTCCCCCAGTAGTTGCTATGGCCTGAGATGTTGTAGTTTCTGCTTCTGTTGATGTTCCAACAGTATTTATTGTTGAGGCCTCAGTAGTTGCAGTCTGTACTGTAGGTGTTATTACAGCTGGTGTTTTTTCTGCAGTGGTTGTCACAGCAGTTCTTGATTCTACTGTAGTCGTTGTTGAGTCCTCATTAGTCATGGGTTGTCCAACAGATGTTGTTGCAGCTGGTCCTAATTTAGCAGTAGGTTTCACATAAGTTGTTGTTGCTTCCCTAATTGTTGTTCTGGCCTGAGATGTTGTCGAAGTCGTTGATGTTGCAGGCGTTGTTGTTGCTACAGTGGATGCCACAGCAGTTGTTGATTTCACTTTAGCTGTTGTTGAGCTCTTTATAGTCGTAGTTTGTACGACGGTTGTTGCAGCTGGTCCTAATTTAGCCGTGGTTGTCACCGAAGTTGTTGTTGATTCGCTAGTAGTTGTTATGGCATTAGATGTTGTCGTAGTTGTTGTTGCAGACGTTCTTGTTGCTGCAGTGGTTGTCATAGCAGTTGTTGATTCCAAGGTAGTTGTTGTTGAGCCCTTTTTAGTTGTAATTTCTGCGACAGTTGTTGTCGCTGATCCTACTTTGGTCGTGGGTTTCACAGAAGTTGTTGTTGTCTCCACAGTAGTTCTGATGGCTTTCGGTGTGGTTGTAGTTGTTGTTGCAGGCGTTGTCGCGGCAACAGTTGTTGATTTGACTGTAGTCGTTGTTGAGCCCTTTTTAGTTGTAATTTGTGCGACAGTTGTTGTCGCTGATCCTAATTTTGTAGTAGGTTTCACAGAAGTTGTTGTTGCCTCCACAGTAGTTCTGATGGCTTTCGGCGTTGTTGTAGTTGTTGTTGCAGGCGTTGTCGTGGCAGCAGTTGTTGATTTGACTGTAGTCGTTGTTGAGCCCTTTTTAGTTGTAATTTGTGCGACAGTTGTCGCTGATCCTAATTTGGTCGTGGGTTTCACAGAAGTTGTTGTTGTCTCCACAGTAGTTCTGATGGCTTTTGGTGTGGTTGTAGTTGTTGTTGCAGGCGTTGTCGCGGCAACAGTTGTTGTCACAGCAGTTGTTGATTTGACTGTAGTTGTTGTTGAGCCCTTTTTAGTTGTAATTTGTGCGACAGTTGTTGTCGCTGATCCTAATTTTGTAGTAGGTTTCACAGAAGTTGTTGTAGTTGTTGTTGCAGGCGTTGTCGTGGCAGCAGTTGTTGATTTGACTGTAGTCGTTGTTGAGCCCTTTTTAGTTGTAATTTGTGCGACAGTTGTTGTCGCTGATCCTAATTTGGTCGTGGGTTTCACAGAAGTTGTTGTTGTCTCCACAGTAGTTCTGATGGCTTTCGGCGTTGTTGTAGTTGTTGTTGCAGGCGTTGTCGTGGCAGCAGTTGTTGATTTGACTGTAGTCGTTGAGCCCTTTGTAGTTGTAATTTGTACGACATTTGTTGTCGCTGATCCTAATTTTGTAGTAGGTTTCACAGAAGTTGTTGTTGCCTCCACAGTAGTTCTGATGGCTTTCGGCGTTGATGTAGTTGTTGTTGCAGGCGTTGTCGTGGCAGCAGTTGTTGATTTGACTGTAGTCGTTGTTGAGCCCTTTTTAGTTGTAATTTGTGCGACAGTTGTTGTCGCTGATCCTAATTTGGTCGTGGGTTTCACAGAAGTTGTTGTTGCCTCCACAGTAGTTCTGATGGCTTTCGGCGTTGTTGTAGTTGTTGTTGCAGGCGTTGTCATGGCAGCAATTGTTGTCACAGCAGTTGTTGATTTGACTGTAGTCGTTGTTGAGCCCTTTTTAGTTGTAATTTGTGCGACAGTTGTTGTCGCTGATCCTAATTTGGTCGTGGGTTTCACAGAAGTTGTTGTTGCCTCCACAGTAGTTCTGATGGCTTTCGGCGTTGTTGTAGTTGTTGTTGCAGGCGTTGTCATGGCAGCAGTTGTTGTCACAGCAGTTATTGATTTGACTGTAGTCGTTGTTGAGCCCTTTTTAGTTGTAATTTGTGCGACAGTTGTTGTCGCTGATCCTAATTTTGTAGTAGGTTTCACAGAAGTTGTTGTTGTCTCCACAGTAGTTCTGATGGCTTTCGGTGTGGTTGTAGTTGTTGTTGCAGGCGTTGTCGCGACAACAGTTGTTGTCACAGCAGTTGTTGATTTGACTGTAGTCGTTGTTGAGCCCTTTTTAGTTGTAATTTGTGTGACAGTTGTTGTCGCTGATCCTAATTTTGTAGTAGGTTTCACAGAAGTTGTTGTTGCCTCCACAGTAGTTCTGATGGATTTCGGCGTTGTTGTAGTTGTTGTTGCAGGCGTTGTCGTGGCAGCAGTTGTTGATTTGACTGTAGTCGTTGTTGAGCCCTTTTTAGTTGTAATTTGTGCGACAGTTGTTGTCGCTGATCCTAATTTTGTAGTAGGTTTCACAGAAGTTGTTGTTGCCTCCACAGTAGTTCTGATGGCTTTCGGCGTTGTTGTAGTTGTTGTTGCAGGCGCTGTTGTGGGAGCAGTTGTTGATTTGACTGTAGTCGTTGTTGAGCCCTTTTTAGTTGTAATTTGTGCGACAGTTGTTGTCGCTGATCCTAATTTTGTAGTAGGTTTCACAGAAGTTGTTGTTGCCTCCACAGTAGTTCTGATGGCTTTCGGCGTTGTTGTAGTTGTTGTTGCAGGCGTTGTCGTGGCAGCAGTTGTTGATTTGACTGTAGTCGTTGTTGAGCCCTTTTTAGTTGTAATTTGTGTGACAGTTGTTGTCGCTGATCCTAATTTTGTAGTAGGTTTCACAGAAGTTGTTGTTGCCTCCACAGTAGTTCTGATGGCTTTCGGCGTTGTTGTAGTTGTTGTTGCAGGCGCTGTTGTGGGAGCAGTTGTTGATTTGACTGTAGTCGTTGTTGAGCCCTTTTTAGTTGTAATTTGTGCGACAGTTGTTGTCGCTGATCCTAATTTTGTAGTAGGTTTCACAGAAGTTGTTGTTGCCTCCACAGTAGTTCTGATGGCTTTCGGCGTTGTTGTAGTTGTTGTTGCAGGCGTTGTCGTGGCAGCAGTTGTTGATTTGACTGTAGTCGTTGTTGAGCCCTTTTTAGTTGTAATTTGTGTGACAGTTGTTGTCGCTGATCCTAATTTTGTAGTAGGTTTCACAGAAGTTGTTGTTGTCTCCACAGTAGTTCTGATGGCTTTCTGTGTGGTTGTAGTTGTTGTTGGAGGCGTTGTCGCGACAACAGTTGTCACAGCAGTTGTTGATTTGACTGTAGTCGTTGTTGAGCCCTTTTTAGTTGTAATTTGTGTGACAGTTGTTGTCGCTGATCCTAATTTTGTAGTAGGTTTCACAGAAGTTGTTGTTGCCTCCACAGTAGTTCTGATGGCTTTCGGCGTTGTTGTAGTTTTTGTTGCAGGCGTTGTCGTGGCAGCAGTTGTTGTCACAGCAGTTGTTGATTTGACTGTAGTCGTTGTTGAGCCCTTTTTAGTTGTAATTTGTGCGACAGTTGTTGTCGCTGATCCTAATTTTGTAGTAGGTTTCACAGAAGTTGTTGTTGCCTCCACAGTAGTTCTGATGGCTTTCGGCATTGTAGTTGTTGTTGCAGAAGTTGTTGTTGCCTCCACAGTAGTTCTGATGGCTTTCGGCGTTGTTGTAGTTGTTGTTGCAGGCGTTGTCGTGGCAGCAGTTGTTGATTTGACTGTAGTCGTTGTTGAGCCCTTTTTAGTTGTAAATTGTGCGACAGTTGTTGTCGCTGATCCTAATTTGGTCGTGGGTTTCACAGAAGTTGTTGTTGCCTCCACAGTAGTTCTGATGGCTTTCGGTGTGGTTGTAGTTGTTGTTGCAGGCGTTGTTGTCACAGCAGTTGTTGATTTGACTGTAGTCGTTGTTGAGCCCTTTTTAGTTGTAATTTGTGTGACAGTTGTTGTCGCTGATCCTAATTTTGTAGTAGGTTTCACAGAAGTTGTTGTTGCCTCCACAGTAGTTCTGATGGCTTTCGGCGTTGTTGTAGTTGTTGTTGCAGGCACTGTTGTGGGAGCAGTTGTTGATTTGACTGTAGTCGTTGTTGAGCCCTTTTTAGTTGTAATTTGTGCGACAGTTGTTGTCGCTGATCCTAATTTTGTAGTAGGTTTCACAGAAGTTGTTGTTGCCTCCACAGTAGTTCTGATGGCTTTCGGCGTTGTTGTAGTTGTTGTTGCAGGCGTTGTCGTGGCAGCAGTTGTTGATTTGACTGTAGTCGTTGTTGAGCCCTTTTTAGTTGTAATTTGTGTGACAGTTGTTGTCGCTGATCCTAATTTTGTAGTAGGTTTCACAGAAGTTGTTGTTGTCTCCACAGTAGTTCTGATGGCTTTCTGTGTGGTTGTAGTTGTTGTTGGAGGCGTTGTCGCGACAACAGTTGTTGTCACAGCAGTTGTTGATTTGACTGTAGTCGTTGTTGAGCCCTTTTTAGTTGTAATTTGTGTGACAGTTGTTGTCGCTGATCCTAATTTTGTAGTAGGTTTCACAGAAGTTGTTGTTGCCTCCACAGTAGTTCTGATGGCTTTCGGCGTTGTTGTAGTTTTTGTTGCAGGTGTTGTCGTGGCAGCAGTTGTTGTCACAGCAGTTGTTGATTTGACTGTAGTCGTTGTTGAGCCCTTTTTAGTTGTAATTTGTGCGACAGTTGTTGTCGCTGATCCTAATTTTGTAGTAGGTTTCACAGAAGTTGTTGTTGCCTCCACAGTAGTTCTGATGGCTTTCGGCATTGTAGTTGTTGTTGCAGAAGTTGTTGTTGCCTCCACAGTAGTTCTGATGGCTTTCGGCGTTGTTGTAGTTGTTGTTGCAGGCGTTGTCGTGGCAGCAGTTGTTGATTTGACTGTAGTCGTTGTTGAGCCCTTTTTAGTTGTAAATTGTGCGACAGTTGTTGTCGCTGATCCTAATTTGGTCGTGGGTTTCACAGAAGTTGTTGTTGCCTCCACAGTAGTTCTGATGGCTTTCGGTGTGGTTGTAGTTGTTGTTGCAGGCGTTGTTGTCACAGCAGTTGTTGATTTGACTGTAGTCGCTGTTGAGCCCTTTTTAGTTGTAATTTGTGTGACAGTTGTTGTCGCTGATCCTAATTTTGTAGTAGGTTTCACAGAAGTTGTTGTTGTCTCCAAAGTAGTTCTGATGGCTTTCGGTGTGGTTGTAGTTGTTGTTGCAGGCGTTGTCGCGACAACAGTTGTTGTCACAGCAGTTGTTGATTTGACTCTAGTCGTTGTTGAGCCCTTTTTAGTTGTAATTTGTGCGACAGTTGTTGTCGATGATCCTAATTTTGTAGTAGGTTTCACAGAAGTTGTTGTTGCCTCCACAGTAGTTCTGATGGCTTTCGGCGTTGTTGTAGTTGTTGTTGCAGGCGTTGTCGTGGCAGCAGTTGTTGATTTGACTGTAGTCGTTGTTGAGCCCTTTTTAGTTGTAATTTGTGCGACAGTTGTTGTCGCTGATCCTAATTTGGTCGTGGGTTTCACAGAAGTTGTTGTTGTCTCCACAGTAGTTCTGATGGCTTTCGGTGTGGTTGTAGTTGTTGTTGCAGGCGTTGTCGTGGCAGCAGTTGTTGATTTGACTGTAGTCGTTGTTGAGCCCTTTTTAGTTGTAATTTGTGCGACAGTTGTTGTCGCTGATCCTAATTTTGTAGTAGGTTTCACAGAAGTTGTTGTTGCCTCCACAGTAGTTCTGATGGCTTTCGGCGTTGTTGTAGTTGTTGTTGCAGGCGTTGTTGTGGCAGCAGTTGTTGATTTGACTGTAGTCGTTGTTGAGCCCTTTTTAGTTGTAATTTGTGCGACAGTTGTTGTCGCTGATCCTAATTTTGTAGTAGGTTTCACAGAAGTTGTTGTTGCCTCCACAGTAGTTCTGATGGCTTTCGGCGTTGTTGTAGTTGTTGTTGCAGGCGTTGTCGTGGCAGCAGTTGTTGATTTGACTGTAGTCGTTGTTGAGCCCTTTTTAGTTGTAATTTGTGCGACAGTTGTCGCTGATCCTAATTTGGTCGTGGGTTTCACAGAAGTTGTTGTTGTCTCCACAGTAGTTCTGATGGCTTTCGGCGTTGTTGTAGTTGTTGTTGCAGGCGTTGTCGTGGCAGCAGTTGTTGATTTGACTGTAGTCGTTGTTGAGCCCTTTTTAGTTGTAATTTGTGCGACAGTTGTTGTCGCTGATCCTAATTTGGTCGTGGGTTTCACAGAAGTTGTTGTTGCCTCCACAGTAGTTCTGATGGCTTTCGGCGTTGTTGTAGTTGTTGTTGCAGGCGTTGTCGTGGCAGCAGTTGTTGATTTGACTGTAGTCGTTGTTGAGCCCTTTTTAGTTGTAAATTGTGCGACAGTTGTTGTCGCTGATCCTAATTTGGTCGTGGGTTTCACAGAAGTTGTTGTTGCCTCCACAGTAGTTCTGATGGCTTTCGGTGTGGTTGTAGTTGTTGTTGCAGGCGTTGTTGTCACAGCAGTTGTTGATTTGACTGTAGTCGTTGAGCCCTTTTTAGTTGTAATTTGTGCGACAGTTGTTGTCGCTGATCCTAATTTTGTAGTAGGTTTCACAGAAGTTGTTGTTGCCTCCACAGTAGTTCTGATGGATTTCGGCGTTGTTGTAGTTGTTGTTGCAGGCGTTGTCGTGGCAGCAGTTGTTGATTTGACTGTAGTCGTTGTTGAGCCCTTTTTAGTTGTAATTTGTACGACAGTTGTTGTCGCTGATCCTAATTTGGTCGTTGGTTTCACAGAAGTTGTTGTTGTCTCCACAGTAGTTCTGATGGCTTTCGGTGTGGTTTTAGTTGTTGTTGCAGGCGTTGTCGC
Organism: Nelusetta ayraudi; assembly: GCF_046127955.1. Taxonomy (NCBI): domain Eukaryota; kingdom Metazoa; phylum Chordata; class Actinopteri; order Tetraodontiformes; family Monacanthidae; genus Nelusetta; species Nelusetta ayraudi. The sequence continues at coordinate 579,779 of NW_027466178.1, read as the reverse complement.
GACAACAGTTGTTGTCACAGCAGTTGTTGATTTGACTGTAGTCGTTGTTGAGCCCTTTTTAGTTGTAATTTGTGCGACAGTTGTTGTCGATGATCCTAATTTGGTCGTGGGTTTCACAGAAGTTGTTGTTGTCTCCACAGTAGTTCTGATGGCTTTCTGTGTGGTTGTAGTTGTTGTTGCAGGCGTTGTCGCGACAACAGTTGTTGTCACAGCAGTTGTTGATTTGACTGTAGTCGTTGAGCCCTCTTTAGTTGTAATTTGTGCGACAGTTGTTGTCGCTGATCCTAATTTTGTAGTAGGTTTCACAGAAGTTGTTGTTGCCTCCACAGTAGTTCTGATGGCTTTCGGCGTTGTTGTAGTTGTTGTTGCAGGCGTTGTCGTGGCAGCAGTTGTTGATTTGACTGTAGTCGTTGTTGAGCCCTTTTTAGTTGTAATTTGTGCGACAGTTGTCGCTGATCCTAATTTGGTCGTGGGTTTCACAGAAGTTGTTGTTGTCTCCACAGTAGTTCTGATGGCTTTTGGTGTGGTTGTAGTTGTTGTTGCAGGCGTTGTCGCGGCAACAGTTGTTGTCACAGCAGTTGTTGATTTGACTGTAGTTGTTGTTGAGCCCTTTTTAGTTGTAATTTGTGCGACAGTTGTTGTCGCTGATCCTAATTTTGTAGTAGGTTTCACAGAAGTTGTTGTAGTTGTTGTTGCAGGCGTTGTCGTGGCAGCAGTTGTTGATTTGACTGTAGTCGTTGTTGAGCCCTTTTTAGTTGTAATTTGTGCGACAGTTGTTGTCGCTGATCCTAATTTTGTAGTAGGTTTCACAGAAGTTGTTGTTGCCTCCACAGTAGTTCTGATGGCTTTCGGCGTTGTTGTAGTTGTTGTTGCAGGCGTTGTCGTGGTAGCAGTTGTTGATTTGACTGTAGTCGTTGTTGAGCCCTTTTTAGTTGTAATTTGTGCGACAGTTGTTGTCGCTGATCCTAATTTTGTAGTAGGTTTCACAGAAGTTGTTGTTGCCTCCACAGTAGTTCTGATGGCTTTCGGCGTTGTAGTTGTTGTTGCAGAAGTTGTTGTTGCCTCCACAGTAGTTCTGATGGCTTTCGGCGTTGTTGTAGTTGTTGTTGCAGGCGTTGTCGTGGCAGCAGTTGTTGATTTGACTGTAGTCGTTGTTGAGCCCTTTTTAGTTGTAATTTGTGCGACAGTTGTTGTCGCTGATCCTAATTTTGTAGTAGGTTTCACAGAAGTTGTTGTTGCCTCCACAGTAGTTCTGATGGCTTTCGGCGTTGTTGTAGTTGTTGTTGCAGGCGTTGTCGTGGCAGCAGTTGTTGATTTGACTGTAGTCGTTGTTGAGCCCTTTTTAGTTGTAATTTGTGCGACAGTTGTTGTCGCTGATCCTAATTTTGTAGTAGGTTTCACAGAAGTTGTTGTAGTTGTTGTTGCAGGCGTTGTCGTGGCAGCAGTTGTTGATTTGACTGTAGTCGTTGTTGAGCCCTTTTTAGTTGTAATTTGTGCGACAGTTGTTGTCGCTGATCCTAATTTTGTAGTAGGTTTCACAGAAGTTGTTGTAGTTGTTGTTGCAGGCGTTGTCGTGGCAGCAGTTGTTGATTTGACTGTAGTCGTTGTTGAGCCCTTTTTAGTTGTAATTTGTGCGACAGTTGTTGTCGCTGATCCTAATTTTGTAGTAGGTTTCACAGAAGTTGTTGTTGCCTCCACAGTAGTTCTGATGGCTTTCGGCGTTGTTGTAGTTGTTGTTGCAGGCGTTGTCGTGGTAGCAGTTGTTGATTTGACTGTAGTCGTTGTTGAGCCCTTTTTAGTTGTAATTTGTGCGACAGTTGTTGTCGCTGATCCTAATTTTGTAGTAGGTTTCACAGAAGTTGTTGTTGCCTCCACAGTAGTTCTGATGGCTTTCGGCGTTGTAGTTGTTGTTGCAGAAGTTGTTGTTGCCTCCACAGTAGTTCTGATGGCTTTCGGCGTTGTTGTAGTTGTTGTTGCAGGCGTTGTCGTGGCAGCAGTTGTTGATTTGACTGTAGTCGTTGTTGAGCCCTTTTTAGTTGTAATTTGTGCGACAGTTGTTGTCGCTGATCCTAATTTTGTAGTAGGTTTCACAGAAGTTGTTGTTGCCTCCACAGTAGTTCTGATGGCTTTCGGCGTTGTTGTAGTTGTTGTTGCAGGCGTTGTCGTGGCAGCAGTTGTTGATTTGACTGTAGTCGTTGTTGAGCCCTTTTTAGTTGTAATTTGTGCGACAGTTGTTGTCGCTGATCCTAATTTGGTCGTGGGTTTCACAGAAGTTGTTGTTGTCTCCACAGTAGTTCTGATGGCTTTCGGTGTGGTTTTAGTTGTTGTTGCAGGCGTTGTCGCGACAACAGTTGTTGTCACAGCAGTTGTTGATTTGACTCTAGTCGTTGTTGAGCCCTTTTTAGTTGTAATTTGTGCGACAGTTGTTGTCGATGATCCTAATTTTGTAGTAGGTTTCACAGAAGTTGTTGTTGCCTCCACAGTAGTTCTGATGGATTTCGGCGTTGTTGTAGTTGTTGTTGCAGGCGTTGTCGTGGCAGCAGTTGTTGATTTGACTGTAGTCGTTGTTGAGCCCTTTTTAGTTGTAATTTGTACGACAGTTGTTGTCGCTGATCCTAATTTGGTCGTGGGTTTCACAGAAGTTGTTGTTGTCTCCACAGTAGTTCTGATGGCTTTCGGTGAGGTTTTAGTTGTTGTTGCAGGCGTTGTCGCGACAACAGTTGTTGTCACAGCAGTTGTTGATTTGACTGTAGTCGTTGTTGAGCCCTTTTTAGTTGTAATTTGTGTGACAGTTGTGGTCGCTGATCCTAATTTTGTAGTAGGTTTCACAGAAGTTGTTGTTGTCTCCACAGTAGTTCTGATGGCTTTCGGCGTTGTTGTAGTTGTTGTTGCAGGCGTTGTCGTGGCAGCAGTTGTTGATTTGACTGTAGTCGTTGTTGAGCCCTTTTTAGTTGTAAATTGTGCGACAGTTGTTGTCGCTGATCCTAATTTTGTAGTAGGTTTCACAGAAGTTGTTGTTGCCTCCACAGTAGTTCTGATGGCTTTCGGCGTTGTTGTAGTTGTTGTTGCAGGCGTTGTCGCGACAACAGTTGTTGTCACAGCAGTTGTTGATTTGACTGTAGTCGTTGAGCCCTTTTTAGTTGTAATTTGTGCGACAGTTGTTGTCGCTGATCCTAATTTTGTAGTAGGTTTCACAGAAGTTGTTGTTGCCTCCACAGTAGTTCTGATGGATTTCGGCGTTGTTGTAGTTGTTGTTGCAGGCGTTGTCGTGGCAGCAGTTGTTGATTTGACTGTAGTCGTTGTTGAGCCCTTTTTAGTTGTAATTTGTGCGACAGTTGTTGTCGCTGATCCTAATTTGGTCGTGGGTTTCACAGAAGTTGTTGTTGTCTCCACAGTAGTTCTGATGGCTTTCGGTGTGGTTGTAGTTGTTGTTGCAGGCGTTGTCGTGGCAGCAGTTGTTGATTTGACTGTAGTCGTTGTTGAGCCCTTTTTAGTTGTAATTTGTGCGACAGTTGTTGTCGCTGATCCTAATTTGGTCGTGGGTTTCACAGAAGTTGTTGTTGTCTCCAAAGTAGTTCTGATGGCTTTCGGTGTGGTTGTAGTTGTTGTTGCAGGCGTTGTCGCGACAACAGTTGTTGTCACAGCAGTTGTTGATTTGACTGTAGTCGTTGTTGAGCCCTTTTTAGTTGTAATTTGTGCGACAGTTGTTGTCGCTGATCCTAATTTTGTAGTAGGTTTCACAGAAGTTGTTGTAGTTGTTGTTGCAGGCGTTGTCGTGGCAGCAGTTGTTGATTTGACTGTAGTCGTTGTTGAGCCCTTTTTAGTTGTAATTTGTGCGACAGTTGTTGTCGCTGATCCTAATTTTGTAGTAGGTTTCACAGAAGTTGTTGTAGTTGTTGTTGCAGGCGTTGTCGTGGCAGCAGTTGTTGATTTGACTGTAGTCGTTGTTGAGCCCTTTTTAGTTGTAATTTGTGCGACAGTTGTCGCTGATCCTAATTTTGTAGTAGGTTTCACAGAAGTTGTTGTTGCCTCCACAGTAGTTCTGATGGCTTTCGGCGTTGTTGTAGTTGTTGTTGCAGGCGTTGTCGTGGTAGCAGTTGTTGATTTGACTGTAGTCGTTGTTGAGCCCTTTTTAGTTGTAATTTGTGCGACAGTTGTTGTCGCTGATCCTAATTTTGTAGTAGGTTTCACAGAAGTTGTTGTTGCCTCCACAGTAGTTCTGATGGCTTTCGGCGTTGTAGTTGTTGTTGCAGAAGTTGTTGTTGCCTCCACAGTAGTTCTGATGGCTTTCGGCGTTGTTGTAGTTGTTGTTGCAGGCGTTGTCGTGGCAGCAGTTGTTGATTTGACTGTAGTCGTTGTTGAGCCCTTTTTAGTTGTAATTTGTGCGACAGTTGTTGTCGCTGATCCTAATTTTGTAGTAGGTTTCACAGAAGTTGTTGTTGCCTCCACAGTAGTTCTGATGGCTTTTGGCGTTGTTGTAGTTGTTGTTGCAGGCGTTGTCGTGGCAGCAGTTGTTGATTTGACTGTAGTCGTTGTTGAGCCCTTTTTAGTTGTAATTTGTGCGACAGTTGTTGTCGCTGATCCTAATTTGGTCGTGGGTTTCACAGAAGTTGTTGTTGTCTCCACAGTAGTTCTGATGGCTTTCGGTGTGGTTGTAGTTGTTGTTGCAGGCGTTGTCGCGACAACAGTTGTTGTCACAGCAGTTGTTGATTTGACTGTAGTCGTTGAGCCCTTTTTAGTTGTAATTTGTGCGACAGTTGTTGTCGCTGATCCTAATTTTCTAGTAGGTTTCACAGAAGTTGTTGTTGCCTCCACAGTAGTTCTGATGGATTTCGGCGTTGTTGTAGTTGTTGTTGCAGGCGTTGTCGTGGCAGCAGTTGTTGATTTGACTGTAGTCGTTGTTGAGCCCTTTTTAGTTGTAAGTTGTACGACAGTTGTTGTCGCTGATCCTAATTTGGTCGTGGGTTTCACAGAAGTTGTTGTTGTCTCCACAGTAGTTCTGATGGCTTTCGGTGTGGTTTTAGTTGTTGTTGCAGGCGTTGTCGCGACAACAGTTGTTGTCACAGCAGTTGTTGATTTGACTCTAGTCGTTGTTGAGCCCTTTTTAGTTGTAATTTGTGCGACAGTTGTTGTCGATGATCCTAATTTTGTAGTAGGTTTCACAGAAGTTGTTGTTGCCTCCACAGTAGTTCTGATGGCTTTCGGCGTTGTTGTAGTTGTTGTTGCAGGCGTTGTCGTGGCAGCAGTTGTTGATTTGACTGTAGTCGTTGTTGAGCCCTTTTTAGTTGTAATTTGTGCGACAGTTGTTGTCGCTGATCCTAATTTGGTCGTGGGTTTCACAGAAGTTGTTGTTGTCTCCACAGTAGTTCTGATGGCTTTCGGTGTGGTTGTAGTTGTTGTTGCAGGCGTTGTCGTGGCAGCAGTTGTTGATTTGACTGTAGTCGTTGTTGAGCCCTTTTTAGTTGTAATTTGTGCGACAGTTGTTGTCGCTGATCCTAATTTGGTCGTGGGTTTCACAGAAGTTGTTGTTGTCTCCACAGTAGTTCTGATGGCTTTCTGTGTGGTTGTAGTTGTTGTTGCAGGCGTTGTCGCGACAACAGTTGTTGTCACAGCAGTTGTTGATTTGACTGTAGTCGTTGAGCCCTCTTTAGTTGTAATTTGTGCGACAGTTGTTGTCGCTGATCCTAATTTTGTAGTAGGTTTCACAGAAGTTGTTGTTGCCTCCACAGTAGTTCTGATGGATTTCGGCGTTGTTGTAGTTGTTGTTGCAGGCGTTGTCGTGGCAGCAGTTGTTGATTTGACTGTAGTCGTTGTTGAGCCCTTTTTAGTTGTAATTTGTACGACAGTTGTTGTCGCTGATCCTAATTTGGTCGTGGGTTTCACAGAAGTTGTTGTTGTCTCCACAGTAGTTCTGATGGCTTTCGGTGAGGTTTTAGTTGTTGTTGCAGGCGTTGTCGCGACAACAGTTGTTGTCACAGCAGTTGTTGATTTGACTGTAGTCGTTGTTGAGCCCTTTTTAGTTGTAATTTGTGTGACAGTTGTGGTCGCTGATCCTAATTTTGTAGTAGGTTTCACAGAAGTTGTTGTTGTCTCCACAGTAGTTCTGATGGCTTTCGGCGTTGTTGTAGTTGTTGTTGCAGGCGTTGTCGTGGCAGCAGTTGTTGATTTGACTGTAGTCGTTGTTGAGCCCTTTTTAGTTGTAAATTGTGCGACAGTTGTTGTCGCTGATCCTAATTTTGTAGTAGGTTTCACAGAAGTTGTTGTTGCCTCCACAGTAGTTCTGATGGCTTTCGGCGTTGTTGTAGTTGTTGTTGCAGGCGTTGTCGCGACAACAGTTGTTGTCACAGCAGTTGTTGATTTGACTGTAGTCGTTGAGCCCTTTTTAGTTGTAATTTGTGCGACAGTTGTTGTCGCTGATCCTAATTTTGTAGTAGGTTTCACAGAAGTTGTTGTTGCCTCCACAGTAGTTCTGATGGCTTTCGGCGTTGTTGTAGTTGTTGTTGCAGGCGTTGTCGTGGCAGCAGTTGTTGATTTGACTGTAGTCGTTGTTGAGCCCTTTTTAGTTGTAATTTGTGCGACAGTTGTTGTCGCTGATCCTAATTTGGTCGTGGGTTTCACAGAAGTTGTTGTTGTCTCCACAGTAGTTCTGATGGCTTTCGGTGTGGTTGTAGTTGTTGTTGCAGGCGTTGTCGTGGCAGCAGTTGTTGATTTGACTGTAGTCGTTGTTGAGCCCTTTTTAGTTGTAATTTGTGCGACAGTTGTTGTCGCTGATCCTAATTTGGTCGTGGGTTTCACAGAAGTTGTTGTTGTCTCCAAAGTAGTTCTGATGGCTTTCGGTGTGGTTGTAGTTGTTGTTGCAGGCGTTGTCGCGACAACAGTTGTTGTCACAGCAGTTGTTGATTTGACTGTAGTCGTTGTTGAGCCCTTTTTAGTTGTAATTTGTGCGACAGTTGTTGTCGCTGATCCTAATTTTGTAGTAGGTTTCACAGAAGTTGTTGTTGCCTCCACAGTAGTTCTGATGGCTTTCGGCGTTGTAGTTGTTGTTGCAGAAGTTGTTGTTGCCTCCACAGTAGTTCTGATGGCTTTCGGCGTTGTTGTAGTTGTTGTTGCAGGCGTTGTCGTGGCAGCAGTTGTTGATTTGACTGTAGTCGTTGTTGAGCCCTTTTTAGTTGTAATTTGTGCGACAGTTGTTGTCGCAGATCCTAATTTGGTCGTGGGTTTCACAGAAGTTGTTGTTGTCTCCAAAGTAGTTCTGATGGCTTTCGGTGTGGTTGTAGTTGTTGTTGCAGGCGTTGTCGCGACAACAGTTGTTGTCACAGCAGTTGTTGATTTGACTGTAGTCGTTGAGCCCTTTTTAGTTGTAATTTGTGCGACAGTTGTTGTCGCTGATCCTAATTTTCTAGTAGGTTTCACAGAAGTTGTTGTTGCCTCCACAGTAGTTCTGATGGATTTCGGCGTTGTTGTAGTTGTTGTTGCAGGCGTTGTCGTGGCAGCAGTTGTTGATTTGACTGTAGTCGTTGTTGAGCCCTTTTTAGTTGTAATTTGTACGACAGTTGTTGTCGCTGATCCTAATTTGGTTGTGGGTTTCACAGAAGTTGTTGTTGTCTCCACAGTAGTTCTGATGGCTTTCGGTGTGGTTTTAGTTGTTGTTGCAGGCGTTGTCGCGACAACAGTTGTTGTCACAGCAGTTGTTGATTTGACTCTAGTCGTTGTTGAGCCCTTTTTAGTTGTAATTTGTGCGACAGTTGTTGTCGATGATCCTAATTTTGTAGTAGGTTTCACAGAAGTTGTTGTTGCCTCCACAGTAGTTCTGATGGCTTTCGGCGTTGTTGTAGTTGTTGTTGCAGGCGTTGTCGTGGCAGCAGTTGTTGATTTGACTGTAGTCGTTGTTGAGCCCTTTTTAGTTGTAATTTGTGCGACAGTTGTTGTCGCTGATCCTAATTTGGTCGTGGGTTTCACAGAAGTTGTTGTTGTCTCCACAGTAGTTCTGATGGCTTTCGGTGTGGTTGTAGTTGTTGTTGCAGGCGTTGTCGTGGCAGCAGTTGTTGATTTGACTGTAGTCGTTGTTGAGCCCTTTTTAGTTGTAATTTGTGCGACAGTTGTTGTCGCTGATCCTAATTTGGTCGTGGGTTTCACAGAAGTTGTTGTTGTCTCCACAGTAGTTCTGATGGCTTTCTGTGTGGTTGTAGTTGTTGTTGCAGGCGTTGTCGCGACAACAGTTGTTGTCACAGCAGTTGTTGATTTGACTGTAGTCGTTGAGCCCTCTTTAGTTGTAATTTGTGCGACAGTTGTTGTCGCTGATCCTAATTTTGTAGTAGGTTTCACAGAAGTTGTTGTTGCCTCCACAGTAGTTCTGATGGATTTCGGCGTTGTTGTAGTTGTTGTTGCAGGCGTTGTCGTGGCAGCAGTTGTTGATTTGACTGTAGTCGTTGTTGAGCCCTTTTTAGTTGTAATTTGTACGACAGTTGTTGTCGCTGATCCTAATTTGGTCGTGGGTTTCACAGAAGTTGTTGTTGTCTCCACAGTAGTTCTGATGGCTTTCGGTGAGGTTTTAGTTGTTGTTGCAGGCGTTGTCGCGACAACAGTTGTTGTCACAGCAGTTGTTGATTTGACTGTAGTCGTTGTTGAGCCCTTTTTAGTTGTAATTTGTGTGACAGTTGTGGTCGCTGATCCTAATTTTGTAGTAGGTTTCACAGAAGTTGTTGTTGTCTCCACAGTAGTTCTGATGGCTTTCGGCGTTGTTGTAGTTGTTGTTGCAGGCGTTGTCGTGGCAGCAGTTGTTGATTTGACTGTAGTCGTTGTTGAGCCCTTTTTAGTTGTAAATTGTGCGACAGTTGTTGTCGCTGATCCTAATTTTGTAGTAGGTTTCACAGAAGTTGTTGTTGCCTCCACAGTAGTTCTGATGGCTTTCGGCGTTGTTGTAGTTGTTGTTGCAGGCGTTGTCGCGACAACAGTTGTTGTCACAGCAGTTGTTGATTTGACTGTAGTCGTTGAGCCCTTTTTAGTTGTAATTTGTGCGACAGTTGTTGTCGCTGATCCTAATTTTGTAGTAGGTTTCACAGAAGTTGTTGTTGCCTCCACAGTAGTTCTGATGGATTTCGGCGTTGTTGTAGTTGTTGTTGCAGGCGTTGTCGTGGCAGCAGTTGTTGATTTGACTGTAGTCGTTGTTGAGCCCTTTTTAGTTGTAATTTGTGCGACAGTTGTTGTCGCTGATCCTAATTTGGTCGTGGGTTTCACAGAAGTTGTTGTTGTCTCCACAGTAGTTCTGATGGCTTTCGGTGTGGTTGTAGTTGTTGTTGCAGGCGTTGTCGTGGCAGCAGTTGTTGATTTGACTGTAGTCGTTGTTGAGCCCTTTTTAGTTGTAATTTGTGCGACAGTTGTTGTCGCTGATCCTAATTTGGTCGTGGGTTTCACAGAAGTTGTTGTTGTCTCCAAAGTAGTTCTGATGGCTTTCGGTGTGGTTGTAGTTGTTGTTGCAGGCGTTGTCGCGACAACAGTTGTTGTCACAGCAGTTGTTGATTTGACTGTAGTCGTTGTTGAGCCCTTTTTAGTTGTAATTTGTGCGACAGTTGTTGTCGCTGATCCTAATTTTGTAGTAGGTTTCACAGAAGTTGTTGTTGCCTCCACAGTAGTTCTGATGGCTTTCGGCGTTGTAGTTGTTGTTGCAGAAGTTGTTGTTGCCTCCACAGTAGTTCTGATGGCTTTCGGCGTTGTTGTAGTTGTTGTTGCAGGCGTTGTCGTGGCAGCAGTTGTTGATTTGACTGTAGTCGTTGTTGAGCCCTTTTTAGTTGTAATTTGTGCGACAGTTGTTGTCGCAGATCCTAATTTGGTCGTGGGTTTCACAGAAGTTGTTGTTGTCTCCAAAGTAGTTCTGATGGCTTTCGGTGTGGTTGTAGTTGTTGTTGCAGGCGTTGTCGCGACAACAGTTGTTGTCACAGCAGTTGTTGATTTGACTGTAGTCGTTGTTGAGCCCTTTTTAGTTGTAATTTGTGCGACAGTTGTTGTCGCTGATCCTAATTTTGTAGTAGGTTTCACAGAAGTTGTTGTTGCCTCCACAGTAGTTCTGATGGCTTTCGGCGTTGTTGTAGTTGTTGTTGCAGGCGTTGTCATGGTAGCAGTTGTTGATTTGACTGTAGTCGTTGTTGAGCCCTTTTTAGTTGTAATTTGTGCGACAGTTGTTGTCGCTGATCCTAATTTTGTAGTAGGTTTCACAGAAGTTGTTGTTGCCTCCACAGTAGTTCTGATGGCTTTCGGCGTTGTAGTTGTTGTTGCAGAAGTTGTTGTTGCCTCCACAGTAGTTCTGATGGCTTTCGGCGTTGTTGTAGTTGTTGTTGCAGGCGTTGTCGTGGCAGCAGTTGTTGATTTGACTGTAGTCGTTGTTGAGCCCTTTTTAGTTGTAATTTGTGCGACAGTTGTTGTCGCTGATCCTAATTTGGTCGTGGGTTTCACAGATGTTGTTGTTGTCTCCACAGTAGTTCTGATGGCTTTCTGTGTGGTTGTAGTTGTTGTTGCAGGCGTTGTCGCGACAACAGTTGTTGTCACAGCAGTTGTTGATTTGACTGTAGTCGTTGTTGAGCCCTTTTTAGTTGTAATTTGTGCGACAGTTGTTGTCGCAGATCCTAATTTGGTCGTGGGTTTCACAGAAGTTGTTGTTGTCTCCACAGTAGTTCTGATGGCTTTCGGCGTTGTTGTAGTTGTTGTTGCAGGCGTTGTCGCGACAACAGTTGTTGTCACAGCAGTTGTTGATTTGACTGTAGTCGTTGTTGAGCCCTTTTTAGTTGTAATTTGTGCGACAGTTGTTGTCGCTGATCCTAATTTTGTAGTAGGTTTCACAGAAGTTGTTGTTGCCTCCACAGTAGTTCTGATGGCTTTCGGCGTTGTTGTAGTTGTTGTTGCAGGCGTTGTCGTGGTAGCAGTTGTTGATTTGACTGTAGTCGTTGTTGAGCCCTTTTTAGTTGTAATTTGTGCGACAGTTGTTGTCGCTGATCCTAATTTTGTAGTAGGTTTCACAGAAGTTGTTGTTGCCTCCACAGTAGTTCTGATGGCTTTCGGCGTTGTAGTTGTTGTTGCAGAAGTTGTTGTTGCCTCCACAGTAGTTCTGATGGCTTTCGGCGTTGTTGTAGTTGTTGTTGCAGGCGTTGTCGTGGCAGCAGTTGTTGATTTGACTGTAGTCGTTGTTGAGCCCTTTTTAGTTGTAATTTGTGCGACAGTTGTTGTCGCTGATCCTAATTTTGTAGTAGGTTTCACAGAAGTTGTTGTTGCCTCCACTGTAGTTCTGATGGCTTTCGGCGTTGTTGTAGTTGTTGTTGCAGGCGTTGTCGTGGCAGCAGTTGTTGATTTGACTGTAGTCGTTGTTGAGCCCTTTTTAGTTGTAATTTGTGCGACAGTTGTTGTCGCTGATCCTAATTTGGTCGTGGGTTTCACAGAAGTTGTTGTTGTCTCCACAGTAGTTCTGATGGCTTTCGGTGTGGTTGTATTTGTTGTTGCAGGCGTTGTCGCGACAACAGTTGTTGTCACAGCAGTTGTTGATTTGACTGTAGTCGTTGAGCCCTTTTTAGTTGTAATTTGTGCGACAGTTGTTGTCGCTGATCCTAATTTTCTAGTAGGTTTCACAGAAGTTGTTGTTGCCTCCACAGTAGTTCTGATGGATTTCGGCGTTGTTGTAGTTTTTGTTGCAGGCGTTGTCGTGGCAGCAGTTGTTGATTTGACTGTAGTCGTTGTTGAGCCCTTTTCAGTTGTAATTTGTGCGACAGTTGTTGTCGCTGATCCTAATTTGGTCGTGGGTTTCACAGAAGTTGTTGTTGTCTCCACAGTAGTTCTGATGGCTTTCGGTGTGGTTGTAGTTGTTGTTGCAGGCGTTGTCGCGACAACAGTTGTTGTCACAGCAGTTGTTGATTTGACTGTAGTCGTTGTTGAGCCCTTTTTAGTTGTAATTTGTGCGACAGTTGTTGTCGCTGATCCTAATTTTGTAGTAGGTTTCACAGAAGTTGTTGTTGTCTCCACAGTAGTTCTGATGGCTTTCGGCGTTGTAGTTGTTGTTGCAGAAGTTGTTGTTGCCTCCACAGTAGTTCTGATGGCTTTCGGCGTTGTTGTAGTTGTTGTTGCAGGCGTTGTCGTGGCAGCAGTTGTTGATTTGACTGTAGTCGTTGTTGAGCCCTTTTTAGTTGTAATTTGTGCGACAGTTGTTGTCGCTGATCCTAATTTGGTCGTGGGTTTCACAGAAGTTGTTGTTGTCTCCACAGTAGTTCTGATGGCTTTCTGTGTGGTTGTAGTTGTTGTTGCAGGCGTTGTCGCGACAACAGTTGTTGTCACAGCAGTTGTTGATTTGACTGTAGTCGTTGAGCCCTTTTTAGTTGTAATTTGTGCGACAGTTGTTGTCGCTGATCCTAATTTTGTAGTAGGTTTCACAGAAGTTGTTGTTGCCTCCACAGTAGTTCTGATGGCTTTCGGCGTTGTTGTAGTTGTTGTTGCAGGCGTTGTCGTGGCAGCAGTTGTTGATTTGACTGTAGTCGTTGTTGAGCCCTTTTTAGTTGTAATTTGTGCGACAGTTGTGGTCGCTGATCCTAATTTTGTAGTCGGTTTCACAGAAGTTGTTGTTGTCTCCACAGTAGTTCTGATGGCTTTCGGCGTTGTTGTAGTTGTTGTTGCAGGCATTGTCGTGGCAGCAGTTGTTGATTTGACTGTAGTCGTTGTTGAGCCCTTTTTAGTTGTAATTTGTGCGACAGTTGTTGTCGCTGATCCTAATTTGGTCGTGGGTTTCACAGAAGTTGTTGTTGTCTCCACAGTAGTTCTGATGGCTTTCGGTGTGGTTGTAGTTGTTGTTGCAGGCGTTGTCGCGACAACAGTTGTTGTCACAGCAGTTGTTGATTTGACTGTAGTCGTTGTTGAGCCCTTTTTAGTTGTAATTTGTGCGACAGTTGTTGTCGCTGATCCTAATTTTGTAGTAGGTTTCACAGAAGTTGTTGTTGTCTCCACAGTAGTTCTGATGGCTTTCGGCGTTGTTGTAGTTGTTGTTGCAGGCGTTGTCGTGGCAGCAGTTGTTGATTTGACTGTAGTCGTTGTTGAGCCCTTTTTAGTTGTAATTTGTGCGACAGTTGTTGTCGCTGATCCTAATTTTGTCGTAGGTTTCACAGAAGTTGTTGTTGCCTCCACAGTAGTTCTGATGGATTTCGGCGTTGTTGTAGTTGTTGTTGCAGGCGTTGTCGTGGCAGCAGTTGTTGATTTGACTGTAGTCGTTGTTGAGCCCTTTTTAGTTGTAATTTGTGCGACATTTGTTGTCGCTGATCCTAATTTGGTCGTGGGTTTCACAGAAGTTGTTGTTGTCTCCAAAGTAGTTCTGATGGCTTTCGGTGTGGTTGTAGTTGTTGTTGCAGGCGTTGTCGCGACAACAGTTGTTGTCACAGCAGTTGTTGATTTGACTGTAGTCGTTGTTGAGCCCTTTTTAGTTGTAATATGTGTGACAGTTGTTGTCGCTGATCCTAATTTTGTAGTAGGTTTCACAGAAGTTGTTGTTGTCTCCACAGTAGTTCTGATGGCTTTCGGCGTTGTTGTAGTTGTTGTTGCAGGCGTTGTCGTGGCAGCAGTTGTTGATTTGACTGTAGTCGTTGTTGAGCCCTTTTTAGTTGTAATTTGTGCGACAGTTGTTGTCGCTGATCCTAATTTTGTGGTAGGTTTCACAGAAGTTGTTGTTGTCTCCATAGTAGTTCTGATGGCTTTCGGCGTTGTTGAAGGTGTTGTTGCAGGCGTTGTCGTGGCAGCAGTTGTTGATTTGACTGTAGTCGTTGTTGAGCCCTTTTTAGTTGTAATTTGTGCGACAGTTGTTGTCACTGATCCTAATTTTGTAGTAGGTTTCACAGAAGTTGTTGTTGCCTCCACAGTAGTTCTGATGGCTTTCGGCGTTGTTGTAGTTGTTGTTGCAGGCGTTGTCGTGGCAGCAGTTGTTGATTTGACTGTAGTCGTTGTTGAGCCCTTTTTAGTTGTAATTTGTGCGACAGTTGTTGTCGCTGATCCTAATTTGGTCGTGGGTTTCACAGAAGTTGTTGTTGTCTCCACAGTAGTTCTGATGGCTTTCGGTGTGGTTGTAGTTGTTGTTGCAGGCGTTGTCGCGACAACAGTTGTTGTCACAGCAGTTGTTGATTTGACTGTAGTCGTTGTTGAGCCCTTTTTAGTTGTAATTTGTGCGACAGTTGTTGTCGCTGATCCTAATTTGGTCGTGGGTTTCACAGAAGTTGTTGTTGTCTCCACAGTAGTTCTGATGGCTTTCGGTGTGGTTGTAGTTGTTGTTGCAGGCGTTGTCGCGACAACAGTTGTTGTCACAGCAGTTGTTGATTTGACTGTAGTCGTTGAGCCCTTTTTAGTTGTAATTTGTGCGACAGTTGTTGTCGCTGATCCTAATTTTGTAGTAGGTTTCACAGAAGTTGTTGTTGCCTCCACAGTAGTTCTGATGGATTTCGGCGTTGTTGTAGTTGTTGTTGCAGGCGTTGTCGTGGCAGCAGTTGTTGATTTGACTGTAGTCGTTGTTGAGCCCTTTTTAGTTGTAATTTGTGCGACAGTTGTTGTCGCTGATCCTAATTTGGTCGTGGGTTTCACAGAAGTTGTTGTTGTCTCCACAGTAGTTCTGATGGCTTTCGGTGTGGTTGTAGTTGTTGTTGCAGGCGTTGTCGCGACAACAGTTGTTGTCACAGCAGTTGTTGATTTGACTGTAGTCGTTGAGCCCTTTTTAGTTGTAATTTGTGCGACAGTTGTTGTCGCTGATCCTAATTTTGTAGTAGGTTTCACAGAAGTTGTTGTTGCCTCCACAGTAGTTCTGATGGCTTTCGGCGTTGTTGTAGTTGTTGTTGCAGGCGTTGTCGTGGCAGCAGTTGTTGATTTGACTGTAGTCGTTGTTGAGCCCTTTTTAGTTGTAATTTGTGCGACAGTTGTTGTCGCTGAACCTAATTTGGTCGTGGGTTTCACAGAAGTTGTTGTTGTCTCCACAGTAGTTCTGATGGCTTTCGGTGTGGTTGTAGTTTTTGTTGCAGGCGTTGTCGCGGCAACAGTTGTTGTCACAGCAGTTGTTGATTTGACTGTAGTCGTTGTTGAGCCCTTTTTAGTTGTAATTTGTGCGACAGTTGTTGTCGCTGATCCTAATTTGGTCGTGGGTTTCACAGAAGTTGTTGTTGTCTCCAAAGTAGTTCTGATGGCTTTCGGTGTGGTTGTAGTTGTTGTTGCAGGCGTTGTCGCGACAACAGTTGTTGTCACAGCAGTTGTTGATTTGACTGTAGTCGTTGTTGAGCCCTTTTTAGTTGTAATTTGTGCGACAGTTGTTGTCGCTGATCCTAATTTGGTCGTGGGTTTCACAGAAGTTGTTGTTGTCTCCAAAGTAGTTCTGATGGCTTTCGGTGTGGTTGTAGTTGTTGTTGCAGGCGTTGTCGCGACAACAGTTGTTGTCACAGCAGTTGTTGATTTGACTGTAGTCGTTGAGCCCTTTTTAGTTGTAATTTGTGCGACAGTTGTTGTCGCTGATCCTAATTTTGTAGTAGGTTTCACAGAAGTTGTTGTTGCCTCCACAGTAGTTCTGATGGATTTCGGCGTTGTTGTAGTTGTTGTTGCAGGCGTTGTCGTGGCAGCAGTTGTTGATTTGACTGTAGTCGTTGTTGAGCCCTTTTTAGTTGTAATTTGTGCGACAGTTGTTGTCACTGATCCTAATTTTGTAGTAGGTTTCACAGAAGTTGTTGTTGCCTCCACAGTAGTTCTGATGGCTTTCGGCGTTGTTGTAGTTGTTGTTGCAGGCGTTGTCGTGGCAGCAGTTGTTGATTTGACTGTAGTCGTTGTTGAGCCCTTTTTAGTTGTAATTTGTGCGACAGTTGTTGTCGCTGATCCTAATTTGGTCGTGGGTTTCACAGAAGTTGTTGTTGTCTCCACAGTAGTTCTGATGGCTTTCGGTGTGGTTGTAGTTGTTGTTGCAGGCGTTGTCGCGACAACAGTTGTTGTCACAGCAGTTGTTGATTTGACTGTAGTCGTTGTTGAGCCCTTTTTAGTTGTAATTTGTGCGACAGTTGTTGTCGCTGATCCTAATTTGGTCGTGGGTTTCACAGAAGTTGTTGTTGTCTCCACAGTAGTTCTGATGGCTTTCGGTGTGGTTGTAGTTGTTGTTGCAGGCGTTGTCGCGACAACAGTTGTTGTCACAGCAGTTGTTGATTTGACTGTAGTCGTTGAGCCCTTTTTAGTTGTAATTTGTGCGACAGTTGTTGTCGCTGATCCTAATTTTGTAGTAGGTTTCACAGAAGTTGTTGTTGCCTCCACAGTAGTTCTGATGGATTTCGGCGTTGTTGTAGTTGTTGTTGCAGGCGTTGTCGTGGCAGCAGTTGTTGATTTGACTGTAGTCGTTGTTGAGCCCTTTTTAGTTGTAATTTGTGCGACAGTTGTTGTCGCTGATCCTAATTTGGTCGTGGGTTTCACAGAAGTTGTTGTTGTCTCCACAGTAGTTCTGATGGCTTTCGGTGTGGTTGTAGTTGTTGTTGAAGGCGTTGTCGCGACAACAGTTGTTGTCACAGCAGTTGTTGATTTGACTGTAGTCGTTGAGCCCTTTTTAGTTGTAATTTGTGCGACAGTTGTTGTCGCTGATCCTAATTTTGTAGTAGGTTTCACAGAAGTTGTTGTTGCCTCCACAGTAGTTCTGATGGCTTTCGGCGTTGTTGTAGTTGTTGTTGCAGGCGTTGTCGTGGCAGCAGTTGTTGATTTGACTGTAGTCGTTGTTGAGCCCTTTTTAGTTGTAATTTGTGCGACAGTTGTTGTCGCTGAACCTAATTTGGTCGTGGGTTTCACAGAAGTTGTTGTTGTCTCCACAGTAGTTCTGATGGCTTTCGGTGTGGTTGTAGTTTTTGTTGCAGGCGTTGTCGCGGCAACAGTTGTTGTCACAGCAGTTGTTGATTTGACTGTAGTCGTTGTTGAGCCCTTTTTAGTTGTAATTTGTGCGACAGTTGTTGTCGCTGATCCTAATTTGGTCGTGGGTTTCACAGAAGTTGTTGTTGTCTCCAAAGTAGTTCTGATGGCTTTCGGTGTGGTTGTAGTTGTTGTTGCAGGCGTTGTCGCGACAACAGTTGTTGTCACAGCAGTTGTTGATTTGACTGTAGTCGTTGAGCCCTTTTTAGTTGTAATTTGTGCGACAGTTGTTGTCGCTGATCCTAATTTTGTAGTAGGTTTCACAGAAGTTGTTGTTGCCTCCACAGTAGTTCTGATGGATTTCGGCGTTGTTGTAGTTGTTGTTGCAGGCGTTGTCGTGGCAGCAGTTGTTGATTTGACTGTAGTCGTTGTTGAGCCCTTTTTAGTTGTAATTTGTGCGACAGTTGTTGTTGCTGATCCTAATTTGGTCGTGGGTTTCACAGAAGTTGTTGTTGTCTCCAAAGTAGTTCTGATGGCTTTCGGTGTGGTTGTAGTTGTTGTTGCAGGCGTTGTCGCGACAACAGTTGTTGTCACAGCAGTTGTTGATTTGACTGTAGTCGTTGTTGAGCCCTTTTTAGTTGTAATATGTGCGACAGTTGTTGTCGCTGATCCTAATTTTGTGGTAGGTTTCACAGAAGTTGTTGTTGTCTCCACAGTAGTTCTGATGGCTTTCGGCGTTGTTGAAGGTGTTGTTGCAGGCGTTGTCGTGGCAGCAGTTGTTGATTTGACTGTAGTCGTTGTTGAGCCCTTTTTAGTTGTAATTTGTGCGACAGTTGTTGTCGCTGATCCTAATTTTGTAGTAGGTTTCACAGAAGTTGTTGTTGCCTCCACAGTAGTTCTGATGGCTTTCGGCGTTGTTGTAGTTGTTGTTGCAGGCGTTGTCGTGGCAGCAGTTGTTGATTTGACTGTAGTCGTTGTTGAGCCCTTTTTAGTTGTAATTTGTGCGACAGTTGTTGTCGCTGATCCTAATTTTGTAGTAGGTTTCACAGAAGTTGTTGTTGCCTCCACAGTAGTTCTGATGGCTTTCGGCGTTGTTGTAGTTGTTGTAGCAGGCGTTGTCGTGGCAGCAGTTGTTGATTTGACTGTAGTCGTTGTTGAGCCCTTTTTAGTTGTAATTTGTGCGACAGTTGTTGTCGCTGATCCTAATTTTGTAGTAGGTTTCACAGAAGTTGTTGTTGCCTCCACAGTAGTTCTGATGGCTTTCGGCGTTGTTGTAGTTGTTGTTGCAGGCGTTGTCGTGGCAGCAGTTGTTGATTTGACTGTAGTCGTTGTTGAGCCCTTTTTAGTTGTAATTTGTGCGACAGTTGTTGTCGCTGAACCTAATTTGGTCGTGGGTTTCACAGAAGTTGTTGTTGTCTCCACAGTAGTTCTGATGGCTTTCAGTGTGGTTGTAGTTGTTGTTGCAGGCGTTGTCGCGACAACAGTTGTTGTCACAGCAGTTGTTGATTTGACTGTAGTCGTTGTTGAGCCCTTTTTAGTTGTAATTTGTGCGACAGTTGTTGTCGCTGATCCTAATTTTGTAGTAGGTTTCACAGAAGTTGTTGTTGCCTCCACAGTAGTTCTGATGGCTTTCGGCGTTGTTGTAGTTGTTGTTGCAGGCGTTGTCGTGGCAGCAGTTGTTGATTTGACTGTAGTCGTTGTTGAGCCCTTTTTAGTTGTAATTTGTGCGACAGTTGTTGTCGCTGATCCTAATTTGGTCGTGGGTTTCACAGAAGTTGTTGTTGTCTCCACAGTAGTTCTGATGGCTTTCGGTGTGGTTGTAGTTGTTGTTGCAGGCGTTGTCGCGACAACAGTTGTTGTCACAGCAGTTGTTGATTTGACTGTAGTCGTTGAGCCCTTTTTAGTTGTAATTTGTGCGACAGTTGTTGTCGCTGATCCTAATTTTGTAGTAGGTTTCACAGAAGTTGTTGTTGCCTCCACAGTAGTTCTGATGGCTTTCGGCGTTGTTGTAGTTGTTGTTGCAGGCGTTGTCGTGGCAGCAGTTGTTGATTTGACTGTAGTCGTTGTTGAGCCCTTTTTAGTTGTAATTTGTGCGACAGTTGTTGTCGCTGATCCTAACTTGGTCGTGGGTTTCACAGAAGTTGTTGTTGTCTCCACAGTAGTTCTGATGGCTTTCGGTGTGGTTGTAGTTGTTGTTGAAGGCGTTGTCGCGACAACAGTTGTTGTCACAGCAGTTGTTGATTTGACTGTAGTCGTTGAGCCCTTTTTAGTTGTAATTTGTGCGACAGTTGTTGTCGCTGATCCTAATTTTGTAGTAGGTTTCACAGAAGTTGTTGTTGCCTCCACAGTAGTTCTGATGGCTTTCGGCGTTGTTGTAGTTGTTGTTGCAGGCGTTGTCGTGGCAGCAGTTGTTGATTTGACTGTAGTCGTTGTTGAGCCCTTTTTAGTTGTAATTTGTGCGACAGTTGTCGCTGATCCTAATTTGGTCGTGGGTTTCACAGAAGTTGTTGTTGTCTCCACAGTAGTTCTGATGGCTTTTGGTGTGGTTGTAGTTGTTGTTGCAGGCGTTGTCGCGGCAACAGTTGTTGTCACAGCAGTTGTTGATTTGACTGTAGTTGTTGTTGAGCCCTTTTTAGTTGTAATTTGTGCGACAGTTGTTGTCGCTGATCCTAATTTTGTAGTAGGTTTCACAGAAGTTGTTGTTGCCTCCACAGTAGTTCTGATGGATTTCGGCGTTGTTGTAGTTGTTGTTGCAGGCGTTGTCGTGGCAGCAGTTGTTGATTTGACTGTAGTCGTTGTTGAGCCCTTTTTAGTTGTAATTTGTGCGACAGTTGTTGTCGCTGATCCTAATTTGGTCGTGGGTTTCACAGAAGTTGTTGTTGTCTCCACAGTAGTTCTGATGGCTTTCGGTGTGGTTGTAGTTGTTGTTGAAGGCGTTGTCGCGACAACAGTTGTTGTCACAGCAGTTGTTGATTTGACTGTAGTCGTTGAGCCCTTTTTAGTTGTAATTTGTGCGACAGTTGTTGTCGCTGATCCTAATTTTGTAGTAGGTTTCACAGAAGTTGTTGTTGCCTCCACAGTAGTTCTGATGGCTTTCGGCGTTGTTGTAGTTGTTGTTGCAGGCGTTGTCGTGGCAGCAGTTGTTGATTTGACTGTAGTCGTTGTTGAGCCCTTTTTAGTTGTAATTTGTGCGACAGTTGTCGCTGATCCTAATTTGGTCGTGGGTTTCACAGAAGTTGTTGTTGTCTCCACAGTAGTTCTGATGGCTTTTGGTGTGGTTGTAGTTGTTGTTGCAGGCGTTGTCGCGGCAACAGTTGTTGTCACAGCAGTTGTTGATTTGACTGTAGTTGTTGTTGAGCCCTTTTTAGTTGTAATTTGTGCGACAGTTGTTGTCGCTGATCCTAATTTTGTAGTAGGTTTCACAGAAGTTGTTGTTGCCTCCACAGTAGTTCTGATGGATTTCGGCGTTGTTGTAGTTGTTGTTGCAGGCGTTGTCGTGGCAGCAGTTGTTGATTTGACTGTAGTCGTTGTTGAGCCCTTTTTAGTTGTAATTTGTGCGACAGTTGTTGTCGCTGATCCTAATTTGGTCGTGGGTTTCACAGAAGTTGTTGTTGTCTCCACAGTAGTTCTGATGGCTTTCGGTGTGGTTGTAGTTGTTGTTGAAGGCGTTGTCGCGACAACAGTTGTTGTCACAGCAGTTGTTGATTTGACTGTAGTCGTTGAGCCCTTTTTAGTTGTAATTTGTGCGACAGTTGTTGTCGCTGATCCTAATTTTGTAGTAGGTTTCACAGAAGTTGTTGTTGCCTCCACAGTAGTTCTGATGGCTTTCGGCGTTGTTGTAGTTGTTGTTGCAGGCGTTGTCGTGGCAGCAGTTGTTGATTTGACTGTAGTCGTTGTTGAGCCCTTTTTAGTTGTAATTTGTGCGACAGTTGTTGTCGCTGAACCTAATTTGGTCGTGGGTTTCACAGAAGTTGTTGTTGTCTCCACAGTAGTTCTGATGGCTTTCGGCGTTGTTGTAGTTGTTGTAGCAGGCGTTGTCGTGGCAGCAGTTGTTGATTTGACTGTAGTCGTTGTTGAGCCCTTTTTAGTTGTAATTTGTGCGACAGTTGTTGTCGCTGATCCTAATTTTGTAGTAGGTTTCACAGAAGTTGTTGTTGCCTCCACAGTAGTTCTGATGGCTTTCGGCGTTGTTGTAGTTGTTGTTGCAGGCGTTGTCGTGGCAGCAGTTGTTGATTTGACTGTAGTCGTTGTTGAGCCCTTTTTAGTTGTAATTTGTGCGACAGTTGTTGTCGCTGATCCTAATTTGGTCGTGGGTTTCACAGAAGTTGTTGTTGTCTCCACAGTAGTTCTGATGGCTTTCGGTGTGGTTGTAGTTGTTGTTGCAGGCGTTGTCGCGACAACAGTTGTTGTCACAGCAGTTGTTGATTTGACTGTAGTCGTTGAGCCCTTTTTAGTTGTAATTTGTGCGACAGTTGTTGTCGCTGATCCTAATTTTGTAGTAGGTTTCACAGAAGTTGTTGTTGCCTCCACAGTAGTTCTGATGGCTTTCGGCGTTGTTGTAGTTGTTGTTGCAGGCGTTGTCGTGGCAGCAGTTGTTGATTTGACTGTAGTCGTTGTTGAGCCCTTTTTAGTTGTAATTTGTGCGACAGTTGTTGTCGCTGATCCTAACTTGGTCGTGGGTTTCACAGAAGTTGTTGTTGTCTCCACAGTAGTTCTGATGGCTTTCGGTGTGGTTGTAGTTGTTGTTGAAGGCGTTGTCGCGACAACAGTTGTTGTCACAGCAGTTGTTGATTTGACTGTAGTCGTTGAGCCCTTTTTAGTTGTAATTTGTGCGACAGTTGTTGTCGCTGATCTTAATTTTGTAGTAGGTTTCACAGAAGTTGTTGTTGCCTCCACAGTAGTTCTGATGGCTTTCGGCGTTGTTGTAGTTGTTGTTGCAGGCGTTGTCGTGGCAGCAGTTGTTGATTTGACTGTAGTCGTTGTTGAGCCCTTTTTAGTTGTAATTTGTGAGACAGTTGTTGTCACTGAACCTAATTTGGTCGTGGGTTTCACAGAAGTTGTTGTTGTCTCCACAGTAGTTCTGATGGCTTTCGGTGTGGTTGTAGTTGTTGTTGCAGGCGTTGTCGCGGCAACAGTTGTTGTCACAGCAGTTGTTGATTTGACTGTAGTCATTGTTGAGCCCTTTTTAGTTGTAATTTGTGCGACAGTTGTTGTCGCTGATCCTAATTTGGTCGTGGGTTTCACAGAAGTTGTTGTTGTCTCCAAAGTAGTTCTGATGGCTTTCGGTGTGGTTGTAGTTGTTGTTGCAGGCGTTGTCGCGACAACAGTTGTTGTCACAGCAGTTGTTGATTTGACTGTAGTCGTTGTTGAGCCCTTTTTAGTTGTAATTTGTGCGACAGTTGTTGTCGCTGATCCTAATTTGGTCGTGGGTTTCACAGAAGTTGTTGTTGTCTCCAAAGTAGTTCTGATGGCTTTCGGTGTGGTTGTAGTTGTTGTTGCAGGCGTTGTCGCGACAACAGTTGTTGTCACAGCAGTTGTTGATTTGACTGTAGTCGTTGTTGAGCCCTTTTTAGTTGTAATTTGTGCGACAGTTGTTGTCGCTGATCCTAATTTTGTAGTAGGTTTCACAGAAGTTGTTGTTGCCTCCACAGTAGTTCTGATGGCTTTCGGCGTTGTTGTAGTTGTTGTTGCAGGCGTTGTCGTGGCAGCAGTTGTTGATTTGACTGTAGTCGTTGTTGAGCCCTTTTTAGTTGTAATTTGTGCGACAGTTGTTGTCGCTGATCCTAATTTGGTCGTGGGTTTCACAGAAGTTGTTGTTGTCTCCACAGTAGTTCTGATGGCTTTCGGTGTGGTTGTAGTTGTTGTTGAAGGCGTTGTCGCGACAACAGTTGTTGTCACAGCAGTTGTTGATTTGACTGTAGTCGTTGAGCCCTTTTTAGTTGTAATTTGTGCGACAGTTGTTGTCGCTGATCCTAATTTTGTAGTAGGTTTCACAGAAGTTGTTGTTGCCTCCACAGTAGTTCTGATGGCTTTCGGCGTTGTTGTAGTTGTTGTTGCAGGCGTTGTCGTGGCAGCAGTTGTTGATTTGACTGTAGTCGTTGTTGAGCCCTTTTTAGTTGTAATTTGTGCGACAGTTGTTGTCGCTGAACCTAATTTGGTCGTGGGTTTCACAGAAGTTGTTGTTGTCTCCACAGTAGTTCTGATGGTTTTCGGTGTGGTTGTAGTTGTTGTTGCAGGCGTTGTCGCGGCAACAGTTGTTGTCACAGCAGTTGTTGATTTGACTGTAGTCGTTGTTGAGCCCTTTTTAGTTGTAATTTGTGCGACAGTTGTTGTCGCTGATCCTAATTTGGTCGTGGGTTTCACAGAAGTTGTTGTTGTCTCCAAAGTAGTTCTGATGGCTTTCGGTGTGGTTGTAGTTGTTGTTGCAGGCGTTGTCGCGACAACAGTTGTTGTCACAGCAGTTGTTGATTTGACTGTAGTCGTTGTTGAGCCCTTTTTAGTTGTAATTTGTGCGACAGTTGTTGTCGCTGATCCTAATTTGGTCGTGGGTTTCACAGAAGTTGTTGTTGCCTCCACAGTAGTTCTGATGGCTTTCGGCGTTGTTGTAGTTGTTGTTGCAGGCGTTGTCGTGGCAGCAGTTGTTGATTTGACTGTAGTCGTTGTTGAGCCCTTTTTAGTTGTAATTTGTGCGACAGTTGTTGTCGCTGAACCTAATTTGGTCGTGGGTTTCACAGAAGTTGTTGTTGTCTCCACAGTAGTTCTGATGGCTTTCAGTGTGGTTGTAGTTGTTGTTGCAGGCGTTGTCGCGACAACAGTTGTTGTCACAGCAGTTGTTGATTTGACTGTAGTCGTTGTTGAGCCCTTTTTAGTTGTAATTTGTGCGACAGTTGTTGTCGCTGATCCTAATTTTGTAGTAGGTTTCACAGAAGTTGTTGTTGCCTCCACAGTAGTTCTGATGGCTTTCGGCGTTGTTGTAGTTGTTGTTGCAGGCGTTGTCGTGGCAGCAGTTGTTGATTTGACTGTAGTCGTTGTTGAGCCCTTTTTAGTTGTAATTTGTGCGACAGTTGTTGTCGCTGATCCTAATTTGGTCGTGGGTTTCACAGAAGTTGTTGTTGTCTCCACAGTAGTTCTGATGGCTTTCGGTGTGGTTGTAGTTGTTGTTGCAGGCGTTGTCGCGACAACAGTTGTTGTCACAGCAGTTGTTGATTTGACTGTAGTCGTTGAGCCCTTTTTAGTTGTAATTTGTGCGACAGTTGTTGTCGCTGATCCTAATTTTGTAGTAGGTTTCACAGAAGTTGTTGTTGCCTCCACAGTAGTTCTGATGGCTTTCGGCGTTGTTGTAGTTGTTGTTGCAGGCGTTGTCGTGGCAGCAGTTGTTGATTTGACTGTAGTCGTTGTTGAGCCCTTTTTAGTTGTAATTTGTGCGACAGTTGTTGTCGCTGATCCTAACTTGGTCGTGGGTTTCACAGAAGTTGTTGTTGTCTCCACAGTAGTTCTGATGGCTTTCGGTGTGGTTGTAGTTGTTGTTGAAGGCGTTGTCGCGACAACAGTTGTTGTCACAGCAGTTGTTGATTTGACTGTAGTCGTTGAGCCCTTTTTAGTTGTAATTTGTGCGACAGTTGTTGTCGCTGATCTTAATTTTGTAGTAGGTTTCACAGAAGTTGTTGTTGCCTCCACAGTAGTTCTGATGGCTTTCGGCGTTGTTGTAGTTGTTGTTGCAGGCGTTGTCGTGGCAGCAGTTGTTGATTTGACTGTAGTCGTTGTTGAGCCCTTTTTAGTTGTAATTTGTGCGACAGTTGTTGTCACTGAACCTAATTTGGTCGTGGGTTTCACAGAAGTTGTTGTTGTCTCCACAGTAGTTCTGATGGCTTTCGGTGTGGTTGTAGTTGTTGTTGCAGGCGTTGTCGCGGCAACAGTTGTTGTCACAGCAGTTGTTGATTTGACTGTAGTCATTGTTGAGCCCTTTTTAGTTGTAATTTGTGCGACAGTTGTTGTCGCTGATCCTAATTTGGTCGTGGGTTTCACAGAAGTTGTTGTTGTCTCCAAAGTAGTTCTGATGGCTTTCGGTGTGGTTGTAGTTGTTGTTGCAGGCGTTGTCGCGACAACAGTTGTTGTCACAGCAGTTGTTGATTTGACTGTAGTCGTTGTTGAGCCCTTTTTAGTTGTAATTTGTGCGACAGTTGTTGTCGCTGATCCTAATTTTGTAGTAGGTTTCACAGAAGTTGTTGTTGCCTCCACAGTAGTTCTGATGGCTTTCGGCGTTGTTGTAGTTGTTGTTGCAGGCGTTGTCGTGGCAGCAGTTGTTGATTTGACTGTAGTCGTTGTTGAGCCCTTTTTAGTTGTAATTTGTGCGACAGTTGTTGTCGCTGAACCTAATTTGGTCGTGGGTTTCACAGAAGTTGTTGTTGTCTCCACAGTAGTTCTGATGGCTTTCGGTGTGGTTGTAGTTGTTGTTGCAGGCGTTGTCGCGGCAACAGTTGTTGTCACAGCAGTTGTTGATTTGACTGTAGTCGTTGTTGAGCCCTTTTTAGTTGTAATTTGTGCGACAGTTGTTGTCGCTGATCCTAATTTGGTCGTGGGTTTCACAGAAGTTGTTGTTGTCTCCAAAGTAGTTCTGATGGCTTTCGGTGTGGTTGTAGTTGTTGTTGCAGGCGTTGTCACGACAACAGTTGTTGTCACAGCAGTTGTTGATTTGACTGTAGTCTTTGTTGAGCCCTTTTTAGTTGTAATTTGTGCGACAGTTGTTGTCGCTGATCCTAATTTTGTAGTAGGTTTCACAGAAGTTGTTGTTGCCTCCACAGTAGTTCTGATGGCTTTCGGCGTTGTTGTAGTTGTTGTTGCAGGCGTTGTCGTGGCAGCAGTTGTTGATTTGACTGTAGTCGTTGTTGAGCCCTTTTTAGTTGTAATTTGTGCGACAGTTGTTGTCGCTGAACCTAATTTGGTCGTGGGTTTCACAGAAGTTGTTGTTGTCTCCACAGTAGTTCTGATGGCTTTCGGTGTGGTTGTAGTTGTTGTTGCAGGCGTTGTCGCGGCAACAGTTGTTGTCACAGCAGTTGTTGATTTGACTGTAGTCATTGTTGAGCCCTTTTTAGTTGTAATTTGTGCGACAGTTGTTGTCGCTGATCCTAATTTGGTCGTGGGTTTCACAGAAGTTGTTGTTGTCTCCAAAGTAGTTCTGATGGCTTTCGGTGTGGTTGTAGTTGTTGTTGCAGGCGTTGTCGCGACAACAGTTGTTGTCACAGCAGTTGTTGATTTGACTGTAGTCGTTGTTGAGCCCTTTTTAGTTGTAATTTGTGCGACAGTTGTTGTCGCTGAACCTAATTTTGTAGTAGGTTTCACAGAAGTTGTTGTTGCCTCCACAGTAGTTCTGATGGCTTTCGGCGTTGTTGTAGTTGTTGTTGCAGGCGTTGTCGTGGCAGCAGTTGTTGATTTGACTGTAGTCGTTGTTGAGCCCTTTTTAGTTGTAATTTGTGCGACAGTTGTTGTCGCTGATCCTAATTTGGTCGTGGGTTTCACAGAAGTTGTTGTTGTCTCCACAGTAGTTCTGATGGCTTTCGGTGTGGTTGTAGTTGTTGTTGAAGGCGTTGTCGCGACAACAGTTGTTGTCACAGCAGTTGTTGATTTGACTGTAGTCGTTGAGCCCTTTTTAGTTGTAATTTGTGCGACAGTTGTTGTCGCTGATCCTAATTTTGTAGTAGGTTTCACAGAAGTTGTTGTTGCCTCCACAGTAGTTCTGATGGCTTTCGGCGTTGTTGTAGTTGTTGTTGCAGGCGTTGTCGTGGCAGCAGTTGTTGATTTGACTGTAGTCGTTGTTGAGCCCTTTTTAGTTGTAATTTGTGCGACAGTTGTTGTCGCTGAACCTAATTTGGTCGTGGGTTTCACAGAAGTTGTTGTTGTCTCCACAGTAGTTCTGATGGCTTTCGGTGTGGTTGTAGTTGTTGTTGCAGGCGTTGTCGCGGCAACAGTTGTTGTCACAGCAGTTGTTGATTTGACTGTAGTCGTTGTTGAGCCCTTTTTAGTTGTAATTTGTGCGACAGTTGTTGTCGCTGATCCTAATTTGGTCGTGGGTTTCACAGAAGTTGTTGTTGTCTCCAAAGTAGTTCTGATGGCTTTCGGTGTGGTTGTAGTTGTTGTTGCAGGCGTTGTCGCGACAACAGTTGTTGTCACAGCAGTTGTTGATTTGACTGTAGTCGTTGTTGAGCCCTTTTTAGTTGTAATTTGTGCGACAGTTGTTGTCGCTGATCCTAATTTGGTCGTGGGTTTCACAGAAGTTGTTGTTGTCTCCAAAGTAGTTCTGATGGCTTTCGGTGTGGTTGTAGTTGTTGTTGCAGGCGTTGTCGCGACAACAGTTGTTGTCACAGCAGTTGTTGATTTGACTGTAGTCGTTGTTGAGCCCTTTTTAGTTGTAATTTGTGCGACAGTTGTTGTCGCTGATCCTAATTTGGTCGTGGGTTTCACAGAAGTTGTTGTTGTCTCCACAGTAGTTCTGATGGCTTTCGGTGTGGTTGTAGTTGTTGTTGCAGGCGTTGTCGCGACAACAGTTGTTGTCACAGCAGTTGTTGATTTGACTGTAGTCGTTGAGCCCTTTTTAGTTGTAATTTGTGCGACAGTTGTTGTCGCTGATCCTAATTTTGTAGTAGGTTTCACAGAAGTTGTTGTTGCCTCCACAGTAGTTCTGATGGCTTTCGGCGTTGTTGTAGTTGTTGTTGCAGGCGTTGTCGTGGCAGCAGTTGTTGATTTGACTGTAGTCGTTGTTGAGCCCTTTTTAGTTGTAATTTGTGCGACAGTTGTTGTCGCTGATCCTAATTTTGTAGTAGGTTTCACAGAAGTTGTTGTTGCCTCCACAGTAGTTCTGATGGCTTTCGGCGTTGTTGTAGTTGTTGTTGCAGGCGTTGTCGTGGCAGCAGTTGTTGATTTGACTGTAGTCGTTGTTGAGCCCTTTTTAGTTGTAATTTGTGCGACAGTTGTTGTCGCTGAACCTAATTTGGTCGTGGGTTTCACAGAAGTTGTTGTTGTCTCCACAGTAGTTCTGATGGCTTTCGGTGTGGTTGTAGTTGTTGTTGCAGGCGTTGTCGCGACAACAGTTGTTGTCACAGCAGTTGTTGATTTGACTGTAGTCGTTGTTGAGCCCTTTTTAGTTGTAATTTGTGCGACAGTTGTTGTCGCTGATCCTAATTTTGTAGTAGGTTTCACAGAAGTTGTTGTTGCCTCCACAGTAGTTCTGATGGCTTTCGGCGTTGTTGTAGTTGTTGTTGCAGGCGTTGTCGTGGCAGCAGTTGTTGATTTGACTGTAGTCGTTGTTGAGCCCTTTTTAGTTGTAATTTGTGCGACAGTTGTTGTCGCTGATCCTAATTTGGTCGTGGGTTTCACAGAAGTTGTTGTTGTCTCCACAGTAGTTCTGATGGCTTTCGGTGTGGTTGTAGTTGTTGTTGCAGGCGTTGTCGCGACAACAGTTGTTGTCACAGCAGTTGTTGATTTGACTGTAGTCGTTGAGCCCTTTTTAGTTGTAATTTGTGCGACAGTTGTTGTCGCTGATCCTAATTTTGTAGTAGGTTTCACAGAAGTTGTTGTTGCCTCCACAGTAGTTCTGATGGCTTTCGGCGTTGTTGTAGTTGTTGTTGCAGGCGTTGTCGTGGCAGCAGTTGTTGATTTGACTGTAGTCGTTGTTGAGCCCTTTTTAGTTGTAATTTGTGCGACAGTTGTTGTCGCTGATCCTAACTTGGTCGTGGGTTTCACAGAAGTTGTTGTTGTCTCCACAGTAGTTCTGATGGCTTTCGGTGTGGTTGTAGTTGTTGTTGAAGGCGTTGTCGCGACAACAGTTGTTGTCACAGCAGTTGTTGATTTGACTGTAGTCGTTGAGCCCTTTTTAGTTGTAATTTGTGCGACAGTTGTTGTCGCTGATCCTAATTTTGTAGTAGGTTTCACAGAAGTTGTTGTTGCCTCCACAGTAGTTCTGATGGCTTTCGGCGTTGTTGTAGTTGTTGTTGCAGGCGTTGTCGGGGCAGCAGTTGTTGATTTGACTGTAGTCGTTGTTGAGCCCTTTTTAGTTGTAATTTGTGCGACAGTTGTTGTCACTGAACCTAATTTGGTCGTGGGTTTCACAGAAGTTGTTGTTGTCTCCACAGTAGTTCTGATGGCTTTCGGTGTGGTTGTAGTTGTTGTTGCAGGCGTTGTCGCGGCAACAGTTGTTGTCACAGCAGTTGTTGATTTGACTGTAGTCATTGTTGAGCCCTTTTTAGTTGTAATTTGTGCGACAGTTGTTGTCGCTGATCCTAATTTGGTCGTGGGTTTCACAGAAGTTGTTGTTGTCTCCAAAGTAGTTCTGATGGCTTTCGGTGTGGTTGTAGTTGTTGTTGCAGGCGTTGTCGCGACAACAGTTGTTGTCACAGCAGTTGTTGATTTGACTGTAGTCGTTGTTGAGCCCTTTTTAGTTGTAATTTGTGCGACAGTTGTTGTCGCTGATCCTAATTTTGTAGTAGGTTTCACAGAAGTTGTTGTTGCCTCCACAGTAGTTCTGATGGCTTTCGGCGTTGTTGTAGTTGTTGTTGCAGGCGTTGTCGTGGCAGCAGTTGTTGATTTGACTGTAGTCGTTGTTGAGCCCTTTTTAGTTGTAATTTGTGCGACAGTTGTTGTCGCTGAACCTAATTTGGTCGTGGGTTTCACAGAAGTTGTTGTTGTCTCCACAGTAGTTCTGATGGCTTTCGGTGTGGTTGTAGTTGTTGTTGCAGGCGTTGTCGCGGCAACAGTTGTTGTCACAGCAGTTGTTGATTTGACTGTAGTCGTTGTTGAGCCCTTTTTAGTTGTAATTTGTGCGACAGTTGTTGTCGCTGATCCTAATTTTGTAGTAGGTTTCACAGAAGTTGTTGTTGTCTCCAAAGTAGTTCTGATGGCTTTCGGTGTGGTTGTAGTTGTTGTTGCAGGCGTTGTCGTGGCAGCAGTTGTTGATTTGACTGTAGTCGTTGTTGAGCCCTTTTTAGTTGTAATTTGTGCGACAGTTGTTGTCGCTGAACCTAATTTGGTCGTGCGTTTCACAGAAGTTGTTGTTGTCTCCACAGTAGTTCTGATGGCTTTCGGTGTGGTTGTAGTTGTTGTTGCAGGCGTTGTCGCGGCAACAGTTGTTGTCACAGCAGTTGTTGATTTGACTGTAGTCATTGTTGAGCCCTTTTTAGTTGTAATTTGTGCGACAGTTGTTGTCGCTGATCCTAATTTGGTCGTGGGTTTCACAGAAGTTGTTGTTGTCTCCAAAGTAGTTCTGATGGCTTTCGGTGTGGTTGTAGTTGTTGTTGCAGGCGTTGTCGCGACAACAGTTGTTGTCACAGCAGTTGTTGATTTGACTGTAGTCGTTGTTGAGCCCTTTTTAGTTGTAATTTGTGCGACAGTTGTTGTCGCTGATCCTAATTTTGTAGTAGGTTTCACAGAAGTTGTTGTTGCCTCCACAGTAGTTCTGATGGCTTTCGGCGTTGTTGTAGTTGTTGTTGCAGGCGTTGTCGTGGCAGCAGTTGTTGATTTGACTGTAGTCGTTGTTGAGCCCTTTTTAGTTGTAATTTGTGCGACAGTTGTTGTCGCTGATCCTAATTTGGTCGTGGGTTTCACAGAAGTTGTTGTTGTCTCCACAGTAGTTCTGATGGCTTTCGGTGTGGTTGTAGTTGTTGTTGAAGGCGTTGTCGCGACAACAGTTGTTGTCACAGCAGTTGTTGATTTGACTGTAGTCGTTGAGCCCTTTTTAGTTGTAATTTGTGCGACAGTTGTTGTCGCTGATCCTAATTTTGTAGTAGGTTTCACAGAAGTTGTTGTTGCCTCCACAGTAGTTCTGATGGCTTTCGGCGTTGTTGTAGTTGTTGTTGCAGGCGTTGTCGTGGCAGCAGTTGTTGATTTGACTGTAGTCGTTGTTGAGCCCTTTTTAGTTGTAATTTGTGCGACAGTTGTTGTCGCTGAACCTAATTTGGTCGTGGGTTTCACAGAAGTTGTTGTTGTCTCCACAGTAGTTCTGATGGTTTTCGGTGTGGTTGTAGTTGTTGTTGCAGGCGTTGTCGCGGCAACAGTTGTTGTCACAGCAGTTGTTGATTTGACTGTAGTCGTTGTTGAGCCCTTTTTAGTTGTAATTTGTGCGACAGTTGTTGTCGCTGATCCTAATTTGGTCGTGGGTTTCACAGAAGTTGTTGTTGTCTCCAAAGTAGTTCTGATGGCTTTCGGTGTGGTTGTAGTTGTTGTTGCAGGCGTTGTCGCGACAACAGTTGTTGTCACAGCAGTTGTTGATTTGACTGTAGTCGTTGTTGAGCCCTTTTTAGTTGTAATTTGTGCGACAGTTGTTGTCGCTGATCCTAATTTGGTCGTGGGTTTCACAGAAGTTGTTGTTGTCTCCAAAGTAGTTCTGATGGCTTTCGGTGTGGTTGTAGTTGTTGTTGCAGGCGTTGTCGCGACAACAGTTGTTGTCACAGCAGTTGTTGATTTGACTGTAGTCGTTGTTGAGCCCTTTTTAGTTGTAATTTGTGCGACAGTTGTTGTCGCTGATCCTAATTTGGTCGTGGGTTTCACAGAAGTTGTTGTTGTCTCCACAGTAGTTCTGATGGCTTTCGGTGTGGTTGTAGTTGTTGTTGCAGGCGTTGTCGCGACAACAGTTGTTGTCACAGCAGTTGTTGATTTGACTGTAGTCGTTGAGCCCTTTTTAGTTGTAATTTGTGCGACAGTTGTTGTCGCTGATCCTAATTTTGTAGTAGGTTTCACAGAAGTTGTTGTTGCCTCCACAGTAGTTCTGATGGATTTCGGCGTTGTTGTAGTTGTTGTTGCAGGCGTTGTCGTGGCAGCAGTTGTTGATTTGACTGTAGTCGTTGTTGAGCCCTTTTTAGTTGTAATTTGTGCGACAGTTGTTGTTGCTGATCCTAATTTGGTCGTGGGTTTCACAGAAGTTGTTGTTGTCTCCAAAGTAGTTCTGATGGCTTTCGGTGTGGTTGTAGTTGTTGTTGCAGGCGTTGTCGCGACAACAGTTGTTGTCACAGCAGTTGTTGATTTGACTGTAGTCGTTGTTGAGCCCTTTTTAGTTGTAATATGTGCGACAGTTGTTGTCGCTGATCCTAATTTTGTGGTAGGTTTCACAGAAGTTGTTGTTGTCTCCACAGTAGTTCTGATGGCTTTCGGCGTTGTTGAAGGTGTTGTTGCAGGCGTTGTCGTGGCAGCAGTTGTTGATTTGACTGTAGTCGTTGTTGAGCCCTTTTTAGTTGTAATTTGTGCGACAGTTGTTGTCGCTGATCCTAATTTTGTAGTAGGTTTCACAGAAGTTGTTGTTGCCTCCACAGTAGTTCTGATGGCTTTCGGCGTTGTTGTAGTTGTTGTTGCAGGCGTTGTCGTGGCAGCAGTTGTTGATTTGACTGTAGTCGTTGTTGAGCCCTTTTTAGTTGTAATTTGTGCGACAGTTGTTGTCGCTGATCCTAATTTTGTAGTAGGTTTCACAGAAGTTGTTGTTGCCTCCACAGTAGTTCTGATGGCTTTCGGCGTTGTTGTAGTTGTTGTTGCAGGCGTTGTCGTGGCAGCAGTTGTTGATTTGACTGTAGTCGTTGTTGAGCCCTTTTTAGTTGTAATTTGTGCGACAGTTGTTGTCGCTGAACCTAATTTGGTCGTGGGTTTCACAGAAGTTGTTGTTGTCTCCACAGTAGTTCTGATGGCTTTCGGTGTGGTTGTAGTTGTTGTTGCAGGCGTTGTCGCGGCAACAGTTGTTGTCACAGCAGTTGTTGATTTGACTGTAGTCGTTGTTGAGCCCTTTTTAGTTGTAATTTGTGCGACAGTTGTTGTCGCTGATCCTAATTTGGTCGTGGGTTTCACAGAAGTTGTTGTTGTCTCCAAAGTAGTTCTGATGGCTTTCGGTGTGGTTGTAGTTGTTGTTGCAGGCGTTGTCGCGACAACAGTTGTTGTCACAGCAGTTGTTGATTTGACTGTAGTCGTTGTTGAGCCCTTTTTAGTTGTAATTTGTGCGACAGTTGTTGTCGCTGATCCTAATTTGGTCGTGGGTTTCACAGAAGTTGTTGTTGTCTCCAAAGTAGTTCTGATGGCTTTCGGTGTGGTTGTAGTTGTTGTTGCAGGCGTTGTCGCGACAACAGTTGTTGTCACAGCAGTTGTTGATTTGACTGTAGTCGTTGTTGAGCCCTTTTTAGTTGTAATTTGTGCGACAGTTGTTGTCGCTGATCCTAATTTGGTCGTGGGTTTCACAGAAGTTGTTGTTGTCTCCACAGTAGTTCTGATGGCTTTCGGTGTGGTTGTAGTTGTTGTTGCAGGCGTTGTCGTGGCAGCAGTTGTTGATTTGACTGTAGTCGTTGAGCCCTTTTTAGTTGTAATTTGTGCGACAGTTGTTGTCGCTGATCCTAATTTTGTAGTAGGTTTCACAGAAGTTGTTGTTGCCTCCACAGTAGTTCTGATGGATTTCGGCGTTGTTGTAGTTGTTGTTGCAGGCGTTGTCGTGGCAGCAGTTGTTGATTTGACTGTAGTCGTTGTTGAGCCCTTTTTAGTTGTAATTTGTGCGACAGTTGTTGTTGCTGATCCTAATTTGGTCGTGGGTTTCACAGAAGTTGTTGTTGTCTCCAAAGTAGTTCTGATGGCTTTCGGTGTGGTTGTAGTTGTTGTTGCAGGCGTTGTCGCGACAACAGTTGTTGTCACAGCAGTTGTTGATTTGACTGTAGTCGTTGTTGAGCCCTTTTTAGTTGTAATATGTGCGACAGTTGTTGTCGCTGATCCTAATTTTGTGGTAGGTTTCACAGAAGTTGTTGTTGTCTCCACAGTAGTTCTGATGGCTTTCGGCGTTGTTGAAGGTGTTGTTGCAGGCGTTGTCGTGGCAGCAGTTGTTGATTTGACTGTAGTCGTTGTTGAGCCCTTTTTAGTTGTAATTTGTGCGACAGTTGTTGTCGCTGATCCTAATTTTGTAGTAGGTTTCACAGAAGTTGTTGTTGCCTCCACAGTAGTTCTGATGGCTTTCGGCGTTGTTGTAGTTGTTGTTGCAGGCGTTGTCGTGGCAGCAGTTGTTGATTTGACTGTAGTCGTTGTTGAGCCCTTTTTAGTTGTAATTTGTGCGACAGTTGTTGTCGCTGATCCTAATTTTGTAGTAGGTTTCACAGAAGTTGTTGTTGCCTCCACAGTAGTTCTGATGGCTTTCGGCGTTGTTGTAGTTGTTGTTGCAGGCGTTGTCGTGGCAGCAGTTGTTGATTTGACTGTAGTCGTTGTTGAGCCCTTTTTAGTTGTAATTTGTGCGACAGTTGTTGTCGCTGAACCTAATTTGGTCGTGGGTTTCACAGAAGTTGTTGTTGTCTCCACAGTAGTTCTGATGGCTTTCGGTGTGGTTGTAGTTGTTGTTGCAGGCGTTGTCGCGACAACAGTTGTTGTCACAGCAGTTGTTGATTTGACTGTAGTCGTTGTTGAGCCCTTTTTAGTTGTAATTTGTGCGACAGTTGTTGTCGCTGATCCTAATTTTGTAGTAGGTTTCACAGAAGTTGTTGTTGTCTCCACAGTAGTTCTGATGGCTTTCGGCGTTGTTTTAGTTGTTGTTGCAGGCGTTGTCATGGAAGCAGTTGTTGATTTGACTGTAGTCGTTGTTGAGCCCTTTTTAGTTGTAATTTGTGCGACAGTTGTTGTCGCTGATCCTAATTTGGTCGTGGGTTTCACAGAAGTTGTTGTTGTCTCCATAGTAGTTCTGATGGCTTTCGGTGTGGTTGTAGTTGTTGTTGCAGGCGTTGTCGCGACAACAGTTGTTGTCACAGCAGTTGTTGATTTGACTGTAGTCGTTGTTGAGCCCTTTTTAGTTGTAATTTGTGCGACAGTTGTTGTCGCTGATCCTAATTTTGTAGTAGGTTTCACAGAAGTTGTTGTTGTCTCCACAGTAGTTCTGATGGCTTTCGGCGTTGTTGTAGTTGTTGTTGCAGGCGTTGTTGTGGCAGCAGTTGTTGATTTGACTGTAGTCGTTGTTGAGCCCTTTTTAGTTGTAATTTGTGCGACAGTTGTTGTCGCTGATCCTAATTTTGTAGTAGGTTTCACAGAAGTTGTTGTTGCCTCCACAGTAGTTCTGATGGCTTTCGGCGTTGTTGTAGTTGTTGTTGCAGGCGTTGTCGTGGCAGCAGTTGTTGATTTGACTGTAGTCGTTGTTGAGCCCTTTTTAGTTGTAATTTGTGCGACAGTTGTTGTCGCTGAACCTAATTTGGTCGTGGGTTTCACAGAAGTTGTTGTTGTCTCCACAGTAGTTCTGATGGCTTTCGGTGTGGTTGTAGTTGTTGTTGCAGGCGTTGTCGCGACAACAGTTGTTGTCACAGCAGTTGTTGATTTGACTGTAGTCGTTGTTGAGCCCTTTTTAGTTGTAATTTGTGCGACAGTTGTTGTCGCTGATCCTAATTTTGTAGTAGGTTTCACAGAAGTTGTTGTTGTCTCCACAGTAGTTCTGATGGCTTTCGGCGTTGTTGTAGTTGTTGTTGCAGGCGTTGTCGTGGCAGCAGTTGTTGATTTGACTGTAGTCGTTGTTGAGCCCTTTTTAGTTGTAATTTGTGCGACAGTTGTTGTCGCTGATCCTAATTTTGTGGTAGGTTTCACAGAAGTTGTTGTTGTCTCCATAGTAGTTCTGATGGCTTTCGGCGTTGTTGAAGGTGTTGTTGCAGGCGTTGTAGTGGCAGCAGTTGTTGATTTGACTGTAGTCGTTGTTGAGCCCTTTTTAGTTGTAATTTGTGCGACAGTTGTTGTCACTGATCCTAATTTTGTAGTAGGTTTCACAGAAGTTGTTGTTGCCTCCACAGTAGTTCTGATGGCTTTCGGCGTTGTTGTAGTTGTTGTTGCAGGCGTTGTCGTGGCAGCAGTTGTTGATTTGACTGTAGTCGTTGTTGAGCCCTTTTTAGTTGTAATTTGTGCGACAGTTGTTGTCGCTGATCCTAATTTGGTCGTGGGTTTCACAGAAGTTGTTGTTGTCTCCACAGTAGTTCTGATGGCTTTCGGTGTGGTTGTAGTTGTTGTTGCAGGCGTTGTCGCGACAACAGTTGTTGTCACAGCAGTTGTTGATTTGACTGTAGTCGTTGTTGAGCCCTTTTTAGTTGTAATTTGTGCGACAGTTGTTGTCGCTGATCCTAATTTGGTCGTGGGTTTCACAGAAGTTGTTGTTGTCTCCACAGTAGTTCTGATGGCTTTCGGTGTGGTTGTAGTTGTTGTTGCAGTCGTTGTCGCGACAACCGTTGTTGTCACAGCAGTTGTTGATTTGACTGTAGTCGTTGAGCCCTTTTTAGTTGTAATTTGTGCGACAGTTGTTGTCGCTGATCCTAATTTTGTAGTAGGTTTCACAGAAGTTGTTGTTGCCTCCACAGTAGTTCTGATGGATTTCGGCGTTGTTGTAGTTGTTGTTGCAGGCGTTGTCGTGGCAGCAGTTGTTGATTTGACTGTAGTCGTTGTTGAGCCCTTTTTAGTTGTAATTTGTGCGACAGTTGTTGTCGCTGATCCTAATTTGGTCGTGGGTTTCACAGAAGTTGTTGTTGTCTCCACAGTAGTTCTGATGGCTTTCGGTGTGGTTGTAGTTGTTGTTGCAGGCGTTGTCGCGACAACAGTTGTTGTCACAGCAGTTGTTGATTTGACTGTAGTCGTTGTTGAGCCCTTTTTAGTTGTAATTTGTGCGACAGTTGTTGTCGCTGATCCTAATTTTGTGGTAGGTTTCACAGAAGTTGTTGTTGTCTCCACAGTAGTTCTGATGGCTTTCGGCGTTGTTGAAGGTGTTGTTGCAGGCGTTGTCGTGGCAGCAGTTGTTGATTTGACTGTAGTCGTTGTTGAGCCCTTTTTAGTTGTAATTTGTGCGACAGTTGTTGTCGCTGATCCTAATTTTGTAGTAGGTTTCACAGAAGTTGTTGTTGCCTCCACAGTAGTTCTGATGGCTTTCGGCGTTGTTGTAGTTGTTGTTGCAGGCATTGTCGTGGCAGCAGTTGTTGATTTGACTGTAGTCGTTGTTGAGCCCTTTTTAGTTGTAATTTGTGCGACAGTTGTTGTCGCTGATCCTAATTTGGTCGTGGGTTTCACAGAAGTTGTTGTTGTCTCCACAGTAGTTCTGATGGCTTTCGGTGTGGTTGTAGTTGTTGTTGCAGGCGTTGTCGCGACAACAGTTGTTGTCACAGCAGTTGTTGATTTGACTGTAGTCGTTGTTGAGCCCTTTTTAGTTGTAATTTGTGCGACAGTTGTTGTCGCTGATCCTAATTTTGTAGTAGGTTTCACAGAAGTTGTTGTTGCCTCCACAGTAGTTCTGATGGATTTCGGCGTTGTTGTAGTTGTTGTTGCAGGCGTTGTCGTGGCAGCAGTTGTTGATTTGACTGTAGTCGTTGTTGAGCCCTTTTTAGTTGTAATTTGTGCGACAGTTGTTGTCGCTGATCCTAATTTTGTAGTAGGTTTCACAGAAGTTGTTGTTGTCTCCACAGTAGTTCTGATGGCTTTCGACGTTGTTGTAGTTGTTGTTGCAGGCGTTGTCATGGAAGCAGTTGTTGATTTGACTGTAGTCGTTGTTGAGCCCTTTTTAGTTGTAATTTGTGCGACAGTTGTTGTCGCTGAACCTAATTTGGTCGTGGGTTTCACAGAAGTTGTTGTTGTCTCCACAGTAGTTCTGATGGCTTTCGGTGTGGTTGTAGTTGTTGTTGCAGGCGTTGTCGCGACAACAGTTGTTGTCACAGCAGTTGTTGATTTGACTGTAGTTGTTGAGCCCTTTTTAGTTGTAATTTGTGCGACAGTTGTTGTCGCTGATCCTAATTTGGTCGTGGGTTTCACAGAAGTTGTTGTTGTCTCCAAAGTAGTTCTGATGGCTTTCGGTGTGGTTGTAGTTGTTGCAGGCGTTGTCGCGACAACAGTTATTGTCACAGCAGTTGTTGATTTGACTGTAGTCGTTGTTGAGCCCTTTTTAGTTGTAATTTGTGCGACAGTTGTTGTCGCTGATCCTAATTTTGTAGTAGGTTTCACAGAAGTTGTTGTTGCCTCCACAGTAGTTCTGATGGCTTTCGGCGTTGTTGTAGTTGTTGTTGCAGGCGTTGTCGTGGGAGCAGTTGTTGATGTGACTGTAGTCGTTGTTGAGCCCTTTTTAGTTGTAATTTGTGCGACAGTTGTTGTCGCTGATCCTAATTTTGTAGTAGGTTTCACAGAAGTTGTTGTTGCCTCCACAGTAGTTCTGATGGATTTCGGCGTTGTTGTAGTTGTTGTTGCAGGCGTTGTCGTGGCAGCAGTTGTTGATTTGACTGTAGTCGTTGTTGAGCCCTTTTTAGTTGTAATTTGTGCGACAGTTGTTGTCGCTGATCCTAATTTGGTCGTGGGTTTCACAGAAGTTGTTGTTGTCTCCAAAGTAGTTCTGATGGCTTTCGGTGTGGTTGTAGTTGTTGTTGCAGGCGTTGTCGCGACAACAGTTGTTGTCACAGCAGTTGTTGATTTGACTGTAGTCGTTGTTGAGCCCTTTTTAGTTGTAATATGTGCGACAGTTGTTGTCGCTGATCCTAATTTTGTGGTAGGTTTCACAGAAGTTGTTGTTGTCTCCACAGTAGTTCTGATGGCTTTCGGCGTTGTTGAAGGTGTTGTTGCAGGCGTTGTCGTGGCAGCAGTTGTTGATTTGACTGTAGTCGTTGTTGAGCCCTTTTTAGTTGTAATTTGTGCGACAGTTGTTGTCGCTGATCCTAATTTTGTAGTAGGTTTCACAGAAGTTGTTGTTGCCTCCACAGTAGTTCTGATGGCTTTCGGCGTTGTTGTAGTTGTTGTTGCAGGCGTTGTCGTGGCAGCAGTTGTTGATTTGACTGTAGTCGTTGTTGAGCCCTTTTTAGTTGTAATTTGTGCGACAGTTGTTGTCGCTGATCCTAATTTGGTCGTGGGTTTCACAGAAGTTGTTGTTGTCTCCACAGTAGTTCTGATGGCTTTCGGTGTGGTTGTAGTTGTTGTTGCAGGCGTTGTCGCGACAACAGTTGTTGTCACAGCAGTTGTTGATTTGACTGTAGTCGTTGTTGAGCCCTTTTTAGTTGTAATTTGTGCGACAGTTGTTGTCGCTGATCCTAATTTTGTAGTAGGTTTCACAGAAGTTGTTGTTGCCTCCACAGTAGTTCTGATGGATTTCGGCGTTGTTGTAGTTGTTGTTGCAGGCGTTGTCGTGGCAGCAGTTGTTGATTTGACTGTAGTCGTTGTTGAGCCCTTTTTAGTTGTAATTTGTGCGACAGTTGTTGTCGCTGATCCTAATTTTGTAGTAGGTTTCACAGAAGTTGTTGTTGTCTCCACAGTAGTTCTGATGGCTTTCGACGTTGTTGTAGTTGTTGTTGCAGGCGTTGTCATGGAAGCAGTTGTTGATTTGACTGTAGTCGTTGTTGAGCCCTTTTTAGTTGTAATTTGTGCGACAGTTGTTGTCGCTGAACCTAATTTGGTCGTGGGTTTCACAGAAGTTGTTGTTGTCTCCACAGTAGTTCTGATGGTTTTCGGTGTGGTTGTAGTTGTTGTTGCAGGCGTTGTCGCGACAACAGTTGTTGTCACAGCAGTTGTTGATTTGACTGTAGTTGTTGAGCCCTTTTTAGTTGTAATTTGTGCGACAGTTGTTGTCGCTGATCCTAATTTGGTCGTGGGTTTCACAGAAGTTGTTGTTGTCTCCAAAGTAGTTCTGATGGCTTTCGGTGTGGTTGTAGTTGTTGTTGCAGGCGTTGTCGCGACAACAGTTATTGTCACAGCAGTTGTTGATTTGACTGTAGTCGTTGTTGAGCCCTTTTTAGTTGTAATTTGTGCGACAGTTGTTGTCGCTGATCCTAATTTTGTAGTAGGTTTCACAGAAGTTGTTGTTGCCTCCACAGTAGTTCTGATGGCTTTCGGCGTTGTTGTAGTTGTTGTTGCAGGCGTTGTCGTGGGAGCAGTTGTTGATTTGACTGTAGTCGTTGTTGAGCCCTTTTTAGTTGTAATTTGTGCGACAGTTGTTGTCGCTGATCCTAATTTGGTCGTGGGTTTCACAGAAGTTGTTGTTGTCTCCAAAGTAGTTCTGATGGCTTTCGGCGTTGTTGTAGTTGTTGTTGCAGGCGTTGTCGCGACAACAGTTGTTGTCACAGCAGTTGTTGATTTGACTGTAGTCGTTGTTGAGCCCTTTTTAGTTGTAATTTGTGCGACAGTTGTTGTCGCTGATCCTAATTTTGTAGTAGGTTTCACAGAAGTTGTTGTTGTCTCCACAGTAGTTCTGATGGCTTTCGGCGTTGTTGTAGTTGTTGTTGCAGGCGTTGTCGTGGCAGCAGTTGTTGATTTGACTGTAGTCGTTGTTGAGCCCTTTTTAGTTGTAATTTGTGCGACAGTTGTTGTCGCTGATCCTAATTTTGTAGTAGGTTTCACAGAAGTTGTTGTTGCCTCCACAGTAGTTCTGATGGCTTTCGGTGTTGTTGTAGTTGTTGCAGGCGTTGTCGCGACAACAGTTGTTGTCACAGCAGTTGTTGATTTGACTGTAGTCGTTGTTGAGCCCTTTTTAGTTGTAATTTGTGCGACAGTTGTTGTCGCTGATCCTAATTTTGTAGTAGCTTTCACAGAAGTTGTTGTTGTCTCCAAAGTAGTTCTGATGGCTTTCGGTGTGGTTGTAGTTGTTGTTGCAGGCGTCGCGACAACAGTTGTTGTCACAGCAGTTGTTGATTTGACTGTAGTCGTTGTTGAGCCCTTTTTAGTTGTAATTTGTGCGACAGTTGTTGTCGCTGATCCTAATTTTGTAGTAGGTTTCACAGAAGTTGTTGTTGCCTCTACAGTAGTTCTGATGGCTTTCGGCGTTGTTGTAGTTGTTGTTGCAGGCGTTGTCGTGGCAGCAGTTGTTGATTTGACTGTAGTCGTTGTTGAGCCCGTTTTAGTTGTAATATGTGAGACAGTTGTTGTCGCTGATCCTAATTTTGTAGTAGGTTTCACAGAAGTTGTTGTTGCCTCCACAGTAGTTCTGATGGCTTTCGGCGTTGTTGTAGTTGTTGTTGCAGGCGTTGTCGTGGGAGCAGTTGTTGATTTGACTGTAGTCGTTGTTGAGCCCTTTTTAGTTGTAATTTGTGCGACAGTTGTTGTCGCTGATCCTAATTTGGTCGTGGGTTTCACAGAAGTTGTTGTTTTCTCCAAAGTAGTTCTGATGGCTTTCGGCGTTGTTGTAGTTGTTGTTGCAGGCGTTGTCGCGGCAACAGTTGTTGTCACAGCAGTTGGTGATTTGACTGCAGTCGTTGTTGAGCCCTTTTTAGTTGTAATTTGTGCGACAGTTGTTGTCGCTGATCCTAATTTTGTAGTAGGTTTCACAGAAGTTGTTGTTGCCTCCACAGTAGTTCTGATGGCTTTCGGCGTTGTTGTAGTTGTTGTTGCAGGCGTTGTCGTGGCAGCAGTTGTTGATTTGACTGTAGTCGTTGTTGAGCCCTTTTTAGTTGTAATTTGTGCGACAGTTGTTGTCGCTGATCCTAATTCTGTAGTAGGTTTCACAGAAGTTGTTGTTGCCTCCACAGTAGTTCTGATGGCTTTCGGCGTTGTTGTAGTTGCTGTTGCAGGCGTTGTCGTGGCAGCAGTTGTTGATTTGACTGTAGTCGTTGTTGAGCCCGTTTTAGTTGTAATATGTGAGACAGTTGTTGTCGCTGATCCTAATTTTGTAGTAGGTTTCACAGAAGTTGTTGTTGCCTCCACAGTAGTTCTGATGGCTTTCGGCGTTGTTGTAGTTGTTGTTGCAGGCGTTGTCGTGGGAGCAGTTGTTGATTTGACTGTAGTCGTTGTTGAGCCCTTTTTAGTTGTAATTTGTGCGACAGTTGTTGTCGCTGATCCTAATTTGGTCGTGGGTTTCACAGAAGTTGTTGTTTTCTCCAAAGTAGTTCTGATGGCTTTCGGTGTGGTTGTAGTTGTTGTTGCAGGCGTTGTCGCGACAACAGTTGTTGTCACAGCAGTTGTTGATTTGACTGTAATCGTTGTTGAGCCCTTTTTAGTTGTAATTTGTGCGACAGTTGTTGTCGTTGATCCTAATTTTGTAGTAGGTTTCACAGAAGTTGTTGTTGTCTCCACAGTAGTTCTGATGGCTTTCGGCGTTGTTGTAGTTGTTGTTGCAGGCGTTGTCGTGGCAGCAGTTGTTGATTTGACTGTAGTCGTTGTTGAGCCCTTTTTAGTTGTAATTTGTGCGACAGTTGTTGTCGCTGATCCTAATTTTGTAGTAGGTTTCACAGAAGTTGTTGTTGCCTCCACAGTAGTTCTGATGGCTTTCGGCGTTGTTGTAGTTGTTGTTGCAGGCGTTGTCGTGGCAGCAGTTGTTGATTTGACTGTAGTCGTTGTTGAGCCCTTTTTAGTTGTAATTTGTGCGACAGTTGTTGTCGCTGATCCTAATTCTGTAGTAGGTTTCACAGAAGTTGATGTTGCCTCCACAGTAGTTCTGATGGCTTTCGGCGTTGTTGTAGTTGTTGTTGCAGGCGTTGTCGTGGCAGCAGTTGTTGATTTGACTGTAGTCGTTGTTGAGCCCTTTTTAGTTGTAATTTGTGCGACAGTTGTTGTCGCTGATCCTAATTCTGTAGTAGGTTTCACAGAAGTTGTTGTTGCCTCCACAGTAGTTCTGATGGCTTTCGGCGTTGTTGTAGTTGCTGTTGCAGGCGTTGTCGTGGCAGCAGTTGTTGATTTGACTGTAGTCGTTGTTGAGCCCGTTTTAGTTGTAATATGTGAGACAGTTGTTGTCGCTGATCCTAATTTTGTAGTAGGTTTCACAGAAGTTGTTGTTGCCTCCACAGTAGTTCTGATGG
This sequence comes from Nelusetta ayraudi, assembly GCF_046127955.1. Lineage (NCBI taxonomy): Eukaryota > Metazoa > Chordata > Actinopteri > Tetraodontiformes > Monacanthidae > Nelusetta > Nelusetta ayraudi. Next base: position 537,213 of record NW_027466178.1, on the reverse strand, counting down.
CTTTCGGCGTTGTTGTAGTTGTTGTTGCAGGCGTTGTCGTGGGAGCAGTTGTTGATTTGACTGTAGTCGTTGTTGAGCCCTTTTTAGTTGTAATTTGTGCGACAGTTGTTGTCGCTGATCCTAATTTGGTCGTGGGTTTCACAGAAGTTGTTGTTTTCTCCAAAGTAGTTCTGATGGCTTTCGGTGTGGTTGTAGTTGTTGTTGCAGGCGTTGTCGCGACAACAGTTGTTGTCACAGCAGTTGTTGATTTGACTGTAATCGTTGTTGAGCCCTTTTTAGTTGTAATTTGTGCGACAGTTGTTGTCGTTGATCCTAATTTTGTAGTAGGTTTCACAGAAGTTGTTGTTGTCTCCACAGTAGTTCTGATGGCTTTCGGCGTTGTTGTAGTTGTTGTTGCAGGCGTTGTCGTGGCAGCAGTTGTTGATTTGACTGTAGTCGTTGTTGAGCCCTTTTTAGTTGTAATTTGTGCGACAGTTGTTGTCGCTGATCCTAATTTTGTAGTAGGTTTCACAGAAGTTGTTGTTGCCTCCACAGTAGTTCTGATGGCTTTCGGCGTTGTTGTAGTTGTTGTTGCAGGCGTTGTCGTGGCAGCAGTTGTTGATTTGACTGTAGTCGTTGTTGAGCCTTTTTTAGTTGTAATTTGTGCGACAGTTGTTGTCGCTGATCCTAATTCTGTAGTAGGTTTCACAGAAGTTGATGTTGCCTCCACAGTAGTTCTGATGGCTTTCGGCGTTGTTGTAGTTGTTGTTGCAGGCGTTGTCGTGGCAGCAGTTGTTGATTTGACTGTAGTCGTTGTTGAGCCCGTTTTAGTTGTAATTTGTGCGACAGTTGTTGTCGCTGATCCTAATTTTGTAGTAGGTTTAACAGAAGTTGTTGTTGCCTCCACAGTAGTTCTGATGGCTTTCGGCGTTGTTGTAGTTGTTGTTGCAGGCGTTGTCGTGGCAGCAGTTGTTGATTTGACTGTAGTCGTTGTTGAGCCCTTTTTAGTTGTAATTTGTGCGACAGTTGTTGTCGCTGATCCTAATTTTGTAGTAGGTTTCACAGAAGTTGTTGTTGCCTCCACAGTAGTTCTGATGGCTTTCGGTGTGGTTGTAGTATTTGTTACAGGCGTTGTCGCGGCAACAGTTGTTGTCACAGCAGTTGTTGATTTGACTGTAGTCGTTGTTGAGCCCTTTTTAGTTGTAATTTGTGCGACAGTTGTTGTCGCTGATCCTAATTTGGTCGTGGGTTTCACAGAAGTTGTTGTTGTCTCCACAGTAGTTCTGATGGCTTTCGGTGTGGTTGTAGTTGTTGTTGCAGGCGTTGTCGCGGCAACAGTTGTTGTCACAGCAGTTGTTGATTTGACTGTAGTCGTTGTTGAGCCCTTTTTAGTTGTAATTTGTGCGACAGTTGTTGTCGCTGATCCTAATTTTGTAGTAGGTTTCACAGAAGTTGTTGTTGCCTCCACAGTAGTTCTGATGGCTTTCGGCGTTGTTGTAGTTGTTGTTGCAGGCGTTGTCGCGGCAACAGTTGTTGTCACAGCAGTTGGTGATTTGACTGTAGTCGTTGTTGAGCCCTTTTTAGTTGTAATTTGTGCGACAGTTGTTGTCGCTGATCCTAATTTTGTAGTAGGTTTCACAGAAGTTGTTGTTGCCTCCACAGTAGTTCTGATGGCTTTCGGCGTTGTTGTAGTTGTTGTTGCAGGCGTTGTCGTGGCAGCAGTTGTTGATTTGACTGTAGTCGTTGTTGAGCCCTTTTTAGTTGTAATTTGTGCGACAGTTGTTGTCGCTGATCCTAATTCTGTAGTAGGTTTCACAGAAGTTGTTGTTGCCTCCACAGTAGTTCTGATGGCTTTCGGCGTTGTTGTAGTTGTTGTTGCAGGCGTTGTCGTGGCAGCAGTTGTTGATTTGACTGTAGTCGTTGTTGAGCCCGTTTTAGTTGTAATTTGTGCGACAGTTGTTGTCGCTGATCCTAATTTTGTAGTAGGTTTAACAGAAGTTGTTGTTGCCTCCAGAGTAGTTCTGATGGCTTTCGGCGTTGTTGTAGTTGTTGTTGCAGGCGTTGTCGTGGCAGCAGTTGTTGATTTGACTGTAGTCGTTGTTGAGCCCTTTTTAGTTCTAATTTGTGCGACAGTTGTTGTCGCTGATCCTAATTTTGTAGTAGGTTTCACAGAAGTTGTTGTTGCCTCCACAGTAGTTCTGATGGCTTTCGGTGTTGTTGTAGTTGTTGCAGGCGTTGCCGCGACAACAGTTGTTGTCACAGCAGTTGTTGATTTGACTGTAGTCGTTGTTGAGCCCTTTTTAGTTGTAATTTGTGCGACAGTTGTTGTCGCTGATCCTAATTTTGTAGTAGCTTTCACAGAAGTTGTTGTTGTCTCCAAAGTAGTTCTGATGGCTTTCGGTGTGGTTGTAGTTGTTGTTGCAGGCGTTGTCGCGACAACAGTTGTTGTCACAGCAGTTGTTGATTTGACTGTAGTCGTTGTTGAGCCCTTTTTAGTTGTAATTTGTGCGACAGTTGTTGTCGTTGATCCTAATTTTGTAGTAGGTTTCACAGAAGTTGTTGTTGTCTCCACAGTAGTTCTGATGGCTTTCGGCGTTGTTGTAGTTGTTGTTGCAGGCGTTGTCGTGGCAGCAGTTGTTGATTTGACTGTAGTCGTTGTTGAGCCCTTTTTAGTTGTAATTTGTGCGACAGTTGTTGTCGCTGATCCTAATTTTGTAGTAGGTTTCACAGAAGTTGTTTTTGCCTCCACAGTAGTTCTGATGGCTTTCGGCGTTGTTGTAGTTGTTGTTGCAGGCGTTGTCGTGGCAGCAGTTGTTGATTTGACTGTAGTCGTTGTTGAGCCCTTTTTAGTTGTAATTTGTGCGACAGTTGTTGTCGCTGATCCTAATTCTGTAGTAGGTTTCACAGAAGTTGTTGTTGCCTCCACAGTAGTTCTGATGGCTTTCGGCGTTGTTGTAGTTGTTGTTGCAGGCGTTGTCGTGGCAGCAGTTGTTGATTTGACTGTAGTCGTTGTTGAGCCCGTTTTAGTTGTAATTTGTGCGACAGTTGTTGTCGCTGATCCTAATTTTGTAGTAGGTTTCACAGAAGTTGTTGTTGCCTCCACAGTAGTTCTGATGGCTTTCGGTGTTGTTGTAGTTGTTGCAGGCGTTGTCGCGACAACAGTTGTTGTCACAGCAGTTGTTGATTTGACTGTAGTCGTTGTTGAGCCCTTTTTAGTTGTAATTTGTGCGACAGTTGTTGTCGCTGATCCTAATTTTGTAGTAGCTTTCACAGAAGTTGTTGTTGTCTCCAAAGTAGTTCTGATGGCTTTCGGTGTGGTTGTAGTTGTTGTTGCAGGCGTTGTCGCGACAACAGTTGTTGTCACAGCAGTTGTTGATTTGACTGTAGTCGTTGTTGAGCCCTTTTTAGTTGTAATTTGTGCGACAGTTGTTGTCGTTGATCCTAATTTTGTAGTAGGTTTCACAGAAGTTGTTGTTGTCTCCACAGTAGTTCTGATGGCTTTCGGCGTTGTTGTAGTTGTTGTTGCAGGCGTTGTCGTGGCAGCAGTTGTTGATTTGACTGTAGTCGTTGTTGAGCCCTTTTTAGTTGTAATTTGTGCGACAGTTGTTGTCGCTGATCCTAATTTTGTAGTAGGTTTCACAGAAGTTGTTGTTGCCTCCACAGTAGTTCTGATGGCTTTCGGCGTTGTTGTAGTTGTTGTTGCAGGCGTTGTCGTGGCAGCAGTTGTTGATTTGACTGTAGTCGTTGTTGAGCCCGTTTTAGTTGTAATTTGTGCGACAGTTGTTGTCGCTGATCCTAATTTTGTAGTAGGTTTAACAGAAGTTGTTGTTGCCTCCAGAGTAGTTCTGATGGCTTTCGGCGTTGTTGTAGTTGTTGTTGCAGGCGTTGTCGTGGCAGCAGTTGTTGATTTGACTGTAGTCGTTGTTGAGCCCTTTTTAGTTCTAATTTGTGCGACAGTTGTTGTCGCTGATCCTAATTTTGTAGTAGGTTTCACAGAAGTTGTTGTTGCCTCCACAGTAGTTCTGATGGCTTTCGGTGTTGTTGTAGTTGTTGCAGGCGTTGCCGCGACAACAGTTGTTGTCACAGCAGTTGTTGATTTGACTGTAGTCGTTGTTGAGCCCTTTTTAGTTGTAATTTGTGCGACAGTTGTTGTCGCTGATCCTAATTTTGTAGTAGCTTTCACAGAAGTTGTTGTTGTCTCCAAAGTAGTTCTGATGGCTTTCGGTGTGGTTGTAGTTGTTGTTGCAGGCGTTGTCGCGACAACAGTTGTTGTCACAGCAGTTGTTGATTTGACTGTAGTCGTTGTTGAGCCCTTTTTAGTTGTAATTTGTGCGACAGTTGTTGTCGTTGATCCTAATTTTGTAGTAGGTTTCACAGAAGTTGTTGTTGTCTCCACAGTAGTTCTGATGGCTTTCGGCGTTGTTGTAGTTGTTGTTGCAGGCGTTGTCGTGGCAGCAGTTGTTGATTTGACTGTAGTCGTTGTTGAGCCCTTTTTAGTTGTAATTTGTGCGACAGTTGTTGTCGCTGATCCTAATTTTGTAGTAGGTTTCACAGAAGTTGTTTTTGCCTCCACAGTAGTTCTGATGGCTTTCGGCGTTGTTGTAGTTGTTGTTGCAGGCGTTGTCGTGGCAGCAGTTGTTGATTTGACTGTAGTCGTTGTTGAGCCCTTTTTAGTTGTAATTTGTGCGACAGTTGTTGTCGCTGATCCTAATTCTGTAGTAGGTTTCACAGAAGTTGTTGTTGCCTCCACAGTAGTTCTGATGGCTTTCGGCGTTGTTGTAGTTGTTGTTGCAGGCGTTGTCGTGGCAGCAGTTGTTGATTTGACTGTAGTCGTTGTTGAGCCCGTTTTAGTTGTAATTTGTGCGACAGTTGTTGTCGCTGATCCTAATTTTGTAGTAGGTTTCACAGAAGTTGTTGTTGCCTCCACAGTAGTTCTGATGGCTTTCGGTGTTGTTGTAGTTGTTGCAGGCGTTGTCGCGACAACAGTTGTTGTCACAGCAGTTGTTGATTTGACTGTAGTCGTTGTTGAGCCCTTTTTAGTTGTAATTTGTGCGACAGTTGTTGTCGCTGATCCTAATTTTGTAGTAGCTTTCACAGAAGTTGTTGTTGTCTCCAAAGTAGTTCTGATGGCTTTCGGTGTGGTTGTAGTTGTTGTTGCAGGCGTTGTCGCGACAACAGTTGTTGTCACAGCAGTTGTTGATTTGACTGTAGTCGTTGTTGAGCCCTTTTTAGTTGTAATTTGTGCGACAGTTGTTGTCGTTGATCCTAATTTTGTAGTAGGTTTCACAGAAGTTGTTGTTGTCTCCACAGTAGTTCTGATGGCTTTCGGCGTTGTTGTAGTTGTTGTTGCAGGCGTTGTCGTGGCAGCAGTTGTTGATTTGACTGTAGTCGTTGTTGAGCCCTTTTTAGTTGTAATTTGTGCGACAGTTGTTGTCGCTGATCCTAATTTTGTAGTAGGTTTCACAGAAGTTGTTGTTGCCTCCACAGTAGTTCTGATGGCTTTCGGCGTTGTTGTAGTTGTTGTTGCAGGCGTTGTCGTGGCAGCAGTTGTTGATTTGACTGTAGTCGTTGTTGAGCCCTTTTTAGTTGTAATTTGTGCGACAGTTGTTGTCGCTGATCCTAATTCTGTAGTAGGTTTCACAGAAGTTGTTGTTGCCTCCACAGTAGTTCTGATGGCTTTCGGCGTTGTTGTAGTTGTTGTTGCAGGCGTTGTCGTGGCAGCAGTTGTTGATTTGACTGTAGTCGTTGTTGAGCCCGTTTTAGTTGTAATTTGTGCGACAGTTGTTGTCGCTGATCCTAATTTTGTAGTAGGTTCAACAGAAGTTGTTGTTGCCTCCACAGTAGTTCTGATGGCTTTCGGCGTTGTTGTAGTTGTTGTTGCAGGCGTTGTCGTGGCAGCAGTTGTTGATTTGACTGTAGTCGTTGTTGAGCCCTTTTTAGTTGTAATTTGTGCGACAGTTGTTGTCGCTGATCCTAATTTTGTAGTAGGTTTCACAGAAGTTGTTGTTGCCTCCACAGTAGTTCTGATGGCTTTCGGCGTTGTTGTAGTTGTTGTTGCAGGCGTTGTCGTGGCAGCAGTTGTTGATTTGACTGTAGTCGTTGTTGAGCCCGTTTTAGTTGTAATTTGTGCGACAGTTGTTGTCGCTGATCCTAATTTTGTAGTAGGTTGAACAGAAGTTGTTGTTGCCTCCACAGTAGTTCTGATGGCTTTCGGCGTTGTTGTAGTTGTTGTTGCAGGCGTTGTCGTGGCAGCAGTTGTTGATTTGACTGTAGTCGTTGTTGAGCCCTTTTTAGTTGTAATTTGTGCGACAGTTGTTGTCGCTGATCCTAATTTTGTAGTAGGTTTCACAGAAGTTGTTGTTGCCTCCACAGTAGTTCTGATGGCTTTCGGCGTTGTTGTAGTTGTTGTTGCAGGCGTTGTCGTGGCAGCAGTTGTTGATTTGACTGTAGTCGTTGTTGAGCCCGTTTTAGTTGTAATTTGTGCGACAGTTGTTGTCGCTGATCCTAATTTTGTAGTAGGTTTCACAGAAGTTGTTGTTGCCTCCACAGTAGTTCTGATGGCTTTCGGTGTTGTTGTAGTTGTTGCAGGCGTTGTCGCGACAACAGTTGTTGTCACAGCAGTTGTTGATTTGACTGTAGTCGTTGTTGAGCCCTTTTTAGTTGTAATTTGTGCGACAGTTGTTGTCGCTGATCCTAATTTTGTAGTAGCTTTCACAGAAGTTGTTGTTGTCTCCAAAGTAGTTCTGATGGCTTTCGGTGTGGTTGTAGTTGTTGTTGCAGGCGTTGTCGCGACAACAGTTGTTGTCACAGCAGTTGTTGATTTGACTGTAGTCGTTGTTGAGCCCTTTTTAGTTGTAATTTGTGCGACAGTTGTTGTCGTTGATCCTAATTTTGTAGTAGGTTTCACAGAAGTTGTTGTTGTCTCCACAGTAGTTCTGATGGCTTTCGGCGTTGTTGTAGTTGTTGTTGCAGGCGTTGTCGTGGCAGCAGTTGTTGATTTGACTGTAGTCGTTGTTGAGCCCTTTTTAGTTGTAATTTGTGCGACAGTTGTTGTCGCTGATCCTAATTTTGTAGTAGGTTTCACAGAAGTTGTTGTTGCCTCCACAGTAGTTCTGATGGCTTTCGGCGTTGTTGTAGTTGTTGTTGCAGGCGTTGTCGTGGCAGCAGTTGTTGATTTGACTGTAGTCGTTGTTGAGCCCTTTTTAGTTGTAATTTGTGCGACAGTTGTTGTCGCTGATCCTAATTCTGTAGTAGGTTTCACAGAAGTTGTTGTTGCCTCCACAGTAGTTCTGATGGCTTTCGGCGTTGTTGTAGTTGTTGTTGCAGGCGTTGTCGTGGCAGCAGTTGTTGATTTGACTGTAGTCGTTGTTGAGCCCGTTTTAGTTGTAATTTGTGCGACAGTTGTTGTCGCTGATCCTAATTTTGTAGTAGGTTCAACAGAAGTTGTTGTTGCCTCCACAGTAGTTCTGATGGCTTTCGGCGTTGTTGTAGTTGTTGTTGCAGGCGTTGTCGTGGCAGCAGTTGTTGATTTGACTGTAGTCGTTGTTGAGCCCTTTTTAGTTGTAATTTGTGCGACAGTTGTTGTCGCTGATCCTAATTTTGTAGTAGGTTTCACAGAAGTTGTTGTTGCCTCCACAGTAGTTCTGATGGCTTTCGGCGTTGTTGTAGTTGTTGTTGCAGGCGTTGTCGTGGCAGCAGTTGTTGATTTGACTGTAGTCGTTGTTGAGCCCGTTTTAGTTGTAATTTGTGCGACAGTTGTTGTCGCTGATCCTAATTTTGTAGTAGGTTTAACAGAAGTTGTTGTTGCCTCCACAGTAGTTCTGATGGCTTTCGGCGTTGTTGTAGTTGTTGTTGCAGGCGTTGTCGTGGCAGCAGTTGTTGATTTGACTGTAGTCGTTGTTGAGCCCTTTTTAGTTGTAATTTGTGCGACAGTTGTTGTCGCTGATCCTAATTTTGTAGTAGGTTTCACAGAAGTTGTTGTTGCCTCCACAGTAGTTCTGATGGCTTTCGGCGTTGTTGTAGTTGTTGTTGCAGGCGTTGTCGTGGCAGCAGTTGTTGTCACAGCAGTTGTTGATTTGACTGTAGTCGTTGTTGAGCCCTTTTTAGTTGTAATTTGTGCGACAGTTGTTGTCGCTGATCCTAATTTTGTAGTAGCTTTCACAGAAGTTGTTGTTGTCTCCAAAGTAGTTCTGATGGCTTTCGGTGTGGTTGTAGTTGTTGTTGCAGGCGTTGTCGCGGCAACAGTTGTTGTCACAGCAGTTGTTGATTTGACTGTAGTCGTTGTTGAGCCCTTTTTAGTTGTAATTTGTGCGACAGTTGTTGTCGCTGATCCTAATTTTGTAGTAGCTTTCACAGAAGTTGTTGTTGCCTCCACAGTAGTTCTGATGGCTTTCGGTGTTGTTGTAGTTGTTGTTGCAGGCGTTGTCGCGACAACAGTTGTTGTCACAGCAGATGTTGATTTGACTGTAGTCGTTGTTGAGCCCTTTTTAGTTGTAATTTGTGCGACAGTTGTTGTCGCTGATCCTAATTTTGTAGTAGCTTTCACAGAAGTTGTTGTTGTCTCCACAGTAGTTCTGATGGCTTTCGGTGTGGTTGTAGTTGTTGTTGCAGGCGTTGTCGCGGCAACAGTTGTTGTCACAGCAGTTGTTGATTTGACTGTAGTCGTTGTTGAGCCCTTTTTAGTTGTAATTTGTGCGACAGTTGTTGTCGCTGATCCTAATTTGGTCGTGGGTTTCACAGAAGTTGTTGTTTTCTCCAAAGTAGTTCTGATGGCTTTCGGTGTGGTTGTAGTTGTTGTTGCAGGCGTTGTCGCGACAACAGTTGTTGTCACAGCAGTTGTTGATTTGACTGTAGTCGTTGTTGAGCCCTTTTTAGTTGTAATTTGTGCGACAGTTGTTGTCGTTGATCCTAATTTTGTAGTAGGTTTCACAGAAGTTGTTGTTGTCTCCACAGTAGTTCTGATGGCTTTCGGCGTTGTTGTAGTTGTTGTTGCAGGCGTTGTCGTGGCAGCAGTTGTTGATTTGACTGTAGTCGTTGTTGAGCCCTTTTTAGTTGTAATTTGTGCGACAGTTGTTGTCGCTGATCCTAATTCTGTAGTAGGTTTCACAGAAGTTGTTGTTGCCTCCACAGTAGTTCTGATGGCTTTCGGCGTTGTTGTAGTTGTTGTTGCAGGCGTTGTCGTGGCAGCAGTTGTTGATTTGACTGTAGTCGTTGTTGAGCCCGTTTTAGTTGTAATTTGTGCGACAGTTGTTGTCGCTGATCCTAATTTTGTAGTAGGTTTAACAGAAGTTGTTGTTGCCTCCACAGTAGTTCTGATGGCTTTCGGCGTTGTTGTAGTTGTTGTTGCAGGCGTTGTCGTGGCAGCAGTTGTTGATTTGACTGTAGTCGTTGTTGAGCCCTTTTTAGTTGTAATTTGTGCGACAGTTGTTGTCGCTGATCCTAATTTTGTAGTAGGTTTCACAGAAGTTGTTGTTGCCTCCACAGTAGTTCTGATGGCTTTCGGCGTTGTTGTAGTTGTTGTTGCAGGCGTTGTCGTGGCAGCAGTTGTTGTCACAGCAGTTGTTGATTTGACTGTAGTCGTTGTTGAGCCCTTTTTAGTTGTAATTTGTGCGACAGTTGTTGTCGCTGATCCTAATTTTGTAGTAGCTTTCACAGAAGTTGTTGTTGTCTCCAAAGTAGTTCTGATGGCTTTCGGTGTGGTTGTAGTTGTTGTTGCAGGCGTTGTCGCGGCAACAGTTGTTGTCACAGCAGTTGTTGATTTGACTGTAGTCGTTGTTGAGCCCTTTTTAGTTGTAATTTGTGCGACAGTTGTTGTCGCTGATCCTAATTTTGTAGTAGCTTTCACAGAAGTTGTTGTTGCCTCCACAGTAGTTCTGATGGCTTTCGGTGTTGTTGTAGTTGTTGTTGCAGGCGTTGTCGCGACAACAGTTGTTGTCACAGCAGATGTTGATTTGACTGTAGTCGTTGTTGAGCCCTTTTTAGTTGTAATTTGTGCGACAGTTGTTGTCGCTGATCCTAATTTTGTAGTAGCTTTCACAGAAGTTGTTGTTGTCTCCACAGTAGTTCTGATGGCTTTCGGTGTGGTTGTAGTTGTTGTTGCAGGCGTTGTCGCGGCAACAGTTGTTGTCACAGCAGTTGTTGATTTGACTGTAGTCGTTGTTGAGCCCTTTTTAGTTGTAATTTGTGCGACAGTTGTTGTCGCTGATCCTAATTTGGTCGTGGGTTTCACAGAAGTTGTTGTTTTCTCCAAAGTAGTTCTGATGGCTTTCGGTGTGGTTGTAGTTGTTGTTGCAGGCGTTGTCGCGACAACAGTTGTTGTCACAGCAGTTGTTGATTTGACTGTAGTCGTTGTTGAGCCCTTTTTAGTTGTAATTTGTGCGACAGTTGTTGTCGTTGATCCTAATTTTGTAGTAGGTTTCACAGAAGTTGTTGTTGTCTCCACAGTAGTTCTGATGGCTTTCGGCGTTGTTGTAGTTGTTGTTGCAGGCGTTGTCGTGGCAGCAGTTGTTGATTTGACTGTAGTCGTTGTTGAGCCCTTTTTAGTTGTAATTTGTGCGACAGTTGTTGTCGCTGATCCTAATTCTGTAGTAGGTTTCACAGAAGTTGTTGTTGCCTCCACAGTAGTTCTGATGGCTTTCGGCGTTGTTGTAGTTGTTGTTGCAGGCGTTGTCGTGGCAGCAGTTGTTGATTTGACTGTAGTCGTTGTTGAGCCCTTTTTAGTTGTAATTTGTGCGACAGTTGTTGTCGCTGATCCTAATTTGGTCGTGGGTTTCACAGAAGTTGTTGTTTTCTCCACAGTAGTTCTGATGGATTTCGGCGTTGTTGTAGTTGTTGTTGCAGGCGTTGTCGTGGCAGCAGTTGTTGATTTGACTGTAGTCGTTGTTGAGCCCTTTTTAGTTGTAATTTGTGCGACAGTTGTTGTCGCTGATCCTAATTTGGTCGTGGGTTTCACAGAAGTTGTTGTTTTCTCCAAAGTAGTTCTGATGGCTTTCGGTGTGGTTGTAGTTGTTGTTGCAGGCGTTGTCGCGACAACAGTTGTTGTCACAGCAGTTGTTGATTTGACTGTAGTCGTTGTTGAGCCCTTTTTAGTTGTAATTTGTGCGACAGTTGTTGTCGCTGATCCTAATTTTGTAGTAGGTTTCACAGAAGTTGTTGTTGCCTCCACAGTAGTTCTGATGGATTTCGGCGTTGTTGTAGTTGTTGTTGCAGGCGTTGTCATGGCAGCAGTTGTTGATTTGACTGTAGTCGTTGTTGAGCCCTTTTTAGTTGTAATTTGTGCGACAGTTGTTGTCGCTGATCCTAATTTTGTAGTAGGTTTCACAGAAGTTGTTGTTGCCTCCACAGTAGTTCTGATTACTTTCGGCGTTGTTGTTGTTGTTGTTGTTGCAGGCGTTGTCGTGGCAGCAGTTGTTGATTTGACTGTAGTCGTTGTTGAGCCCTTTTTAGTTGTAATTTGTGCGACAGTTGTTGTCGCTGATCCTAATTTGGTCGTGGGTTTCACAGAAGTTGTTGTTGTCTCCACAGTAGTTCTGATGGCTTTCGGTGTGGTTGTAGTTGTTGTTACAGGCGTTGTCGCGGCAACAGTTGTTGTCACAGCAGTTGTTGATTTGACTGTAGTCGTTGTTGAGCCCTTTTTAGTTGTAATTTGTGCGACAGTTGTTGTCGCTGATCCTAATTTGGTCGTGGGTTTCACAGAAGTTGTTGTTGTCTCCACAGTAGTTCTGATGGCTTTCGGTGTGGTTGTAGTTGTTGTTGCAGGCGTTGTCGCGACAACAGTTGTTGTCACAGCAGTTGTTGATTTGACTGTAGTCGTTGTTGAGCCCTTTTTAGTTGTAATTTGTGCGACAGTTGTTGTCGCTGATCCTAATTTTGGAGTAGGTTTCACAGAAGTTGTTGTTGTCTCCACAGTAGTTCTGATGGCTTTCGGTGTTGTTGTAGTTGTTGTTGCAGGCGTTGTCGCGACAACAGTTGTTGTCACAGCAGTTGTTGATTTGACTGTAGTCGTTGTTGAGCCCTTTTTAGTTGTAATTTGTGCGACAGTTGTTGTCGCTGATCCTAATTTTGTAGTAGCTTTCACAGAAGTTGTTGTTGTCTCCAAAGAAGTTCTGATGGCTTTCGGTGTGGTTGTAGTTGTTGTTGCAGGCGTTGTCGCGGCAACAGTTGTTGTCACAGCAGTTGTTGATTTGACTGTAGTCGTTGTTGAGCCCTTTTTAGTTGTAATTTGTGCGACAGTTGTTGTCGCTGATCCTAATTTTGTAGTAGCTTTCACAGAAGTTGTTGTTGTCTCCAAAGTAGTTCTGATGGCTTTCGGTGTGGTTGTAGTTGTTGTTGCAGGCGTTGTCGCGGCAACAGTTGTTGTCACAGCAGTTGTTGATTTGACTGTAGTCGTTGTTGAGCCCTTTTTAGTTGTAATTTGTGCGACAGTTGTTGTCGCTGATCCTAATTTTGTAGTAGGTTTCACAGAAGTTGTTGTTGCCTCCACAGTAGTTCTGATGGCTTTCGGTGTTGTTGTAGTTGTTGTTGCAGGCGTTGTCGCGACAACAGTTGTTGTCACAGCAGATGTTGATTTGACTGTAGTCGTTGTTGAGCCCTTTTTAGTTGTAATTTGTGCGACAGTTGTTGTCGCTGATCCTAATTTTGTAGTAGCTTTCACAGAAGTTGTTGTTGTCTCCAAAGTAGTTCTGATGGCTTTCGGTGTGGTTGTAGTTGTTGTTGCAGGCGTTGTCGCGGCAACAGTTGTTGTCACAGCAGTTGTTGATTTGACTGTAGTCGTTGTTGAGCCCTTTTTAGTTGTAATTTGTGCGACAGTTGTTGTCGCTGATCCTAATTTGGTCGTGGGTTTCACAGAAGTTGTTGTTTTCTCCAAAGTAGTTCTGATGGCTTTCGGTGTGGTTGTAGTTGTTGTTGCAGGCGTTGTCGCGACAACAGTTGTTGTCACAGCAGTTGTTGATTTGACTGTAGTCGTTGTTGAGCCCTTTTTAGTTGTAATTTGTGCGACAGTTGTTGTCGTTGATCCTAATTTTGTAGTAGGTTTCACAGAAGTTGTTGTTGTCTCCACAGTAGTTCTGATGGCTTTCGGCGTTGTTGTAGTTGTTGTTGCAGGCGTTGTCGTGGCAGCAGTTGTTGTCACAGCAGTTGTTGATTTGACTGTAGTCGTTGTTGAGCCCTTTTTAGTTGTAATTTGTGCGACAGTTGTTGTCGCTGATCCTAATTTTGTAGTAGCTTTCACAGAAGTTGTTGTTGTCTCCAAAGTAGTTCTGATGGCTTTCGGTGTGGTTGTAGTTGTTGTTGCAGGCGTTGTCGCGGCAACAGTTGTTGTCACAGCAGTTGTTGATTTGACTGTAGTCGTTGTTGAGCCCTTTTTAGTTGTAATTTGTGCGACAGTTGTTGTCGCTGATCCTAATTTTGTAGTAGCTTTCACAGAAGTTGTTGTTGCCTCCACAGTAGTTCTGATGGCTTTCGGTGTTGTTGTAGTTGTTGTTGCAGGCGTTGTCGCGACAACAGTTGTTGTCACAGCAGATGTTGATTTGACTGTAGTCGTTGTTGAGCCCTTTTTAGTTGTAATTTGTGCGACAGTTGTTGTCGCTGATCCTAATTTTGTAGTAGCTTTCACAGAAGTTGTTGTTGTCTCCACAGTAGTTCTGATGGCTTTCGGTGTGGTTGTAGTTGTTGTTGCAGGCGTTGTCGCGGCAACAGTTGTTGTCACAGCAGTTGTTGATTTGACTGTAGTCGTTGTTGAGCCCTTTTTAGTTGTAATTTGTGCGACAGTTGTTGTCGCTGATCCTAATTTGGTCGTGGGTTTCACAGAAGTTGTTGTTTTCTCCAAAGTAGTTCTGATGGCTTTCGGTGTGGTTGTAGTTGTTGTTGCAGGCGTTGTCGCGACAACAGTTGTTGTCACAGCAGTTGTTGATTTGACTGTAGTCGTTGTTGAGCCCTTTTTAGTTGTAATTTGTGCGACAGTTGTTGTCGTTGATCCTAATTTTGTAGTAGGTTTCACAGAAGTTGTTGTTGTCTCCACAGTAGTTCTGATGGCTTTCGGCGTTGTTGTAGTTGTTGTTGCAGGCGTTGTCGTGGCAGCAGTTGTTGATTTGACTGTAGTCGTTGTTGAGCCCTTTTTAGTTGTAATTTGTGCGACAGTTGTTGTCGCTGATCCTAATTCTGTAGTAGGTTTCACAGAAGTTGTTGTTGCCTCCACAGTAGTTCTGATGGCTTTCGGCGTTGTTGTAGTTGTTGTTGCAGGCGTTGTCGTGGCAGCAGTTGTTGATTTGACTGTAGTCGTTGTTGAGCCCTTTTTAGTTGTAATTTGTGCGACAGTTGTTGTCGCTGATCCTAATTTGGTCGTGGGTTTCACAGAAGTTGTTGTTGTCTCCACAGTAGTTCTGATGGCTTTCGGTGTGGTTGTAGTTGTTGTTACAGGCGTTGTCGCGGCAACAGTTGTTGTCACAGCAGTTGTTGATTTGACTGTAGTCGTTGTTGAGCCCTTTTTAGTTGTAATTTGTGCGACAGTTGTTGTCGCTGATCCTAATTTGGTCGTGGGTTTCACAGAAGTTGTTGTTGTCTCCACAGTAGTTCTGATGGCTTTCGGTGTGGTTGTAGTTGTTGTTGCAGGCGTTGTCGCGACAACAGTTGTTGTCACAGCAGTTGTTGATTTGACTGTAGTCGTTGTTGAGCCCTTTTTAGTTGTAATTTGTGCGACAGTTGTTGTCGCTGATCCTAATTTTGGAGTAGGTTTCACAGAAGTTGTTGTTGTCTCCACAGTAGTTCTGATGGCTTTCGGTGTTGTTGTAGTTGTTGTTGCAGGCGTTGTCGCGACAACAGTTGTTGTCACAGCAGTTGTTGATTTGACTGTAGTCGTTGTTGAGCCCTTTTTAGTTGTAATTTGTGCGACAGTTGTTGTCGCTGATCCTAATTTTGTAGTAGCTTTCACAGAAGTTGTTGTTGTCTCCAAAGAAGTTCTGATGGCTTTCGGTGTGGTTGTAGTTGTTGTTGCAGGCGTTGTCGCGGCAACAGTTGTTGTCACAGCAGTTGTTGATTTGACTGTAGTCGTTGTTGAGCCCTTTTTAGTTGTAATTTGTGCGACAGTTGTTGTCGCTGATCCTAATTTTGTAGTAGCTTTCACAGAAGTTGTTGTTGTCTCCAAAGTAGTTCTGATGGCTTTCGGTGTGGTTGTAGTTGTTGTTGCAGGCGTTGTCGCGGCAACAGTTGTTGTCACAGCAGTTGTTGATTTGACTGTAGTCGTTGTTGAGCCCTTTTTAGTTGTAATTTGTGCGACAGTTGTTGTCGCTGATCCTAATTTTGTAGTAGGTTTCACAGAAGTTGTTGTTGCCTCCACAGTAGTTCTGATGGCTTTCGGTGTTGTTGTAGTTGTTGTTGCAGGCGTTGTCGCGACAACAGTTGTTGTCACAGCAGATGTTGATTTGACTGTAGTCGTTGTTGAGCCCTTTTTAGTTGTAATTTGTGCGACAGTTGTTGTCGCTGATCCTAATTTTGTAGTAGCTTTCACAGAAGTTGTTGTTGTCTCCAAAGTAGTTCTGATGGCTTTCGGTGTGGTTGTAGTTGTTGTTGCAGGCGTTGTCGCGGCAACAGTTGTTGTCACAGCAGTTGTTGATTTGACTGTAGTCGTTGTTGAGCCCTTTTTAGTTGTAATTTGTGCGACAGTTGTTGTCGCTGATCCTAATTTGGTCGTGGGTTTCACAGAAGTTGTTGTTTTCTCCAAAGTAGTTCTGATGGCTTTCGGTGTGGTTGTAGTTGTTGTTGCAGGCGTTGTCGCGACAACAGTTGTTGTCACAGCAGTTGTTGATTTGACTGTAGTCGTTGTTGAGCCCTTTTTAGTTGTAATTTGTGCGACAGTTGTTGTCGTTGATCCTAATTTTGTAGTAGGTTTCACAGAAGTTGTTGTTGTCTCCACAGTAGTTCTGATGGCTTTCGGCGTTGTTGTAGTTGTTGTTGCAGGCGTTGTCGTGGCAGCAGTTGTTGTCACAGCAGTTGTTGATTTGACTGTAGTCGTTGTTGAGCCCTTTTTAGTTGTAATTTGTGCGACAGTTGTTGTCGCTGATCCTAATTTTGTAGTAGCTTTCACAGAAGTTGTTGTTGTCTCCAAAGTAGTTCTGATGGCTTTCGGTGTGGTTGTAGTTGTTGTTGCAGGCGTTGTCGCGGCAACAGTTGTTGTCACAGCAGTTGTTGATTTGACTGTAGTCGTTGTTGAGCCCTTTTTAGTTGTAATTTGTGCGACAGTTGTTGTCGCTGATCCTAATTTTGTAGTAGCTTTCACAGAAGTTGTTGTTGTCTCCAAAGTAGTTCTGATGGCTTTCGGTGTGGTTGTAGTTGTTGTTGCAGGCGTTGTCGCGGCAACAGTTGTTGTCACAGCAGTTGTTGATTTGACTGTAGTCGTTGTTGAGCCCTTTTTAGTTGTAATTTGTGCGACAGTTGTTGTCGCTGATCCTAATTTGGTCGTGGGTTTCACAGAAGTTGTTGTTTTCTCCAAAGTAGTTCTGATGGCTTTCGGTGTGGTTGTAGTTGTTGTTGCAGGCGTTGTCGCGACAACAGTTGTTGTCACAGCAGTTGTTGATTTGACTGTAGTCGTTGTTGAGCCCTTTTTAGTTGTAATTTGTGCGACAGTTGTTGTCGTTGATCCTAATTTTGTAGTAGGTTTCACAGAAGTTGTTGTTGTCTCCACAGTAGTTCTGATGGCTTTCGGCGTTGTTGTAGTTGTTGTTGCAGGCGTTGTCGTGGCAGCAGTTGTTGTCACAGCAGTTGTTGATTTGACTGTAGTCGTTGTTGAGCCCTTTTTAGTTGTAATTTGTGCGACAGTTGTTGTCGCTGATCCTAATTTTGTAGTAGCTTTCACAGAAGTTGTTGTTGTCTCCAAAGTAGTTCTGATGGCTTTCGGTGTGGTTGTAGTTGTTGTTGCAGGCGTTGTCGCGGCAACAGTTGTTGTCACAGCAGTTGTTGATTTGACTGTAGTCGTTGTTGAGCCCTTTTTAGTTGTAATTTGTGCGACAGTTGTTGTCGCTGATCCTAATTTTGTAGTAGCTTTCACAGAAGTTGTTGTTGCCTCCACAGTAGTTCTGATGGCTTTCGGTGTTGTTGTAGTTGTTGTTGCAGGCGTTGTCGCGACAACAGTTGTTGTCACAGCAGATGTTGATTTGACTGTAGTCGTTGTTGAGCCCTTTTTAGTTGTAATTTGTGCGACAGTTGTTGTCGCTGATCCTAATTTTGTAGTAGCTTTCACAGAAGTTGTTGTTGTCTCCACAGTAGTTCTGATGGCTTTCGGTGTGGTTGTAGTTGTTGTTGCAGGCGTTGTCGCGGCAACAGTTGTTGTCACAGCAGTTGTTGATTTGACTGTAGTCGTTGTTGAGCCCTTTTTAGTTGTAATTTGTGCGACAGTTGTTGTCGCTGATCCTAATTTGGTCGTGGGTTTCACAGAAGTTGTTGTTTTCTCCAAAGTAGTTCTGATGGCTTTCGGTGTGGTTGTAGTTGTTGTTGCAGGCGTTGTCGCGACAACAGTTGTTGTCACAGCAGTTGTTGATTTGACTGTAGTCGTTGTTGAGCCCTTTTTAGTTGTAATTTGTGCGACAGTTGTTGTCGTTGATCCTAATTTTGTAGTAGGTTTCACAGAAGTTGTTGTTGTCTCCACAGTAGTTCTGATGGCTTTCGGCGTTGTTGTAGTTGTTGTTGCAGGCGTTGTCGTGGCAGCAGTTGTTGATTTGACTGTAGTCGTTGTTGAGCCCTTTTTAGTTGTAATTTGTGCGACAGTTGTTGTCGCTGATCCTAATTCTGTAGTAGGTTTCACAGAAGTTGTTGTTGCCTCCACAGTAGTTCTGATGGCTTTCGGCGTTGTTGTAGTTGTTGTTGCAGGCGTTGTCGTGGCAGCAGTTGTTGATTTGACTGTAGTCGTTGTTGAGCCCTTTTTAGTTGTAATTTGTGCGACAGTTGTTGTCGCTGATCCTAATTTGGTCGTGGGTTTCACAGAAGTTGTTGTTGTCTCCACAGTAGTTCTGATGGCTTTCGGTGTGGTTGTAGTTGTTGTTACAGGCGTTGTCGCGGCAACAGTTGTTGTCACAGCAGTTGTTGATTTGACTGTAGTCGTTGTTGAGCCCTTTTTAGTTGTAATTTGTGCGACAGTTGTTGTCGCTGATCCTAATTTGGTCGTGGGTTTCACAGAAGTTGTTGTTGTCTCCACAGTAGTTCTGATGGCTTTCGGTGTGGTTGTAGTTGTTGTTGCAGGCGTTGTCGCGACAACAGTTGTTGTCACAGCAG
Source organism: Nelusetta ayraudi (assembly GCF_046127955.1). Classification (NCBI taxonomy): domain Eukaryota; kingdom Metazoa; phylum Chordata; class Actinopteri; order Tetraodontiformes; family Monacanthidae; genus Nelusetta; species Nelusetta ayraudi. The sequence goes on along the minus strand of NW_027466178.1, from coordinate 518,976 downwards.
TTGTTGATTTGACTGTAGTCGTTGTTGAGCCCTTTTTAGTTGTAATTTGTGCGACAGTTGTTGTCGCTGATCCTAATTTTGGAGTAGGTTTCACAGAAGTTGTTGTTGTCTCCACAGTAGTTCTGATGGCTTTCGGTGTTGTTGTAGTTGTTGTTGCAGGCGTTGTCGCGACAACAGTTGTTGTCACAGCAGTTGTTGATTTGACTGTAGTCGTTGTTGAGCCCTTTTTAGTTGTAATTTGTGCGACAGTTGTTGTCGCTGATCCTAATTTTGTAGTAGCTTTCACAGAAGTTGTTGTTGTCTCCAAAGAAGTTCTGATGGCTTTCGGTGTGGTTGTAGTTGTTGTTGCAGGCGTTGTCGCGGCAACAGTTGTTGTCACAGCAGTTGTTGATTTGACTGTAGTCGTTGTTGAGCCCTTTTTAGTTGTAATTTGTGCGACAGTTGTTGTCGCTGATCCTAATTTTGTAGTAGCTTTCACAGAAGTTGTTGTTGTCTCCAAAGTAGTTCTGATGGCTTTCGGTGTGGTTGTAGTTGTTGTTGCAGGCGTTGTCGCGGCAACAGTTGTTGTCACAGCAGTTGTTGATTTGACTGTAGTCGTTGTTGAGCCCTTTTTAGTTGTAATTTGTGCGACAGTTGTTGTCGCTGATCCTAATTTTGTAGTAGGTTTCACAGAAGTTGTTGTTGCCTCCACAGTAGTTCTGATGGCTTTCGGTGTTGTTGTAGTTGTTGTTGCAGGCGTTGTCGCGACAACAGTTGTTGTCACAGCAGATGTTGATTTGACTGTAGTCGTTGTTGAGCCCTTTTTAGTTGTAATTTGTGCGACAGTTGTTGTCGCTGATCCTAATTTTGTAGTAGCTTTCACAGAAGTTGTTGTTGTCTCCAAAGTAGTTCTGATGGCTTTCGGTGTGGTTGTAGTTGTTGTTGCAGGCGTTGTCGCGGCAACAGTTGTTGTCACAGCAGTTGTTGATTTGACTGTAGTCGTTGTTGAGCCCTTTTTAGTTGTAATTTGTGCGACAGTTGTTGTCGCTGATCCTAATTTGGTCGTGGGTTTCACAGAAGTTGTTGTTTTCTCCAAAGTAGTTCTGATGGCTTTCGGTGTGGTTGTAGTTGTTGTTGCAGGCGTTGTCGCGACAACAGTTGTTGTCACAGCAGTTGTTGATTTGACTGTAGTCGTTGTTGAGCCCTTTTTAGTTGTAATTTGTGCGACAGTTGTTGTCGTTGATCCTAATTTTGTAGTAGGTTTCACAGAAGTTGTTGTTGTCTCCACAGTAGTTCTGATGGCTTTCGGCGTTGTTGTAGTTGTTGTTGCAGGCGTTGTCGTGGCAGCAGTTGTTGTCACAGCAGTTGTTGATTTGACTGTAGTCGTTGTTGAGCCCTTTTTAGTTGTAATTTGTGCGACAGTTGTTGTCGCTGATCCTAATTTTGTAGTAGCTTTCACAGAAGTTGTTGTTGTCTCCAAAGTAGTTCTGATGGCTTTCGGTGTGGTTGTAGTTGTTGTTGCAGGCGTTGTCGCGGCAACAGTTGTTGTCACAGCAGTTGTTGATTTGACTGTAGTCGTTGTTGAGCCCTTTTTAGTTGTAATTTGTGCGACAGTTGTTGTCGCTGATCCTAATTTTGTAGTAGCTTTCACAGAAGTTGTTGTTGCCTCCACAGTAGTTCTGATGGCTTTCGGTGTTGTTGTAGTTGTTGTTGCAGGCGTTGTCGCGACAACAGTTGTTGTCACAGCAGATGTTGATTTGACTGTAGTCGTTGTTGAGCCCTTTTTAGTTGTAATTTGTGCGACAGTTGTTGTCGCTGATCCTAATTTTGTAGTAGCTTTCACAGAAGTTGTTGTTGTCTCCACAGTAGTTCTGATGGCTTTCGGTGTGGTTGTAGTTGTTGTTGCAGGCGTTGTCGCGGCAACAGTTGTTGTCACAGCAGTTGTTGATTTGACTGTAGTCGTTGTTGAGCCCTTTTTAGTTGTAATTTGTGCGACAGTTGTTGTCGCTGATCCTAATTTGGTCGTGGGTTTCACAGAAGTTGTTGTTTTCTCCAAAGTAGTTCTGATGGCTTTCGGTGTGGTTGTAGTTGTTGTTGCAGGCGTTGTCGCGACAACAGTTGTTGTCACAGCAGTTGTTGATTTGACTGTAGTCGTTGTTGAGCCCTTTTTAGTTGTAATTTGTGCGACAGTTGTTGTCGCTGATCCTAATTTGGTCGTGGGTTTCACAGAAGTTGTTGTTGTCTCCACAGTAGTTCTGATGGCTTTCGGCGTTGTTGTAGTTGTTGTTGCAGGCGTTGTCGTGGCAGCAGTTGTTGATTTGACTGTAGTCGTTGTTGAGCCCTTTTTAGTTGTAATTTGTGCGACAGTTGTTGTCGCTGATCCTAATTTGGTCGTGGGTTTCACAGAAGTTGTTGTTGTCTCCACAGTAGTTCTGATGGATTTCGGCGTTGTTGTAGTTGTTGTTGCAGGCGTTGTCGTGGCAGCAGTTGTTGATTTGACTGTAGTCGTTGTTGAGCCCTTTTTAGTTGTAATTTGTGCGACAGTTGTTGTCGCTGATCCTAATTTGGTCGTGGGTTTCACAGAAGTTGTTGTTGTCTCCACAGTAGTTCTGATGGCTTTCGGTGTGGTTGTAGTTGTTGTTGCAGGCGTTGTCGCGACAACAGTTGTTGTCACAGCAGTTGTTGATTTGACTGTAGTCGTTGTTGAGCCCTTTTTAGTTGTAATTTGTGCGACAGTTGTTGTCGCTGATCCTAATTTTGTAGTAGGTTTCACAGAAGTTGTTGTTGTCTCCACAGTAGTTCTGATGGCTTTCGGCGTTGTTGTAGTTGTTGTTGCAGGCGTTGTCGTGGCAGCAGTTGTTGATTTGACTGTAGTCGTTGTTGAGCCCTTTTTAGTTGTAATTTGTGCGACAGTTGTTGTCGCTGATCCTAATTTGGTCGTGGGTTTCACAGAAGTTGTTGTTGTCTCCACAGTAGTTCTGATGGATTTCGGCGTTGTTGTAGTTGTTGTTGCAGGCGTTGTCGTGGCAGCAGTTGTTGATTTGACTGTAGTCGTTGTTGAGCCCTTTTTAGTTGTAATTTGTGCGACAGTTGTTGTCGCTGATCCTAATTTGGTCGTGGGTTTCACAGAAGTTGTTGTTGTCTCCAAAGTAGTTCTGATGGCTTTCGGTGTGGTTGTAGTTGTTGTTGCAGGCGTTGTCGCGACAACAGTTGTTGTCACAGCAGTTGTTGATTTGACTGTAGTCGTTGTTGAGCCCTTTTTAGTTGTAATTTGTGCGACAGTTGTTGTCGCTGATCCTAATTTTGTAGTAGCTTTCACAGAAGTTGTTGTTGTCTCCAAAGAAGTTCTGATGGCTTTCGGTGTGGTTGTAGTTGTTGTTGCAGGCGTTGTCGCGGCAACAGTTGTTGTCACAGCAGTTGTTGATTTGACTGTAGTCGTTGTTGAGCCCTTTTTAGTTGTAATTTGTGCGACAGTTGTTGTCGCTGATCCTAATTTTGTAGTAGGTTTCACAGAAGTTGTTGTTGCCTCCACAGTAGTTCTGATGGCTTTCGGTGTTGTTGTAGTTGTTGTTGCAGGCGTTGTCGCGACAACAGTTGTTGTCACAGCAGATGTTGATTTGACTGTAGTCGTTGTTGAGCCCTTTTTAGTTGTAATTTGTGCGACAGTTGTTGTCGCTGATCCTAATTTTGTAGTAGCTTTCACAGAAGTTGTTGTTGTCTCCAAAGTAGTTCTGATGGCTTTCGGTGTGGTTGTAGTTGTTGTTGCAGGCGTTGTCGCGGCAACAGTTGTTGTCACAGCAGTTGTTGATTTGACTGTAGTCGTTGTTGAGCCCTTTTTAGTTGTAATTTGTGCGACAGTTGTTGTCGCTGATCCTAATTTGGTCGTGGGTTTCACAGAAGTTGTTGTTTTCTCCACAGTAGTTCTGATGGATTTCGGCATTGTTGTAGTTGTTGTTGCAGGCGTTGTCGTGGCAGCAGTTGTTGATTTGACTGTAGTCGTTGTTGAGCCCTTTTTAGTTGTAATTTGTGCGACAGTTGTTGTCGCTGATCCTAATTTGGTCGTGGGTTTCACAGAAGTTGTTGTTGTCTCCACAGTAGTTCTGATGGCTTTCGGTGTGGTTGTAGTTGTTGTTGCAGGCGTTGTCGCGACAACAGTTGTTGTCACAGCAGTTGTTGATTTGACTGTAGTCGTTGTTGAGCCCTTTTTAGTTGTAATTTGTGCGACAGTTGTTGTCGCTGATCCTAATTTTGTAGTAGCTTTCACAGAAGTTGTTGTTGTCTCCAAAGTAGTTCTGATGGCTTTCGGTGTGGTTGTAGTTGTTGTTGCAGGCGTTGTCGCGACAACAGTTGTTGTCACAGCAGTTGTTGATTTGACTGTAGTCGTTGTTGAGCCCTTTTTAGTTGTAATTTGTGCGACAGTTGTTGTCGCTGATCCTAATTTTGTAGTAGCTTTCACAGAAGTTGTTGTTGCCTCCACAGTAGTTCTGATGGCTTTCGGCGTTGTTGTAGTTGTTGTTGCAGGCGTTGTCGCGGCAACAGTTGTTGTCACAGCAGTTGGTGATTTGACTGTAGTCGTTGTTGAGCCCTTTTTAGTTGTAATTTGTGCGACAGTTGTTGTCGCTGATCCTAATTTTGTAGTAGGTTTCACAGAAGTTGTTGTTGCCTCCACAGTAGTTCTGATGGCTTTCGGCGTTGTTGTAGTTGTTGTTGCAGGCGTTGTCGTGGCAGCAGTTGTTGATTTGACTGTAGTCGTTGTTGAGCCCTTTTTAGTTGTAATTTGTGCGACAGTTGTTGTCGCTGATCCTAATTCTATAGTAGGTTTGACAGAAGTTGTTGTTGCCTCCACAGTAGTTCTGATGGCTTTCGGCGTTGTTGTAGTTGTTGTTGCAGGCGTTGTCGTGGCAGCAGTTGTTGATTTGACTGTAGTCGTTGTTGAGCCCTTTTTAGTTGTAATTTGTGCGACAGTTGTTGTCGCTGATCCTAATTTGGTCGTGGGTTTCACAGAAGTTGTTGTTGTCTCCACAGTAGTTCTGATGGCTTTCGGTGTGGTTGTAGTTGTTGTTGCAGGCGTTGTCGCGACAACAGTTGTTGTCACAGCAGTTGTTGATTTGACTGTAGTCGTTGTTGAGCCCTTTTTAGTTGTAATTTGTGCGACAGTTGTTGTCGCTGATCCTAATTTTGTAGTAGGTTTCACAGAAGTTGTTGTTGTCTCCACAGTAGTTCTGATGGCTTTCGGTGTTGTTGTAGTTGTTGTTGCAGGCGTTGTCGCGACAACAGTTGTTGTCACAGCAGTTGTTGATTTGACTGTAGTCGTTGTTGAGCCCTTTTTAGTTGTAATTTGTGCGACAGTTGTTGTCGCTGATCCTAATTTTGTAGTAGCTTTCACAGAAGTTGTTGTTGTCTCCAAAGTAGTTGTGATGGCTTTCGGTGTGGTTGTAGTTGTTGTTGCAGGCGTTGTCGCGGCAACAGTTGTTGTCACAGCAGTTGTTGATTTGACTGTAGTCGTTGTTGAGCCCTTTTTAGTTGTAATTTGTGCGACAGTTGTTGTCGCTGATCCTAATTTTGTAGTAGGTTTCACAGAAGTTGTTGTTTTCTCCAAAGTAGTTCTGATGGCTTTCGGTGTGGTTGTAGTTGTTGTTGCAGGCGTTGTCGCGACAACAGTTGTTGTCACAGCAGTTGTTGATTTGACTGTAGTCGTTGTTGAGCCCTTTTTAGTTGTAATTTGTGCGACAGTTGTTGTCGTTGATCCTAATTTTGTAGTAGGTTTCACAGAAGTTGTTGTTGTCTCCACAGTAGTTCTGATGGCTTTCGGCGTTGTTGTAGTTGTTGTTGCAGGCGTTGTCGTGGCAGCAGTTGTTGATTTGACTGTAGTCGTTGTTGAGCCCTTTTTAGTTGTAATTTGTGCGACAGTTGTTGTCGCTGATCCTAATTTTGTAGTAGGTTTCACAGAAGTTGTTGTTTTCTCCAAAGTAGTTCTGATGGCTTTCGGTGTGGTTGTAGTTGTTGTTGCAGGCGTTGTCGCGACAACAGTTGTTGTCACAGCAGTTGTTGATTTGACTGTAGTCGTTGTTGAGCCCTTTTTAGTTGTAATTTGTGCGACAGTTGTTGTCGCTGATCCTAATTTGGTCGTGGGTTTCACAGAAGTTGTTGTTTTCTCCAAAGTAGTTCTGATGGCTTTCGGTGTGGTTGTAGTTGTTGTTGCAGGCGTTGTCGCGACAACAGTTGTTGTCACAGCAGTTGTTGATTTGACTGTAGTCGTTGTTGAGCCCTTTTTAGTTGTAATTTGTGCGACAGTTGTTGTCGCTGATCCTAATTTGGTCGTGGGTTTCACAGAAGTTGTTGTTGTCTCCAAAGTAGTTCTGATGGCTTTCGGCGTTGTTGTAGTTGTTGTTGCAGGCGTTGTCGTGGCAGCAGTTGTTGATTTGACTGTAGTCGTTGTTGAGCCCTTTTTAGTTGTAATTTGTGCGACAGTTGTTGTCGCTGATCCTAATTTTGTAGTAGGTTTCACAGAAGTTGTTGTTGCCTCCACAGTAGTTCTGATGGATTTCGGCGTTGTTGTAGTTGTTGTTGCAGGCGTTGTCATGGCAGCAGTTGTTGATTTGACTGTAGTCGTTGTTGAGCCCTTTTTAGTTGTAATTTGTGCGACAGTTGTTGTCGCTGATCCTAATTTGGTCGTGGGTTTCACAGAAGTTGTTGTTGTCTCCACAGTAGTTCTGATGGCTTTCGGTGTGGTTGTAGTTGTTGTTGCAGGCGTTGTCGCGACAACAGTTGTTGTCACAGCAGTTGTTGATTTGACTGTAGTCGTTGTTGAGCCCTTTTTAGTTGTAATTTGTGCGACAGTTGTTGTCGCTGATCCTAATTTGGTCGTGGGTTTCACAGAAGTTGTTGTTGTCTCCAAAGTAGTTCTGATGGCTTTCGGTGTGGTTGTAGTTGTTGTTGCAGGCGTTGTCGCGACAACAGTTGTTGTCATAGCAGTTGTTGATTTGACTGTAGTCGTTGTTGAGCCCTTTTTAGTTGTAATTTGTGCGACAGTTGTTGTCGCTGATCCTAATTTTGTAGTAGGTTTCACAGAAGTTGTTGTTGCCTCCACAGTAGTTCTGATGGCTTTCGGCGTTGTTGTAGTTGTTGTTGCAGGCGTTGTCGTGGCAGCAGTTGTTGATTTGACTGTAGTCGTTGTTGAGCCCTTTTTAGTTGTAATTTGTGCGACAGTTGTTGTCGCTGATCCTAGTTTTGTAGTAGCTTTCACAGAAGTTGTTGTTGTCTCCAAAGTAGTTCTGATGGCTTTCGGTGTGGTTGTAGTTGTTGTTGCAGGCGTTGTCGCGACAACAGTTGTTGTCACAGCAGTTGTTGTCACAGCAGTTGTTGATTTGACTGTAGTCGTTGTTGAGCCCTTTTTAGTTGTAATTTGTGCGACAGTTGTTGTCGCTGATCCTAATTTGGTCGTGGGTTTCACAGAAGTTGTTGTTGTCTCCAAAGTAGTTCTGATGGCTTTCGGCGTTGTTGTAGTTGTTGTTGCAGGCGTTGTCGTGGCAGCAGTTGTTGATTTGACTGTAGTCGTTGTTGAGCCCTTTTTAGTTGTAATTTGTGCGACAGTTGTTGTCGCTGATCCTAATTTTGTAGTAGGTTTCACAGAAGTTGTTGTTGCCTCCACAGTAGTTCTGATGGATTTCGGCGTTGTTGTAGTTGTTGTTGCAGGTGTTGTCATGGCAGCAGTTGTTGATTTGACTGTAGTCGTTGTTGAGCCCTTTTTAGTTGTAATTTGTGCGACAGTTGTTGTCGCTGATCCTAATTTGGTCGTGGGTTTCACAGAAGTTGTTGTTGTCTCCACAGTAGTTCTGATGGCTTTCGGTGTGGTTGTAGTTGTTGTTGCAGGCGTTGTCGCGACAACAGTTGTTGTCACAGCAGTTGTTGATTTGACTGTAGTCGTTGTTGAGCCCTTTTTAGTTGTAATTTGTGCGACAGTTGTTGTCGCTGATCCTAATTTGGTCGTGGGTTTCACAGAAGTTGTTGTTGTCTCCAAAGTAGTTCTGATGGCTTTCGGTGTGGTTGTAGTTGTTGTTGCAGGCGTTGTCGCGACAACAGTTGTTGTCATAGCAGTTGTTGATTTGACTGTAGTCGTTGTTGAGCCCTTTTTAGTTGTAATTTGTGCGACAGTTGTTGTCGCTGATCCTAATTTTGTAGTAGGTTTCACAGAAGTTGTTGTTGCCTCCACAGTAGTTCTGATGGCTTTCGGCGTTGTTGTAGTTGTTGTTGCAGGCGTTGTCGTGGCAGCAGTTGTTGATTTGACTGTAGTCGTTGTTGAGCCCTTTTTAGTTGTAATTTGTGCGACAGTTGTTGTCGCTGATCCTAATTTTGTAGTAGCTTTCACAGAAGTTGTTGTTGTCTCCAAAGTAGTTCTGATGGCTTTCGGTGTGGTTGTAGTTGTTGTTGCAGGCGTTGTCGCGACAACAGTTGTTGTCATAGCAGTTGTTGATTTGACTGTAGTCGTTGTTGAGCCCTTTTTAGTTGTAATTTGTGCGACAGTTGTTGTCGCTGATCCTAATTTTGTAGTAGGTTTCACAGAAGTTGTTGTTGCCTCCACAGTAGTTCTGATGGCTTTCGGCGGTGTTGTAGTTGTTGTTGCAGGCGTTGTCGTGGCAGCAGTTGTTGATTTGACTGTAGTCGTTGTTGAGCCCTTTTTAGTTGTAATTTGTGCGACAGTTGTTGTCGCTGATCCTAATTTTGTAGTAGGTTTCACAGAAGTTGTTGTTGCCTCCACAGTAGTTCTGATGGATTTCGGCGTTGTTGTAGTTGTTGTTGCAGGCGTTGTCGTGGCAGCAGTTGTTGATTTGACTGTAGTCGTTGTTGAGCTCTTTTTAGTTGTAATTTGTGTGACTGTTGTTGTCGCTGATCCCAATTTGGTCGTGGGTTTCACAGAAGTTGTTGTTGTCTCCACAGTAGGTCTGATGGCTTTCGGTGTGGTTGTAGTTGTTGTTGCAGGCGTTGTCGCGACAACAGTTGTTGTCACAGCAGTTGTTGATTTGACTGTAGTCGTTGTTGAGCCCTTTTTAGTTGTAATTTGTGCGACAGTTGTTGTCGCTGATCCTAATTTTGTAGTAGGTTTCACAGAAGTTGTTGTTGTCTCCACAGTAGTTCTGATGGCTTTCGGCGTTGTTGTAGTTGTTGTCGCGGCAACAGTTGTTGTCACAGCAGTTGTTGATTTGACTGTAGTCGTTGAGCCCTTTTTAGTTGTAATTTGTGCGACAGTTGTTGTCGCTGATCCTAATTTTGTAGTAGGTTTCACAGAAGTTGTTGTTGCCTCCACAGTAGTTCTGATGGATTTCGGCGTTGTTGTAGTTGTTGTTGCAGGCGTTGTCGTGGCAGCAGTTGTTGATTTGACTGTAGTCGTTGTTGAGCCCTTTTTAGTTGTAATTTGTGCGACAGTTGTTGTCGCTGATCCTAATTTGGTCGTGGGTTTCACAGAAGTTGTTGTTGTCTCCACAGTAGTTCTGATGGATTTTGGCGTTGTTGTAGTTGTTGTTGCAGACGTTGTCGCGGCAACAGTTGTTGTCACAGCAGTTGTTGATTTGACTGTAGTTGTTGTTGAGCCCTTTTTAGTTGTAATTTGTGCGACAGTTGTTGTCGCTGATCCTAATTTGGTCGTGGGTTTCACAGAAGTTGTTGTTGTCTCCACAGTTGTTCTTATGGCTTTCGGTGTGGTTGTAGTTGTTGTTGCAGGCGTTGTCGCGAAAACAGTTGTTGTCACAGCAGTTGTTGATTTGACTGTAGTCGTTGTTGAGCCCTTTTTAGTTGTAATTTTTGCGACAGTTGTTGTCGCTGATCCTAATTTTGTAGTAGGTTTCACAGAAGTTGTTGTTGTCTCCACAGTAGTTCTGATGGCTTTCGGCGTTGTTGTAGTTGTTGTTGCAGGCGTTGTCGTGGCAGCAGTTGTTGATTTTACTGTAGTCGTTGTTGAGCCCTTTTTAGTTGTAATTTGTGCGACAGTTGTTGTCGCTGATCCTAATTTTTTAGTAGGTTTCACAGAAGTTTTTGTTGCCTCCACAGTAGTTCTGATGGCTTTCGGCGTTGTTGTAGTTGTTGTTGCAGGCGTTGTCGTGGCAGCAGTTGTTGATTTGACTGTAGTCGTTGTTGAGCCCTTTTTAGTTGTAATTTGTGCGACAGTTGTTGTCGCTGATCCTAATTTGGTCGTGGGTTTCACAGAAGTTGTTGTTGTCTCCACAGTAGTTCTGATGGCTTTCGGTGTGGTTGTAGTTGTTGTTGCAGGCGTTGTTGCGACAACAGTTGTTGTCACAGCAGTTGTTGATTTGACTGTAGTCGTTGTTGAGCCCTTTTTAGTTGTAATTTGTGCGACAGTTGTGGTCGCTGATCCTAATTTTGTAGTAGGTTTCACAGAAGTTGTTGTTGCCTCCACAGTAGTTCTGATGGCTTTCGGCGTTGTTGTAGTTGTTGTTGCAGGCGTTGTCGTGGCAGCAGTTGTTGATTTGACTGTAGTCGTTGTTGAGCCCTTTTTAGTTGTAATTTGTGCGACAGTTGTTGTCGCTGATCCTAATTTGGTCGTGGGTTTCACAGAAGTTGTTGTTGTCTCCAAAGTAGTTCTGATGGCTTTCGGTGTGGTTGTAGTTGTTGTTGCAGGCGTTGTCGCGACAACAGTTGTTGTCATAGCAGTTGTTGATTTGACTGTAGTCGTTGTTGAGCCCTTTTTAGTTGTAATTTGTGCGACAGTTGTTGTCGCTGATCCTAATTTTGTAATAGGTTTCACAGAAGTTGTTGTTGCCTCCACAGTAGTTCTGATTGCTTTCGGCGTTGTTGTTGTTGTTGTTGCAGGCGTTGTCGTGGCACCAGTTGTTGATTTGACTGTAGTCGTTGTTGAGCCCTTTTTAGTTGTCATTTGTTCGACAGTTGTTGACGCTGATCCTAATTTGGTCGTGGGTTTCACAGAAGTTGTTGTTGTCTCCACAGTAGTTCTGATGGCTTTCGGTGTGGTTGTAGTTGTTGTTGCAGGCGTTGTCGCGGCAACAGTTGTTGTCACAGCAGTTGTTGATTTGACTGTAGTCGTTGTTGAGCCCTTTTTAGTTGTAATTTGTGCGACAGTTGTTGTCGCTGATCCTAATTTTGTAGTAGGTTTCACAGAAGTTGTTGTTGCCTCCACAGTAGTTCTGATGGATTTCGGCGTTGTTGTAGTTGTTGTTGCAGGCGTTGTCGTGGCAGCAGTTGTTGATTTGACTGTAGTCGTTGTTGAGCTCTTTTTAGTTGTAATTTGTGTGACAGTTGTTGTCGCTGATCCCAATTTGGTCGTGGGTTTCACAGAAGTTGTTGTTGTCTCCACAGTAGTTCTGATGGCTTTCGGTGTGGTTGTAGTTGTTGTTGCAGGCGTTGTCGCGACAACAGTTGTTGTCACAGCAGTTGTTGATTTGACTGTAGTCGTTGTTGAGCCCTTTTTAGTTGTAATTTGTGCGACAGTTGTTGTCGCTGATCTTAATTTTGTAGTAGGTTTCACAGAAGTTGTTGTTGTCTCCACAGTAGTTCTGATGGCTTTCGGCGTTGTTGTAGTTGTTGTTGCAGGCGTTGTCGTGGCAGCAGTTGTTGATTTGACTGTAGTCGTTGTTGAGCTCTTTTTAGTTGTAATTTGTGCGACAGTTGTTGTCGCTGATCCTAATTTTGTCGTAGGTTTCACAGAAGTTGTTGTTGCCTCCACAGTAGTTCTGATGGCTTTCGGCGTTGTTGTAGTTGTTGTTGCAGGCGTTGTCGTGGCAGCAGTTGTTGATTTGACTGTAGTCGTTGTTGAGCCCTTTTTAGTTGTAATTTGTGCGACAGTTGTTGTCGCTGATCCTAATTTGGTCGTGGGTTTCACAGAAGTTGTTGTTGTCTCCACAGTAGTTCTGATGGATTTTGGCGTTGTTGTAGTTGTTGTTGCAGGCGTTGTCGTGGCAGCAGTTGTTGATTTGACTGTAGTCGTTGTTGAGCCGTTTTTAGTTGTAATTTGTGCGACAGTTGTTGTCGCTGATCCTAATTTTGTAGTAGGTTTCACAGAAGTTGTTGTTGCCTCCACAGTAGTTCTGATGGCTTTCGGCGTTGTTGTAGTTGTTGCAGGCGTTGTCGTGGCAGCAGTTGTTGATTTGACTGTAGTCGTTGTTGAGCCCTTTTTAGTTGTAATTTGTGCGACAGTTGTTGTCGCTGATCCTAATTTGGTCGTGGGTTTCACAGAAGTTGTTGTTGTCTCCACAGTAGTTCTGATGGATTTTGGCGTTGTTGTAGTTGTTGTTGCAGGCGTTGTCGTGGCAGCAGTTGTTGATTTGACTGTAGTTGTTGTTGAGCCCTTTTTAGTTGTAATTTGTGCGACAGTTGTTGTCGCTGATCCTAATTTGGTCGTGGGTTTCACAGAAGTTGTTGTTGTCTCCACAGTAGTTCTGATGGCTTTCGGTGTGGTTGTAGTTGTTGTTGCAGGCGTTGTCGCGACAACAGTTGTTGTCACAGCAGTTGTTGATTTGACTGTAGTCGTTGAGCCCTTTTTAGTTGTAATTTGTGCGACAGTTGTTGTCGCTGATCCTAATTTTGTAGTAGGTTTCACAGAAGTTGTTGTTGCCTCCACAGTAGTTCTGATGGATTTCGGCGTTGTTGTAGTTGTTGTTGCAGGCGTTGTCGTGGCAGCAGTTGTTGATTTGACTGTAGTCGTTGTTGAGCCCTTTTGAGTTGTAATTTGTGCGACAGTTGTTGTCGCTGATCCTAATTTGGTCGTGGGTTTCACAGAAGTTGTTGTTTTCTCCACAGTAGTTCTGATGGCTTTCGGCGTGGTTGTAGTTGTTGTTGCAGGCATTGTCGCGGCAACAGTTGTTGTCACAGCAGTTGTTGATTTGACTGTAGTCGTTGTTGAGCCCTTTTTAGTTGTAATTTGTGCGACAGTTGTTGTCGCTGATCCTAATTTGGTCGTGGGTTTCACAGAAGTTGTTGTTGTCTCCACAGTAGTTCTGATGGCTTTCGGCGTTGTTGTAGTTGTTGTTGCAGGCGTTGTCGTGGCAGCAGTTGTTGATTTGACTGTAGTCGTTGTTGAGCCCTTTTTAGTTGTAATTTGTGCGACAGTTGTTGTCGCTGATCCTAATTTTGTAGTAGGTTTCACAGAAGTTTTTGTTGCCTCCACAGTAGTTCTGATGTCTTTCGGCGTTGTTGTAGTTGTTGTTGCAGGCGTTGTCGTGGCAGCAGTTGTTGATTTGACTGTAGTCGTTGTTGAGCCCTTTTTAGTTGTAATTTGTGCGACAGTTGTTGTCGCTGATCCTAATTTGGTCGTGGGTTTCACAGAAGTTGTTGTTGTCTCCACAGTAGTTCTGATGGCTTTCGGTGTGGTTGTAGTTGTTGTTGCAGGCGTTGTCGCGACAACAGTTGTTGTCACAGCAGTTGTTGATTTGACTGTAGTCGTTGTTGAGCCCTTTTTAGTTGTAATTTGTGCGACAGTTGTGGTCGCTGATCCTAATTTTGTAGTAGGTTTCACAGAAGTTGTTGTTGCCTCCACAGTAGTTCTGATGGCTTTCGGCGTTGTTGTAGTTGTTGTTGCAGGCGTTGTCGTGGCAGCAGTTGTTGATTTGACTGTAGTCGTTGTTGAGCCCTTTTTAGTTGTAATTTGTGCGACAGTTGTTGTCGCTGATCCTAATTTGGTCGTGGGTTTCACAGAAGTTGTTGTTGTCTCCAAAGTAGTTCTGATGGCTTTCGGTGTGGTTGTAGTTGTTGTTGCAGGCGTTGTCGCGACAACAGTTGTTGTCATAGCAGTTGTTGATTTGACTGTAGTCGTTGTTGAGCCCTTTTTAGTTGTAATTTGTGCGACAGTTGTTGTCGCTGATCCTAATTTGGTCGTGGGTTTCACAGAAGTTGTTTTTGTCTCCAAAGTAGTTCTGATGGCTTTCGGTGTGGTTGTAGTTGTTGTTGCAGGCGTTGTCGTGGCAGCAGTTGTTGATTTGACTGTAGTCGTTGTTGAGCCCTTTTTAGTTGTAATTTGTGCGACAGTTGTTGTCGCTGATCCTAATTTTGTAGTAGGTTTCACAGAAGTTGTTGTTGCCTCCACAGTAGTTCTGATGGCTTTCGGCGGTGTTGTAGTTGTTGTTGCAGGCGTTGTCGTGGCAGCAGTTGTTGATTTGACTGTAGTCGTTGTTGAGCCCTTTTTAGTTGTAATTTGTGCGACAGTTGTTGTCGCTGATCCTAATTTTGTAGTAGGTTTCACAGAAGTTGTTGTTGCCTCCACAGTAGTTCTGATGGATTTCGGCGTTGTTGTAGTTGTTGTTGCAGGCGTTGTCGTGGCAGCAGTTGTTGATTTGACTGTAGTCGTTGTTGAGCTCTTTTTAGTTGTAATTTGTGTGACAGTTGTTGTCGCTGATCCCAATTTGGTCGTGGGTTTCACAGAAGTTGTTGTTGTCTCCACAGTAGTTCTGATGGCTTTCGGTGTGGTTGTAGTTGTTGTTGCAGGCGTTGTCGCGACAACAGTTGTTGTCACAGCAGTTGTTGATTTGACTGTAGTCGTTGTTGAGCCCTTTTTAGTTGTAATTTGTGCGACAGTTGTTGTCGCTGATCCTAATTTTGTAGTAGGTTTCACAGAAGTTGTTGTTGTCTCCACAGTAGTTCTGATGGCTTTCGGCGTTGTTGTAGTTGTTGTTGCAGGCGTTGTCGTGGCAGCAGTTGTTGATTTGACTGTAGTCGTTGTTGAGCCCTTTTTAGTTGTAATTTGTGCGACAGTTGTTGTCGCTGATCCTAATTTGGTCGTGGGTTTCACAGAAGTTGTTGTTGTCTCCACAGTAGTTCTGATGGATTTTGGCGTTGTTGTAGTTGTTGTTGCAGGCGTTGTCGCGGCAACAGTTGTTGTCACAGCAGTTGTTGATTTGACTGTAGTCGTTGTTGAGCCCTTTTTAGTTGTAATTTGTGCGACAGTTGTTGTCGCTGATCCTAATTTGGTCGTGGGTTTCACAGAAGTTGTTGTTGTCTCCACAGTAGTTCTGATGGCTTTCGGTGTGGTTGTAGTTGTTGTTGCAGGCGTTGTCGTGGCAGCAGTTGTTGATTTGACTGTAGTCGTTGTTGAGCCCTTTTTAGTTGTAATTTGTGCGACAGTTGTGGTCGCTGATCCTAATTTTGTAGTAGGTTTCACAGAAGTTGTTGTTGCCTCCACAGTAGTTCTGATGGCTTTCGGCGTTGTTGTAGTTGTTGTTGCAGGCGTTGTCGTGGCAGCAGTTGTTGATTTGACTGTAGTCGTTGTTGAGCCCTTTTTAGTTGTAATTTGTGCGACAGTTGTTGTCGCTGATCCTAATTTGGTCGTGGGTTTCACAGAAGTTGTTGTTGTCTCCAAAGTAGTTCTGATGGCTTTCGGTGTGGTTGTAGTTGTTGTTGCAGGCGTTGTCGCGACAACAGTTGTTGTCATAGCAGTTGTTGATTTGACTGTAGTCGTTGTTGAGCCCTTTTTAGTTGTAATTTGTGCGACAGTTGTTGTCGCTGATCCTAATTTTGTAGTAGGTTTCACAGAAGTTGTTGTTGCCTCCACAGTAGTTCTGATGGATTTCGGCGTTGTTGTAGTTGTTGTTGCAGGCGTTGTCGTGGCAGCAGTTGTTGATTTGACTGTAGTCGTTGTTGAGCTCTTTTTAGTTGTAATTTGTGTGACAGTTGTTGTCGCTGATCCCAATTTGGTCGTGGGTTTCACAGAAGTTGTTGTTGTCTCCACAGTAGTTCTGATGGCTTTCGGTGTGGTTGTAGTTGTTGTTGCAGGCGTTGTCGCGACAACAGTTGTTGTCACAGCAGTTGTTGATTTGACTGTAGTCGTTGTTGAGCCCTTTTTAGTTGTAATTTGTGCGACAGTTGTTGTCGCTGATCCTAATTTTGTAGTAGGTTTCACAGAAGTTGTTGTTGTCTCCACAGTAGTTCTGATGGCTTTCGGCGTTGTTGTAGTTGTTGTTGCAGGCGTTGTCGTGGCAGCAGTTGTTGATTTGACTGTAGTCGTTGTTGAGCCCTTTTTAGTTGTAATTTGTGCGACAGTTGTTGTCGCTGATCCTAATTTGGTCGTGGGTTTCACAGAAGTTGTTGTTGTCTCCACAGTAGTTCTGATGGATTTTGGCGTTGTTGTAGTTGTTGTTGCAGGCGTTGTCGCGGCAACAGTTGTTGTCACAGCAGTTGTTGATTTGACTGTAGTCGTTGTTGAGCCCTTTTTAGTTGTAATTTGTGCGACAGTTGTTGTCGCTGATCCTAATTTGGTCGTGGGTTTCACAGAAGTTGTTGTTGTCTCCACAGTAGTTCTGATGGCTTTCGGTGTGGTTGTAGTTGTTGTTGCAGGCGTTGTCGTGGCAGCAGTTGTTGATTTGACTGTAGTCGTTGTTGAGCCCTTTTTAGTTGTAATTTGTGCGACAGTTGTGGTCGCTGATCCTAATTTTGTAGTAGGTTTCACAGAAGTTTTTGTTGCCTCCACAGTAGTTCTGATGGCTTTCGGCGTTGTTGTAGTTGTTGTTGCAGGCGTTGTCGTGGCAGCAGTTGTTGATTTGACTGTAGTCGTTGTTGAGCCCTTTTTAGTTGTAATTTGTGCGACAGTTGTTGTCGCTGATCCTAATTTGGTCGTGGGTTTCACAGAAGTTGTTGTTGTCTCCAAAGTAGTTCTGATGGCTTTCGGTGTGGTTGTAGTTGTTGTTGCAGGCGTTGTCGCGACAACAGTTGTTGTCATAGCAGTTGTTGATTTGACTGTAGTCGTTGTTGAGCCCTTTTTAGTTGTAATTTGTGCGACAGTTGTTGTCGCTGATCCTAATTTTGTAGTAGGTTTCACAGAAGTTGTTGTTGCCTCCACAGTAGTTCTGATTGCTTTCGGCGTTGTTGTTGTTGTTGTTGCAGGCGTTGTCGTGGCACCAGTTGTTGATTTGACTGTAGTCGTTGTTGAGCCCTTTTTAGTTGTAATTTGTTCGACAGTTGTTGTCGCTGATCCTAATTTGGTCGTGGGTTTCACAGAAGTTGTTGTTGTCTCCACAGTAGTTCTGATGGCTTTCGGTGTGGTTGTAGTTGTTGTTGCAGGCGTTGTCGCGGCAACAGTTGTTGTCACAGCAGTTGTTGATTTGACTGTAGTCGTTGTTGAGCCCTTTTTAGTTGTAATTTGTGCGACAGTTGTTGTCGCTGATCCTAATTTTGTAGTAGGTTTCACAGAAGTTGTTGTTGCCTCCACAGTAGTTCTGATGGATTTCGGCGTTGTTGTAGTTGTTGTTGCAGGCGTTGTCGTGGCAGCAGTTGTTGATTTGACTGTAGTCGTTGTTGAGCTCTTTTTAGTTGTAATTTGTGTGACAGTTGTTGTCGCTGATCCCAATTTGGTCGTGGGTTTCACAGAAGTTGTTGTTGTCTCCACAGTAGTTCTGATGGCTTTCGGTGTGGTTGTAGTTGTTGTTGCAGGCGTTGTCGCGACAACAGTTGTTGTCACAGCAGTTGTTGATTTGACTGTAGTCGTTGTTGAGCCCTTTTTAGTTGTAATTTGTGCGACAGTTGTTGTCGCTGATCCTAATTTTGTAGTAGGTTTCACAGAAGTTGTTGTTGCCTCCACAGTAGTTCTGATGGATTTCGGCGTTGTTGTAGTTGTTGTTGCAGGCGTTGTCGTGGCAGCAGTTGTTGATTTGACTGTAGTCGTTGTTGAGCCCTTTTTAGTTGTAATTTGTGCGACAGTTGTTGTCGCTGATCCTAATTTTGTAGTAGGTTTCACAGAAGTTGTTGTTGCCTCCACAGTAGTTCTGATGGATTTCGGCGTTGTTGTAGTTGTTGTTGCAGGCGTTGTCGTGGCAGCAGTTGTTGATTTGACTGTAGTCGTTGTTGAGCTCTTTTTAGTTGTAATTTGTGTGACAGTTGTTGTCGCTGATCCCAATTTGGTCGTGGGTTTCACAGAAGTTGTTGTTGTCTCCACAGTAGTTCTGATGGCTTTCGGTGTGGTTGTAGTTGTTGTTGCAGGCGTTGTCGCGACAACAGTTGTTGTCACAGCAGTTGTTGATTTGACTGTAGTCGTTGTTGAGCCCTTTTTAGTTGTAATTTGTGCGACAGTTGTTGTCGCTGATCCTAATTTTGTAGTAGGTTTCACAGAAGTTGTTGTTGTCTCCACAGTAGTTCTGATGGCTTTCGGCGTTGTTGTAGTTGTTGTTGCAGGCGTTGTCGTGGCAGCAGTTGTTGATTTGACTGTAGTCGTTGTTGAGCCCTTTTTAGTTGTAATTTGTGCGACAGTTGTTGTCGCTGATCCTAATTTGGTCGTGGGTTTCACAGAAGTTGTTGTTGTCTCCACAGTAGTTCTGATGGATTTTGGCGTTGTTGTAGTTGTTGTTGCAGGCGTTGTCGCGGCAACAGTTGTTGTCACAGCAGTTGTTGATTTGACTGTAGTCGTTGTTGAGCCCTTTTTAGTTGTAATTTGTGCGACAGTTGTTGTCGCTGATCCTAATTTGGTCGTGGGTTTCACAGAAGTTGTTGTTGTCTCCACAGTAGTTCTGATGGCTTTCGGTGTGGTTGTAGTTGTTGTTGCAGGCGTTGTCGTGGCAGCAGTTGTTGATTTGACTGTAGTCGTTGTTGAGCCCTTTTTAGTTGTAATTTGTGCGACAGTTGTGGTCGCTGATCCTAATTTTGTAGTAGGTTTCACAGAAGTTGTTGTTGTCTCCACAGTAGTTCTGATGGCTTTCGGTGTGGTTGTAGTTGTTGTTGCAGGCGTTGTCGCGACAACAGTTGTTGTCACAGCAGTTGTTGATTTGACTGTAGTCGTTGTTGAGCCCTTTTTAGTTGTAATTTGTGCGACAGTTGTTGTCGCTGATCCTAATTTGGTCGTGGGTTTCACAGAAGTTGTTGTTGTCTCCAAAGTAGTTCTGATGGCTTTCGGTGTGGTTGTAGTTGTTGTTGCAGGCGTTGTCGCGACAACAGTTGTTGTCATAGCAGTTGTTGATTTGACTGTAGTCGTTGTTGAGCCCTTTTTAGTTGTAATTTGTGCGACAGTTGTTGTCGCTGATCCTAATTTTGTAGTAGGTTTCACAGAAGTTGTTGTTGCCTCCACAGTAGTTCTGATTGCTTTCGGCGTTGTTGTTGTTGTTGTTGCAGGCGTTGTCGTGGCACCAGTTGTTGATTTGACTGTAGTCGTTGTTGAGCCCTTTTTAGTTGTAATTTGTTCGACAGTTGTTGTCGCTGATCCTAATTTGGTCGTGGGTTTCACAGAAGTTGTTGTTGTCTCCACAGTAGTTCTGATGGCTTTCGGTGTGGTTGTAGTTGTTGTTGCAGGCGTTGTCGCGGCAACAGTTGTTGTCACAGCAGTTGTTGATTTGACTGTAGTCGTTGTTGAGCCCTTTTTAGTTGTAATTTGTGCGACAGTTGTTGTCGCTGATCCTAATTTTGTAGTAGGTTTCACAGAAGTTGTTGTTGCCTCCACAGTAGTTCTGATGGATTTCGGCGTTGTTGTAGTTGTTGTTGCAGGCGTTGTCGTGGCAGCAGTTGTTGATTTGACTGTAGTCGTTGTTGAGCTCTTTTTAGTTGTAATTTGTGTGACAGTTGTTGTCGCTGATCCCAATTTGGTCGTGGGTTTCACAGAAGTTGTTGTTGTCTCCACAGTAGTTCTGATGGCTTTCGGTGTGGTTGTAGTTGTTGTTGCAGGCGTTGTCGCGACAACAGTTGTTGTCACAGCAGTTGTTGATTTGACTGTAGTCGTTGTTGAGCCCTTTTTAGTTGTAATTTGTGCGACAGTTGTTGTCGCTGATCCTAATTTTGTAGTAGGTTTCACAGAAGTTGTTGTTGCCTCCACAGTAGTTCTGATGGATTTCGGCGTTGTTGTAGTTGTTGTTGCAGGCGTTGTCGTGGCAGCAGTTGTTGATTTGACTGTAGTCGTTGTTGAGCCCTTTTTAGTTGTAATTTGTGCGACAGTTGTTGTCGCTGATCCTAATTTTGTAGTAGGTTTCACAGAAGTTGTTGTTGCCTCCACAGTAGTTCTGATGGATTTCGGCGTTGTTGTAGTTGTTGTTGCAGGCGTTGTCGTGGCAGCAGTTGTTGATTTGACTGTAGTCGTTGTTGAGCTCTTTTTAGTTGTAATTTGTGTGACAGTTGTTGTCGCTGATCCCAATTTGGTCGTGGGTTTCACAGAAGTTGTTGTTGTCTCCACAGTAGTTCTGATGGCTTTCGGTGTGGTTGTAGTTGTTGTTGCAGGCGTTGTCGCGACAACAGTTGTTGTCACAGCAGTTGTTGATTTGACTGTAGTCGTTGTTGAGCCCTTTTTAGTTGTAATTTGTGCGACAGTTGTTGTCGCTGATCCTAATTTTGTAGTAGGTTTCACAGAAGTTGTTGTTGTCTCCACAGTAGTTCTGATGGCTTTCGGCGTTGTTGTAGTTGTTGTTGCAGGCGTTGTCGTGGCAGCAGTTGTTGATTTGACTGTAGTCGTTGTTGAGCCCTTTTTAGTTGTAATTTGTGCGACAGTTGTTGTCGCTGATCCTAATTTGGTCGTGGGTTTCACAGAAGTTGTTGTTGTCTCCACAGTAGTTCTGATGGATTTTGGCGTTGTTGTAGTTGTTGTTGCAGGCGTTGTCGCGGCAACAGTTGTTGTCACAGCAGTTGTTGATTTGACTGTAGTCGTTGTTGAGCCCTTTTTAGTTGTAATTTGTGCGACAGTTGTTGTCGCTGATCCTAATTTGGTCGTGGGTTTCACAGAAGTTGTTGTTGTCTCCACAGTAGTTCTGATGGCTTTCGGTGTGGTTGTAGTTGTTGTTGCAGGCGTTGTCGTGGCAGCAGTTGTTGATTTGACTGTAGTCGTTGTTGAGCCCTTTTTAGTTGTAATTTGTGCGACAGTTGTGGTCGCTGATCCTAATTTTGTAGTAGGTTTCACAGAAGTTGTTGTTGCCTCCACAGTAGTTCTGATGGCTTTCGGCGTTGTTGTAGTTGTTGTTGCAGGCGTTGTCGTGGCAGCAGTTGTTGATTTGACTGTAGTCGTTGTTGAGCCCTTTTTAGTTGTAATTTGTGCGACAGTTGTTGTCGCTGATCCTAATTTGGTCGTGGGTTTCACAGAAGTTGTTGTTGTCTCCACAGTAGTTCTGATGGCTTTCGGTGTGGTTGTAGTTGTTGTTGCAGGCGTTGTCGCGGCAACAGTTGTTGTCACAGCAGTTGTTGATTTGACTGTAGTCGTTGTTGAGCCCTTTTTAGTTGTAATTTGTGCGACAGTTGTTGTCGCTGATCCTAATTTTGTAGTAGGTTTCACAGAAGTTGTTGTTGCCTCCACAGTAGTTCTGATGGATTTCGGCGTTGTTGTAGTTGTTGTTGCAGGCGTTGTCGTGGCAGCAGTTGTTGATTTGACTGTAGTCGTTGTTGAGCTCTTTTTAGTTGTAATTTGTGTGACAGTTGTTGTCGCTGATCCCAATTTGGTCGTGGGTTTCACAGAAGTTGTTGTTGTCTCCACAGTAGTTCTGATGGCTTTCGGTGTGGTTGTAGTTGTTGTTGCAGGCGTTGTCGCGACAACAGTTGTTGTCACAGCAGTTGTTGATTTGACTGTAGTCGTTGTTGAGCCCTTTTTAGTTGTAATTTGTGCGACAGTTGTTGTCGCTGATCCTAATTTTGTAGTAGGTTTCACAGAAGTTGTTGTTGCCTCCACAGTAGTTCTGATGGATTTCGGCGTTGTTGTAGTTGTTGTTGCAGGCGTTGTCGTGGCAGCAGTTGTTGATTTGACTGTAGTCGTTGTTGAGCCCTTTTTAGTTGTAATTTGTGCGACAGTTGTTGTCGCTGATCCTAATTTTGTAGTAGGTTTCACAGAAGTTGTTGTTGCCTCCACAGTAGTTCTGATGGATTTCGGCGTTGTTGTAGTTGTTGTTGCAGGCGTTGTCGTGGCAGCAGTTGTTGATTTGACTGTAGTCGTTGTTGAGCTCTTTTTAGTTGTAATTTGTGTGACAGTTGTTGTCGCTGATCCCAATTTGGTCGTGGGTTTCACAGAAGTTGTTGTTGTCTCCACAGTAGTTCTGATGGCTTTCGGTGTGGTTGTAGTTGTTGTTGCAGGCGTTGTCGCGACAACAGTTGTTGTCACAGCAGTTGTTGATTTGACTGTAGTCGTTGTTGAGCCCTTTTTAGTTGTAATTTGTGCGACAGTTGTTGTCGCTGATCCTAATTTTGTAGTAGGTTTCACAGAAGTTGTTGTTGTCTCCACAGTAGTTCTGATGGCTTTCGGCGTTGTTGTAGTTGTTGTTGCAGGCGTTGTCGTGGCAGCAGTTGTTGATTTGACTGTAGTCGTTGTTGAGCCCTTTTTAGTTGTAATTTGTGCGACAGTTGTTGTCGCTGATCCTAATTTGGTCGTGGGTTTCACAGAAGTTGTTGTTGTCTCCACAGTAGTTCTGATGGATTTTGGCGTTGTTGTAGTTGTTGTTGCAGGCGTTGTCGCGGCAACAGTTGTTGTCACAGCAGTTGTTGATTTGACTGTAGTCGTTGTTGAGCCCTTTTTAGTTGTAATTTGTGCGACAGTTGTTGTCGCTGATCCTAATTTGGTCGTGGGTTTCACAGAAGTTGTTGTTGTCTCCACAGTAGTTCTGATGGCTTTCGGTGTGGTTGTAGTTGTTGTTGCAGGCGTTGTCGTGGCAGCAGTTGTTGATTTGACTGTAGTCGTTGTTGAGCCCTTTTTAGTTGTAATTTGTGCGACAGTTGTGGTCGCTGATCCTAATTTTGTAGTAGGTTTCACAGAAGTTGTTGTTGCCTCCACAGTAGTTCTGATGGCTTTCGGCGTTGTTGTAGTTGTTGTTGCAGGCGTTGTCGTGGCAGCAGTTGTTGATTTGACTGTAGTCGTTGTTGAGCCCTTTTTAGTTGTAATTTGTGCGACAGTTGTTGTCGCTGATCCTAATTTGGTCGTGGGTTTCACAGAAGTTGTTGTTGTCTCCAAAGTAGTTCTGATGGCTTTCGGTGTGGTTGTAGTTGTTGTTGCAGGCGTTGTCGCGACAACAGTTGTTGTCATAGCAGTTGTTGATTTGACTGTAGTCGTTGTTGAGCCCTTTTTAGTTGTAATTTGTGCGACAGTTGTTGTCGCTGATCCTAATTTTGTAGTAGGTTTCACAGAAGTTGTTGTTGCCTCCACAGTAGTTCTGATTGCTTTCGGCGTTGTTGTTGTTGTTGTTGCAGGCGTTGTCGTGGCACCAGTTGTTGATTTGACTGTAGTCGTTGTTGAGCCCTTTTTAGTTGTAATTTGTTCGACAGTTGTTGTCGCTGATCCTAATTTGGTCGTGGGTTTCACAGAAGTTGTTGTTGTCTCCACAGTAGTTCTGATGGCTTTCGGTGTGGTTGTAGTTGTTGTTGCAGGCGTTGTCGCGGCAACAGTTGTTGTCACAGCAGTTGTTGATTTGACTGTAGTCGTTGTTGAGCCCTTTTTAGTTGTAATTTGTGCGACAGTTGTTGTCGCTGATCCTAATTTTGTAGTAGGTTTCACAGAAGTTGTTGTTGCCTCCACAGTAGTTCTGATGGATTTCGGCGTTGTTGTAGTTGTTGTTGCAGGCGTTGTCGTGGCAGCAGTTGTTGATTTGACTGTAGTCGTTGTTGAGCTCTTTTTAGTTGTAATTTGTGTGACAGTTGTTGTCGCTGATCCCAATTTGGTCGTGGGTTTCACAGAAGTTGTTGTTGTCTCCACAGTAGTTCTGATGGCTTTCGGTGTGGTTGTAGTTGTTGTTGCAGGCGTTGTCGCGACAACAGTTGTTGTCACAGCAGTTGTTGATTTGACTGTAGTCGTTGTTGAGCCCTTTTTAGTTGTAATTTGTGCGACAGTTGTTGTCGCTGATCCTAATTTTGTAGTAGGTTTCACAGAAGTTGTTGTTGCCTCCACAGTAGTTCTGATGGATTTCGGCGTTGTTGTAGTTGTTGTTGCAGGCGTTGTCGTGGCAGCAGTTGTTGATTTGACTGTAGTCGTTGTTGAGCCCTTTTTAGTTGTAATTTGTGCGACAGTTGTTGTCGCTGATCCTAATTTTGTAGTAGGTTTCACAGAAGTTGTTGTTGCCTCCACAGTAGTTCTGATGGATTTCGGCGTTGTTGTAGTTGTTGTTGCAGGCGTTGTCGTGGCAGCAGTTGTTGATTTGACTGTAGTCGTTGTTGAGCTCTTTTTAGTTGTAATTTGTGTGACAGTTGTTGTCGCTGATCCCAATTTGGTCGTGGGTTTCACAGAAGTTGTTGTTGTCTCCACAGTAGTTCTGATGGCTTTCGGTGTGGTTGTAGTTGTTGTTGCAGGCGTTGTCGCGACAACAGTTGTTGTCACAGCAGTTGTTGATTTGACTGTAGTCGTTGTTGAGCCCTTTTTAGTTGTAATTTGTGCGACAGTTGTTGTCGCTGATCTTAATTTTGTAGTAGGTTTCACAGAAGTTGTTGTTGTCTCCACAGTAGTTCTGATGGCTTTCGGCGTTGTTGTAGTTGTTGTTGCAGGCGTTGTCGTGGCAGCAGTTGTTGATTTGACTGTAGTCGTTGTTGAGCCCTTTTTAGTTGTAATTTGTGCGACAGTTGTTGTCGCTGATCCTAATTTGGTCGTGGGTTTCACAGAAGTTGTTGTTGTCTCCACAGTAGTTCTGATGGATTTTGGCGTTGTTGTAGTTGTTGTTGCAGGCGTTGTCGTGGCAGCAGTTGTTGATTTGACTGTAGTTGTTGTTGAGCCCTTTTTAGTTGTAATTTGTGCGACAGTTGTTGTCGCTGATCCTAATTTGGTCGTGGGTTTCACAGAAGTTGTTGTTGTCTCCACAGTAGTTCTGATGGCTTTCGGTGTGGTTGTAGTTGTTGTTGCAGGCGTTGTCGCGACAACAGTTGTTGTCACAGCAGTTGTTGATTTGACTGTAGTCGTTGTTGAGCCCTTTTTAGTTGTAATTTGTGCGACAGTTGTTGTCGCTGATCCTAAT
This sequence comes from Nelusetta ayraudi, assembly GCF_046127955.1. Lineage (NCBI taxonomy): Eukaryota > Metazoa > Chordata > Actinopteri > Tetraodontiformes > Monacanthidae > Nelusetta > Nelusetta ayraudi. Next base: position 494,167 of record NW_027466178.1, on the reverse strand, counting down.
TTGGTCGTGGGTTTCACAGAAGTTGTTGTTGTCTCCACAGTAGTTCTGATGGCTTTCGGTGTGGTTGTAGTTGTTGTTGCAGGCGTTGTCGCGACAACAGTTGTTGTCACAGCAGTTGTTGATTTGACTGTAGTCGTTGTTGAGCCCTTTTTAGTTGTAATTTGTGCGACAGTTGTTGTCGCTGATCCTAATTTGGTCGTGGGTTTCACAGAAGTTGTTGTCTCCACAGTAGTTCTGATGGCTTTCGGTGTGGTTGTAGTTGTTGTTGCAGGCATTGTCGCGACAACAGTTGTTGTCACAGCAGTTGTTGATTTGACTGTAGTCGTTGAGCCCTTTTTAGTTGTAATTTGTGCGACAGTTGTTGTCGCTGATCCTAATTTTGTAGTAGGTTTCACAGAAGTTGTTGTTGCCTCCACAGTAGTTCTGATGGATTTCGGCGTTGTTGTAGTTGTTGTTGCAGGCGTTGTCGTGGCAGCAGTTGTTGATTTGACTGTAGTCGTTGTTGAGCCCTTTTTAGTTGTAATTTGTGCGACAGTTGTTGTCGCTGATCCTAATTTGGTCGTGGGTTTCACAGAAGTTGTTGTTTTCTCCACAGTAGTTCTGATGGCTTTCGGTGTGGTTGTAGTTGTTGTTGCAGGCGTTGTCGCGGCAACAGTTGTTGTCACAGCAGTTGTTGATTTGACTGTAGTCGTTGTTGAGCCCTTTTTAGTTGTAATTTGTGCGACAGTTGTTGTCGCTGATCCTAATTTGGTCGTGGGTTTCACAGAAGTTGTTGTTGTCTCCACAGTAGTTCTTATGGCTTTCGGTGTGGTTGTAGTTGTTGTTGCAGGCGTTGTCGCGACAACAGTTGTTGTCACAGCAGTTGTTGATTTGACTGTAGTCGTTGTTGAGCCCTTTTTAGTTGTAATTTTTGCGACAGTTGTTGTCGCTGATCCTAATTTTGTAGTAGGTTTCACAGAAGTTGTTGTTGTCTCCACAGTAGTTCTGATGGCTTTCGGCGTTGTTGTAGTTGTTGTTGCAGGCGTTGTCGTGGCAGCAGTTGTTGATTTGACTGTAGTCGTTGTTGAGCCCTTTTTAGTTGTAATTTGTGCGACAGTTGTTGTCGCTGATCCTAATTTTGTAGTAGGTTTCACAGAAGTTGTTGTTGCCTCCACAGTAGTTCTGATGGCTTTCGGCGTTGTTGTAGTTGTTGTTGCAGGCGTTGTCGTGGCAGCAGTTGTTGATTTGACTGTAGTCGTTGTTGAGCCCTTTTTAGTTGTAATTTGTGCGACAGTTGTTGTCGCTGATCCTAATTTTGCCGTGGGTTTCACAGAAGTTGTTGTTGTCTCCACAGTAGTTCTGATGGCTTTCGGTGTGGTTGTAGTTGTTGTTGCAGGCGTTGTCGCGACAACAGTTGTTGTCACAGCAGTTGTTGATTTGACTGTAGTCGTTGTTGAGCCCTTTTTAGTTGTAATTTGTGCGACAGTTGTGGTCGCTGATCCTAATTTTGTAGTAGGTTTCACAGAAGTTGTTGTTGCCTCCACAGTAGTTCTGATGGCTTTCGGCGTTGTTGTAGTTGTTGTTGCAGGCGTTGTCGTGGCAGCAGTTGTTGATTTGACTGTAGTCGTTGTTGAGCCCTTTTTAGTTGTAATTTGTGCGACAGTTGTTGTCGCTGATCCTAATTTTGTAGTAGGTTTCACAGAAGTTGTTGTTGCCTCCCCAGTAGTTCTGATGGCTTTCGGCGTTGTTGTAGTTGTTGTAGTTGTTGTTGCAGGCGTTGTCGTGGCAGCAGTTGTTGATTTGACTGTAGTCGTTGTTGAGCCCTTTTTAGTTGTAATTTGTGCGACAGTTGTTGTCGCTGATCCTAATTTGGTCGTGGGTTTCACAGAAGTTGTTGTTGTCTCCACAGTAGTTCTGATGGCTTTCGGTGTGGTTATAGTTGTTGTTGCAGGCGTTGTCGCGACAACAGTTGTTGTCACAGCAGTTGTTGATTTGACTGTAGTCGTTGAGCCCTTTTTAGTTGTAATTTGTGCGACAGTTGTTGTCGCTGATCCTAATTTTGTAGTAGGTTTCACAGAAGTTGTTGTTGCCTCCACAGTAGTTCTGATGGATTTCGGTGTTGTTGTAGTTGTTGTTGCAGGCGTTGTCGTGGCAGCAGTTGTTGATTTGACTGTAGTCGTTGTTGAGCCCTTTTTAGTTGTAATTTGTGCGACAGTTGTTGTCGCTGATCCTAATTTTGTAGTAGGTTTCACAGAAGTTGTTGTTGCCTCCACAGTAGTTCTGATGGCTTTCGGCGTTGTTGTAGTTGTTGTTGCAGGCGTTGTCGTGGCAGCAGTTGTTGATTTGACTGTAGTCGTTGTTGAGCCCTTTTTAGTTGTAATTTGTGCGACAGTTGTTGTCGCTGATCCTAATTTTGTAGTAGGTTTCACAGAAGTTGTTGTTGCCTCCACAGTAGTTCTGATGGCTTTCGGCGTTGTTGTAGATGTTGCAGGCGTTGTCGTGGCAGCAGTTGTTGATTTGACTGTAGTCGTAGTTGAGCCCTTTTTAGTTGTAATTTGTGCGACAGTTGTTGTCGCTGATCCTAATTTTGTAGTAGGTTTCACAGAAGTTGTTGTTGCCTCCACAGTAGTTCTGATGGATTTCGGCGTTGTTGTAGTTGTTGTTGCAGGCGTTGTCGTGGCAGCAGTTGTTGATTTGACTGTAGTCGTTGTTGAGCCCTTTTTAGTTGTAATTTGTGCGACAGTTGTTGTCGCTGATCCTAATTTTGTAGTAGGTTTCACAGAAGTTGTTGTTGCCTCCACAGTAGTTCTGATGGCTTTCGGCGTTGTTGTAGTTGTTGTTGCAGGCGTTGTCGTGGCAGCAGTTGTTGATTTGACTGTAGTCGTTGTTGAGCCCTTTTTAGTTGTAATTTGTGCGACAGTTGTTGTCGCTGATCCTAATTTTGTAGTAGGTTTCACAGAAGTTGTTGTTGCCTCCACAGTAGTTCTGATGGCTTTCGGCGTTGTTGTAGTTGTTGTTGCAGGCGTTGTCGTGGCAGCAGTTGTTGATTTGACTGTAGTCGTTGTTGAGCCCTTTTTAGTTGTAATTTGTGCGACAGTTGTTGTCGCTGATCCTAATTTTGTAGTAGGTTTCACAGAAGTTGTTGTTGCCTCCACAGTATTTCTGATGGCTTTCGGCGTTGTTGTAGTTGTTGCAGGCGTTGTCGTGGCAGCAGTTGTTGATTTGACTGTAGTCGTAGTTGAGCCCTTTTTAGTTGTAATTTGTGCGACAGTTGTTGTCGCTGATCCTAATTTTGTAGTAGGTTTCACAGAAGTTGTTGTTGCCTCCACAGTAGTTCTGATGGCTTTCGGCGTTGTTGTAGTTGTTGTTGCAGGCGTTGTCGTGGCAGCAGTTGTTGATTTGACTGTAGTCGTTGTTGAGCCCTTTTTAGTTGTAATTTGTGCGACAGTTGTTGTCGCTGATCCTAATTTTGTAGTAGGTTTCACAGAAGTTGTTGTTGTCTCCACAGTAGTTCTGATGGCTTTCGGCGTTGTTGTAGTTGTTGTTGCAGGCGTTGTCGTGGCAGCAGTTGTTGATTTGACTGTAGTCGTTGTTGAGCCCTTTTTAGTTGTAATTTGTGCGACAGTTGTTGTCGCTGATCCTAATTTTGTAGTAGGTTTCACAGAAGTTGTTGTTGCCTCCACAGTAGTTCTGATGGCTTTCGGCGTTGTTGTAGTTGTTGTTGCAGGCGTTGTCGTGGCAGCAGTTGTTGATTTGACTGTAGTCGTTGTTGAGCCCTTTTTAGTTGTAATTTGTGCGACAGTTGTTGTCGCTGATCCTAATTTGGTCGTGGGTTTCACAGAAGTTGTTGTTGTCTCCACAGTAGTTCTGATGGCTTTCGGTGTGGTTGTAGTTGTTGTTGCAGGCGTTGTCGCGACAACAGTTGTTGTCACAGCAGTTGTTGATTTGACTGTAGTCGTTGTTGAGCCCTTTTTAGTTGTAATTTGTGCGACAGTTGTGGTCGCTGATCCTAATTTTGTAGTAGGTTTCACAGAAGTTGTTGTTGCCTCCACAGTAGTTCTGATGGCTTTCGGCGTTGTTGTAGTTGTTGTTGCAGGCGTTGTCGTGGCAGCAGTTGTTGATTTGACTGTAGTCGTTGTTGAGCCCTTTTTAGTTGTAATTTGTGCGACAGTTGTTGTCGCTGATCCTAATTTTGTAGTAGGTTTCACAGAAGTTGTTGTTGCCTCCCCAGTAGTTCTGATGGCTTTCGGCGTTGTTGTAGTTGTTGTAGTTGTTGTTGCAGGCGTTGTCGTGGCAGCAGTTGTTGATTTGACTGTAGTCGTTGTTGAGCCCTTTTTAGTTGTAATTTGTGCGACAGTTGTTGTCGCTGATCCTAATTTTGTAGTAGGTTTCACAGAAGTTGTTGTTGCCTCCACAGTAGTTCTGATGGCTTTCGGCGTTGTTGTAGTTGTTGTTGCAGGCGTTGTCGTGGCAGCAGTTGTTGATTTGACTGTAGTCGTTGTTGAGCCCTTTTTAGTTGTAATTTGTGCGACAGTTGTTGTCGCTGATCCTAATTTTGTAGTAGGTTTCACAGAAGTTGTTGTTGCCTCCACAGTAGTTCTGATGGCTTTCGGCGTTGTTGTAGTTGTTGTTGCAGGCGTTGTCGTGGCAGCAGTTGTTGATTTGACTGTAGTCGTTGTTGAGCCCTTTTTAGTTGTAATTTGTGCGACAGTTGTTGTCGCTGATCCTAATTTTGTAGTAGGTTTCACAGAAGTTGTTGTTGCCTCCACAGTAGTTCTGATGGCTTTCGGCGTTGTTGTAGTTGTTGTTGCAGGCGTTGTCGTGGCAGCAGTTGTTGATTTGACTGTAGTCGTTGTTGAGCCCTTTTTAGTTGTAATTTGTGCGACAGTTGTTGTCGCTGATCCTAATTTTGTAGTAGGTTTCACAGAAGTTGTTGTTGTCTCCAAAGTAGTTCTGATTGCTTTCGGCGTGGTTGTAGTTGTTGTTGCAGGCGTTGTCGCGACAACAGTTGTTGTCACAGCAGTTGTTGATTTGACTGTAGTCGTTGAGCCCTTTTTAGTTGTAATTTGTGCGACAGTTGTTGTCGCTGATCCTAATTTGGTCGTGGGTTTCACAGAAGTTGTTGTTGTCTCCACAGTAGTTCTGATGGCTTTCGGTGTGGTTGTAGTTGTTGTTGCAGGCGTTGTCGCGGCAACAGTTGTTGTCACAGCAGTTGTTGATTTGACTGTAGTCGTTGTTGAGCCCTTTTTAGTTGTAATTTGTGCGACAGTTGTTGTCGCTGATCCTAATTTTGTAGTAGGTTTCACAGAAGTTGTTGTTGTCTCCACAGTAGTTCTGATGGCTTTCGGCGTTGTTGTAGTTGTTGTTGCAGGTGTTGTCGTGGCAGCAGTTGTTGATTTGACTGTAGTCGTTGTTGAGCCCTTTTTAGTTGTAATTTGTGTGACAGTTGTTGTCGCTGATCCTAATTTGGTCGTGGGTTTCACAGAAGTTGTTGTTACCTCCACAGTAGTTCTGATGGCTTTCGGTTTGGTTGTAGGTTTTGTTTCAGGCGTTGTCGCGGCAACAGTTGTTGTCACAGCAGTTGTTGATTTGACTGAAGTCGTTGTTGAGCCCTTTTTAGTTGTAATTTGTGCGACAGTTGTTGTCGCTGATCCTAATTTTGTAGTAGGTTTCACAGAAGTTGTTGTTGCCTCCACAGTAGTTCTGAAGGATTTCGGCGTTGTTGTAGTTGTTGTTGCAGGCGTTGTCGTGGCAGCAGTTGTTGATTTGACTGTAGTCGTTGTTGAGCCCTTTTTAGTTGTAATTTGTGCGACAGTTGTTGTCGCTGATCCTAATTTGGTAGTAGGTTTCACAGAAGTTGTTGTTGCCTCCACAGTAGTTCTGATGGCTTTCGGCGTTGTTGTAGTTGTTGTTGCAGGCGTTGTCGTGGCAGCAGTTGTTGATTTGACTGTAGTCGTTGTTGAGCCCTTTTTAGTTGTAATTTGTGCGACAGTTGTTGTCGCTGATCCTAATTTTGTAGTAGGTTTCACAGAAGTTGTTATTGTCTCCACAGTAGTTCTGATGGCTTTCGGTGTTGTTGTCGTTGTTGTTGCAGCCGTTTCTGTTTTCACTGAAGCTGCCGTTGAGCTCTTCTTTGTCGTTCCTGCACTAGGTGTTATTGTTGTTTTCACACTCTCCGTGAAGACATCTTTAGTCGTCTTTCCTCCTGTGCTTTTCAAAGCAATAGTTACTCTCTCCATTGTCTTTGTGTCTTCTTTTGCTGCTGTTATTCCTTTTATTTTGTTTTCAGCGGTAGTAGTGGAGGCCTCAGCAGTTGTTGTTGCTCCTGCAGTACAGATGCACATGCAGATGCACTTGCACAATGCAAATCGTGTTATTTCAGCAGTGTTTTTCAAATTATTAGTTACCGATTCTGCAGTAGTCATTATGGCCTTAAATGTTGCAGCTTCTCTTGTAGTGTTTCCTTCCACAGTAAATGTTATCGTAAAATTCATAATTTGTCCAACTGTTGTTGTAGCTGGTGTCATTTCTCTAGTAGTTGCCCTAGCAGTTGTTATCCCTTCCCCAGTTGTCATTATGGCCTGAGACGCAAATTCTGCCTTAGCTGTTGTTGTTTCCACTGTTGCTTTTCTAGCCTTAAATGTTTTAGTCTCTGCAGTTGCTATCTCTGCTTGGACAGGAGTCATTGTGAAGGTCTCACTAGTTTTTGTTTTTCCTGCAATCTTCTTTACAGCTGGCTTTGTTTCGTCAGTAGTTTTCACTGCACTTGCTTTTCCCTCCACAGTTGTCTCAGAATCAGCAGCTGTTATTTCTGCAGTGGTTGTTGTTTCAAAAGGAGTTTTTGAGACCTCAGCAGTTGAAGTTTTTCCTGCAGCTGTTATTACAGCTGTTGTTATTTTCCTTCCAGTTGTGATTCCCCCCTCTGTAGTTTTGGATTCAGTGGCTGTTGTTACTTCTTTAGTTTTTGTTCTTTTGGCAGTCTGTTTTGAGGTCATAGCAGTTGTAGGTGCTCTTGCAGTTGTTGTTGCTGCTTGTGTTTTTTCATGTTTCATTGGTCTTGTTTGTACTCTGGTTGTTAGTTCCGCGTAAGGTATTTTGGCTCCAGCTTTTGTCGTTGCACCTGCAATGTTTTTTGCATCCTTGTTTATTGTTGATGTCTCAGTAGTTGTAGTTTCTCCTGCCGAGGTTGTTGCTTTTGCAGCCATCGTTATATTTTCCGATATTGCCTTTGAGACTTGTGTTGTTGCCAAGTATGTAATGTAAATAATATTTTAATTAGTTCATAAACATACAGCTCTGACATATTTTATGTTTAGTATATCAAGATGATACTTTATTCCATAATATATACTCTCCCCACTTACATTTATAATTTGCTTTGCTTTAGAATTTTGTCAATGCAAGCAGTGAGTGTTTAAGCATCTTTTTTTTTTACTCCACCAATTTTTGGCTTTCATTTTGTGCAATTTTGTTACAAACCTTTATAGTATAACACACACATTATTAAAAAAGTGAATTGAAATGGTCTGCATTAGATACAGGTAATGTCATGATATTTTCTGTTTTTAAGTTTTTCAGTCAATTTAATCAAAATATATATTCATCCAAAATATTGCTAGAAACTGCTATTTTGCTTGAACCATTACCATTTTTGTGCGCAAGTATGCAACCAGGTCTCTGATAGAGCCCAGAAGACAGCACTTTGAATGTTTGGAGGGCAAAGCACAAAGTGCTTTTTTTTTTAAAAAAAAAAAGAAGAAATTGTAATTACTGCAAGGGCTTTTGATGAATTTGCTTGCATATTGGTTGGCTTTTAAATTTTAAAATGAATAAATAAATAAGTAAATAAGATATCATATACTTGATATCATGTAGGCACAAAAATGGGGAAAGGCACAGAAGGAAATTCTGCTGCTTCCACTGCGACTCTTCCTAGGGCTGGCCAGCCATTTAAACTGAGCGATTGGGGCAGAAGGGTCTTAAACAGGGAGGTGACATGAACCCGATAATACCTCTATGGGAACTCCAGAGTTCCTCTGCTGAGAGAGGAGAACCTTCCAGAAGGACAGTTATTACGGCAGAAAATCACAAACACACTCATTCCAAAACCTCGGTGTCTACACTGGACTGCCAACACTAACTACTAACCACTAAAGTTGAGTCACCTCCACTTGCCGAGGAGACTGAGTTCCTTAGGGCTTAGCAGGTGCCCACTCCGGACGCCCTATGATACTGATTTGGCCATTGCCTGCTAGGAAAGTGGAGTCACGGACAAGGACAGGAAGAGACTGGACAAACTGTTAATGAGAGCCAGCTCTGCCCTGTCCACTGGACACCATCCAGGAGCTAGCAGACAGAAGGGTGTTGTGTGTTGGTCAAGCTGATATCCCTCATGGATCCCCAACGCCTGCACCACACTGTGGAGACCTGAGCAGCTTCTTCAGTGACAGACTACTGCACCCTCAGAGCAAGGAGTGCTACTGCAGGCAATTTCTGCTTTCAGCCATGAGGCTGTGCAACTGCACTCAGTAAACAATCTTTTTATCTATTTTGCAATTAAACAGTTTTTATTTTCTGTTATTTTGCAAATAAATTGCAAATAACTTGCATGTTTGAAAAAAATTTTGATTTTGTTTATTATGCTCTAAACATCTACTTATTGTCCTTTCTTCTCTCCTGCTCAGCTTCTGTAAATAGGCACTTAAGCGGCTCTTTGCTTTCCAACTTGGCACTTTCTTGTATGTGTTTGTGTTTTGTTGTTGATAATTATTGACCTATATCAGTCATCGCAACTTTACAACCAGCAGGAAGAGCGTAATTGATGCTGCCAAGCTGGCCTATGAAGACAAAATTGAAGATCCGGTCTCGGATAACGACCCAAGATGAGTGTGGCATGGCTTACAACATCTCACTAACTATAAAGGCAGCAAAAAGGCAGTAAATACAACAAATGCAGCCCTGCTGGCAGAGGAGCTTATTAACTTCTTTGCCCGATTTGAGGCCAGAAGATTCTGCTCTCCACCCCTCCTGGCCACTGTTAAACCAGCATTTACTATCCAACAGCATGAGGTGAGGCCGTGTCTCAAAGTGGTGAATCTCAGGAAGGCTGCTGGCCCTGTCAGGGTACCTGGGAAAGTACTTAAGGCATGCTGAAACCAACTCTCCCCTTTCTTCACCCCCATTTTCTACGCATCCCTCGTGGCCAGCATCCCCTCTTCTCCGAAGTGTTGTGGAAAAGAGCAAAGCTACTAAGGCAGAAATGCTGAGTGAATAAGTAATTTAATGAACAGAAAATAAAAGATCGGAGCTCCGAGGCACAAACACAGTACAACCAACAGAACAGATGCAACCAGTGCAACAGCTCGAATGAATGCAAGTGCAAGTGCAAAGAGACAAGGAAGAATAAGGTCTCTTATACAGTGGACCGGGAGAGGATAAGATAAGGAAAGAGGAGGGGAGGATGAGAGGAGACAAAATAACGAATACATCACCCTGGCGGGCGACGAGGAGAATGTCTCGAGGAGACATACAGTGGCCTCACCCTGGTGGGCCACGAGGAGAATGTCTCGAGACGGTTATACAGTGAGACATAACAGATTACACGGGATGCCAAGAATACTTATTTTCCATTACAGAAGTCGACAACAATCATCCCTGTCCCAAAGAAACCATCTTCAAGCAGCCCAGCGGACTACAGACATGTGGCCCTCACCCCCCTCAAAACAAAGTGCTTTGAGAGACTGGTGCTCAAACACACACCAGCCTCCCATCTGCCCCCCCTTCATCTCGGGACTACCACTAGTTCATATTCAAAGCCATCGCTCTCCATAGCCTTGAAACACCTGGAGCGGAGCAGCAGCTATGTGAGGATACTGTTTGTAAATTATTCCTGTGCCTTCAACACCCTCATCCCAGATATCCTGACAGATAATCTGTTGACCCCTTGTCAGAAGCTCAGTCAGAAGCTGCTGTTGGCTTTTTACAGATCAACAGTTGGTAGCATCCTAGCCTACTGCATTTCTCTGTGTTTTGCTGGCTGTTCTGTTGCAGACAAAAAAAGCTCTTCAAAATGTCATGAAAACAGCAGAAAACTCATTGGTTTCCACCCAACCCCACAACCCCTCCTTTCTCTGTCAGACACTGCAAACAGCCACATTCTCTCAAGAGCCAAAAACATCATTAGGGACATTACACACGTCCATCCTCTTGCACATAAGCACCTGGATGCTCTGCATTAATCCTGTGCTTGAAACTGTTGCATTTTAAATTATTTTATTTTACTTTTTTGTTTTTATTTTTTGTAACCAGTGGAGTTGCACTCTGAATTTCGTTGTTCTGAAAAGTACAATGACAATAAAGGCTTTCAATTCAATTCAATGTGTAAAGTCACTGAGCTTACCCATGAGAATCAGGACAAGTGAAGCAAATTTTCCAACATCCATTTAGTGTTTCCCTTTAGATTAAAAAAGGCACACATTTTTTATAGGGAACATCTTAAAACAGTTTTTATTCCAATGAAAAAATGATTTCCCATTAAACAAATCAAGTCTGTATGTGTACAATGTCATTATATCCACATTTCACTTTAAGAAACACTATTAACAATTCAAATCCAAGTACAATAGTGAATGCAAAAGCATAATAATTGTGTTTCTAAATAATTTGTGACACAATGTATGCTTACTGGTTCAAAAAAAATCCAAGTCATGATTTATTACTTAAATTAAAATACTTTCTGGTATGTTACACCCATGGGTCCTTCCCAGCAAAAACAAACAAGCTTTTTTTTATAAATTAAATTTGTAAAACACAATATTTAAGATGTCCTAATTCTCCTTTTGAATTTTAACAAAAAGTGGATGTAAGTACTTACGTAGGATGGAAATATATAGGTTCCCACTCGGTGTGCTCTGAACTATTTTCTTTTCATTTCTCTGGTTCCTTTTCAAGCCACAGATGTGGCGTTTAAATCTTCAGACCTAATGTGTTGTCCACCTTTTTAGGGTCCTCATACATACAGACAGCGAAGGATTCTACTGCCTCATACAGAATGTGACACAACTTTGCGTTGTCAAGATGACAACCGCATAGATAATTTGACTCGTTTGTACTCTGAGTGTAATTTGCATTCTTTGCATTTGCTATGAGAATGGCTCCATCTTCACAACTTGATGCACAGGTTCAACTTGAATGGTGACATAATAAGTGTATTGTGCAAAAATAGTTGAATTGTGGAAAAAAAAAGTTAAATATGACTCAGAAAAAATTATAATACAATACTACAATAAAATAAAAATTAGATATAGGCAAATCCTGTTTCATTTATTTGTTTTTGAATTCCTCAAAGGCAAATGAAAAGGCAGAAATCATGAATCAAATCAGAAATCAAGTTAGTATGAGTGATATCTTTGAGCGAATAACTTATCAAATTTAAGAGAAATATTATCAATATTTGTCTGAATTAAAGCAGAAGCCGTGCTGTTCTAATTGATTGATCTGGACGCACTTTGACTGTGGCCCAAAGCGCTCACTCTGGTTCCTCTCTTCTCCCTCTCTCACGTGTCACAGCAGGTAGCTTGACAACATTCTTGTTGCAGATGGATGAAAAGTTCCAGAAGTACATGACTCACATGCACCAGATGTCTTTCTCCTGTGAGAAAAAATGCAACCACCCAAAATCTGGTTGTTGAATCAACGGAATGATTCAATTATCTAGATATAGTCCCCCCTTTACTGATTTATTTTGTTTAGGTTTTATTTTTTTGTCAAGATTACTTATTATAACATATAACGTTCATAGAGAATTAATGTATTGTTCCAAGTTATTTAACATATTTTGTATATTTAAATTAATATTAATGTTGGACAAAAACCTAAAAGTAAAGTGGGTGTGAGTGTAAATTAATTTGAAGATCAGTCTTTGAGATGTCAGGAAGAGTTTGTCGGGAAGAGGTTGTGTATTTTTCATAGAGACAGTTTCAGAAGAGTTAATTTTGGACACATTAGAGCTTTGTTGTTCACCCTGCAACTCACTCTGGCTACTGCTCTCTCTCTCTCTTTCTCTCTCTCTACATTGTTTGTATTTCCTTATCACTCCAACTGTTTAAAGATCAGATGACCTGTGACCTCTGTAGTCTGGATCTGCTCCAGGTTTCTCCCCACAACACGGCAGCTTTTCCTGCCCACTGTCTTCCCCCACTGCTCTGGAGGATCAGTTGGTTTTCCTCTGATTGTACAAAGTGCATTGAGACGCCTTTGGTTGTGATTTAGCGAGTGTACAAATAAAAATTGATTGATTGACCAATGGGACAGTGGAGACGGCGCACCTGAATTTGTATAACACTCACACAGTAAACTGACACTGAGGGAGGAGGCAATATGACTGATGGCCTTTCACTCAACCATGCCATCAGGTGGAACCTGTCCTGGATCAGTGCTCGCACATATACAACACAATAGACCCCATTTACGAGCTCAGAATCACTGTGTGACCATGGCAACCAGAGCAGTGTATTTTCTCCGTCTCAGGAGGAATAAATCCTCATGGGGGCTGTGGAGAAGTAAAAGGAACCCGTATATAAAAAAAGAGGCAACACTATCACAATCACAGTTGTTTTGTCCTAATTTTCACCAGTTGATAAAAACAGTGCACGGCGCTCTAACAACCCCGTAACAATGTTCTTTATCAGGGGGTTGAAAAAGGTAAGGGCATTATAAGTTATACTCGTTTATTATTTATAATTATATTTTATGGCTCTTTAAACATTTTATTTCACTGTTTTTCCTTTTTTGTAATAATTATTTTAACGGCTATGTGTATTTTATGATTTTTAACTTTTTATTTATTGAAAAAATAACAAACAAAAAGTGTATTTTTTATATTGATATCCATATTGCAATATCAAGCGCAAAAGTATTGATTATTATATTGAATTTGAAAAATATGTTATTGCCCATCACTAGTCTCAGCATCAACAGTTGTAGAGATGACTGGCATGTCTGGTGAAGGTGGTGCAGGTTCTCGTGACAAAGCATCTTTCAGAACAATGTATTTTACTGGCGTGTAAATTAGTGCAAAGTCGTAACGCTGCAATGCCCTCATCATACGCTGTATTCTGGTTGACATGTCATTGAGGTTCTTTTTTCTGATTGATATGAGCATTTTCTGGTTAGTCTCTGCAGTAAAGGTCGGTAATCCATACACCTAACTGAAATTTTCCACATCCGAACAGCAAGCCCAGTGTCTCTTTTTCTATTTGCAAATAGTGTTCCTCTGTCCCTGTCATTGATCTGGACACATATGCCACAGGCTGTCATTTGTCCCAGTTCATTTGGAGTAGCACACTTCCCAAACCATCTTTTGAGGTGTGAGTGCAGATATTTTTTGGTTTTGATGGATCAAAGACTGTAAGAACTGGGTCTGTAGAAAGAGTTTCCTTTAATTTTTTCCACTCTTTCTCACATTGAGCAGTCCACTCAAACACTGTTTTGTGCTGCAGCAACTCCCTGAGGCATGCTGTTTTGGAGGTAAGATTAGGAATGAATTTACCATAGGAAGTTGATTATTCCCATCACTCTCAGAGTGCCCTATTTGTCAGTGGGGGCAAGCATGTCCAATATAGTTTGCACTTTTGACTGGTTTGACTGGGTGACTAGCACACAGCTGCCAAAACCCATGTGAAGCATCTAGTTTGCTGAAAAGCTTTGCACCAGCCATTTCATTCATTATCTCTTCTCATTTTGGGATTTGATAATGCTCTACTTTAATGTTTTCATTTAAATCTTTGGGATCAAGGCAAACTCTTAGGTCACCTGTATACTTGTTCTTGACACATGTGATGGACTTTTAGTCAGTCTTACATGTACTACAGGCTTGGCATCATCCTTCAGCTGAATTTTGTAAGCGTGAGGCAATGTTCCATGTCCATTGAAGACAGAAATTATTTTTTTGACTGTCTGTACTTCCCTCACAATGTTGGTGATCTAGTTTTTTGCCTTATATGACTCTTTTCATGTTGTCAGCGTTTACCTGGTAGATCCTCTTCACTAGTTGGCCTCAGACGCTTTGTCTCCTCGGAGTGACTCATGTCCATTACGCACAATGGTGGACAACAGGTGTTGTTTGCCTTTCGCTGTCACTTTCAGATTGCATCCTCCTGTTGTTTTTATTGGCTGATAATTCTAAGCCTTCAGAGGTATGACTTTTTCTGAGAATCTTCTGGGCTTCTCGGTCAGTGCCTTGAAATCGTTCTCATTCATCAAGTTTGCATTGGCTCCTGTGTCAAATTTAAGTGTTAATATTGTCCCATTGACTAACAGTGGAGCAGTCCATTTGCCATCTGTTACTGTATTTACAGCATAGCCTGTATGGTTTATTTTTGAATTGTGCTGTTATCTTCATCATGTGACACCATTTTGATGAAAAATGTATCACTCAAGTCATCACCGTCATCAGTGTCTCCCTGCACTGTGTGTACAATTTTCTTCTTAGAGAGACACTTTAGACACTCTAGCCGAATGATTTTGTCCCTTACATTTTGCACATATTTTCCCGTAGGCAGGACATTGTCTTGGTCTGTGTTTTTCACCACATCTCTTGCAAGTGAACATCTCTTTGTCAGTTGTTTTAATCTTGCTGTCTTTGTTTTTAAATTTGCTCTGAGGCATTCCTTTCAGTGTCAAGGCGATCACTGCCTCCGCATCTTGATACGCCGCTCCGTGAGCAGGCTCTTTAAATGTCTCTACATATTGTCGTGCTAGCTCACTAGCTTGACATATTTTCATAGCACTGTCCAACGTGAGTTCCGTTTCTCTTTGAGTTTCTTCTTATTAGCCCCAAACACTATCTGATCTCTTATCATAGAGTCTCTTAGATTATCAGAATTGCAGGACTGAGCTTTAATAGAGGTCTGTGAGAAAATTATCAAATGACTCAACCCTGTTGCTGTAAGGGTGAACGAAAGACCTCTCATGTTTCATTGTTCTTTGAGAGGCAGTGCTCGTTTTATTACTTTAATACCTCATCAAACTTATCTTTGTCATCAGGTTGAGGAAACAAATGTGTTGACTTCTATTGCTTCTGTGCTGGCAACGGCTCATCTGCCCGCCAATCTACTCCGGCAGCCGCAATATACAGCAGGCATTGCTGTTTGAAAGCCCTCCAACTTGCATCCGCAATTCCAGTCTGTTTTAACGGACCTGGCGGTTTTACTGCATCCATCATTGTGTTGCTTCTTCTTTTTTTGACCCCACTCGTGGCACCATGTTATGTTTTCATGCTAGAAACATTAATGTTAGAACATTAAGTTGAACTTTATGATAGCTTCAGCATGGCTGTTTATTCACATACTCTTGCAAGCGGTCTACTGAGGCAATGTAGCGGGTGTTGTGTCTTTTGATCATTAAAGGGGACCTATTATACTAATTTTCGGACTTTTGTATTTGATATCTGGCCCCTCCAGAGCAGCAACGCACGATTTTCCGCGCTGAAAGCTTTTTAGATTTGCATATCTCGCGGCTGGTTTCCTCGTATTTACTGCGTCCCGGAAAACGCTCTGTTTCACTTCACTCCACCCCAGCCTTGCCGGTGTACGCCCATGCCCGGGGTAACACTCTTCGTCGCTGCTGAGCCTCACTTCCTCAGTTTGCCGGTGCGGGAGTGAAAAGGAAACGGCAAACTTTACGAAACAGGCACAATTTAAACACTTACCGTCGTGAAGGCTTCACCCTTTAGCAGCTGTTTACCGGCTAATCCAGCTTCGTACGGACCCAGCATGGGCTGAGTTACTGCCGCAAGGCGGACCGAAGGTCCCTGGACGTTTTTTGTGCCTTCCGTGTCCCCGGAAATATATTTTACTTTGTGTACCGACTGTGTTTTTGTTTTGTATTTTTGCGAGACATTTTAATAGGGCTTAGAATGATTTCGTTTCATACTGTTGACTTGCATCAAAACACTGTCCGAGCAGAGAAAATATGTACGCTGAAACGATCACTTCAGTCATAGAGTCGTTTATTATTAGACAAGAATATCTGCACAACTTACGTCCACACCAAGCACAAAGCAGGAAGAGCTCTATACAACCCATGTTACCATGCTGGCAGCGTGAAAATCGCTATAAGGAGCGAAACTTGCGAGTCAAAATCACTGCCTCTTCAGTTTCGCTGCCAGCGAACACAACACACATAACAAGCAGAGCACGGAGTTAGCGGTGGTGGCTAACAATTCATCAACACGATTCAGTGGTTGTACATTGCAAGTAGTCTTAAAACTAATGTTGCTTGAGGTCACAATACACTTACAGACCTCATACATGTTTTCAAATATTGCCGTGGCTGACTATTCGGTACGAAACATGTTTATACAATTATTTTTTTCCGTGAGCTAAAGTAGACGGTACACACACACACACACAAACACATCACACAAACACATCACACACACACACACACACACACACACACACACACACACACACACACACAAAAAGCAAGAGAGAGAGTATGGTGTAGACAGTAGTAGGGTAGTTAATCGTTGAAGTACACATTTGTTTATCTAATCTTTACATTTATTACATTTGTTTTTACATTTTCATTTCCCAGTGCCGATTGGAAGCGTCCTTCGCTTCCGCGGCCGATGTGAACCCGGCTTCAGACACGTCTGTCCAAATGCGATTTGAAACTCCCTCCCAAAGGTGGTTTCAATCCGTTTTGCAAAAATTGGATTTCATGTCATTTGTGACTGTAAAAACAGCCTTCCAGTTTTCTTGATGAGCAAAAGATCTGATTTTGGCTGGCAGTCTGAACGCGGCCTAAGTAAAACAAAATGACTTTCAACAATAACTAATATTTGAATTGCAACTTTAAAAACAGCATTGCAAAATGCTTAACAATAAAGACAATAAGTACCACACAATAGAACCATTAGTGCATAAAAACAGTAAAACATCAAATAATGTAAAAACAGTTACAATAATTACCATCAGTTTGGAAAAAGCTATACGAATCTGAGTTAGCTGTAAGGCTCCAATCGCAAAGGCTCAGTCACTTTTAATGACAAGATGAGAATTTGTAACTAATAGAATGGTCTTTTGCAAAACCTTTTGCAGTGCATTTAATAACTACTTTTTCCGTTCTAGGTTCCCTTCCAACAGCACCATCTGGTGACTGATCATCAGACTTTACAACAGATGTTCACTGTCCCTTTACTTAGAAAGCCATATGCAGAGAACACAATGTTTGAAACAGCTGTTTTGTTTTGGATTTCAACAAACTACATTATATTAGCAATTATACAATGCAGCTTATAAATTGCTTTTCCAATGAATACCTACACGGAAAGCAGGTTTTGATTTGATTTGATTTATTTACAATTGAAATAAATCAAATCAAAACCTGCTTTTCATGCATGCTGGCTTTTGGGTTTACAATAGTGGTCAATCATCTGATTCGGCATCAGTGCCCGGTGATTATGTTACGGGGTCGGGTTTGAGGTGTGGAAGCTATTTCTAGTGAAAACAATCCTCGAACAAGCTCAACGTGCATTCAGATTAATCATGTCATTAAAATAGTAGTGTACTGAAAAGAGAACAAATACAAAATAACAGAGAAACACTAATAATAGGTTGTTTTTCCAGACACCTGCAAATTGTGCACTTACTATCTATTTAGGTAATATGATACGATCTCATCTTGAGTGAGAGTTGAGTGGGTGGCAGAGACAGTCCTGCTTGGGAACTGTTACTCATCTCTTCCTACGTCATCCTCAGACGAGGCCTTCATCGGCATTTACAGTCATCTCGGTTCTCTATACATCTGGCCAGCTCATTTGTGCTTTCTGCGCCAGCATCTTTCTTTAGCATGTCCACAAAGGCAGATGTGGGACGTCCTCTCAATCGATGCCCTTGCGTCGGTACCCACAGCACAAGCTTTTTGGCTGGAAGTTCTTGGTGTCGGCGAGCTAGCCTTACTGCAATCTGCTCTGATACACTTGGTAAAGTCCCGTATAGATGTTTACTGGTGATGTGCTCGTCCTGGTTGATGTTCAGAACCACACGTAGCATTCTGAATATCTGGTGTAGCTTGTTGTGTTAGTGTCCAGCATCCACAGGAGAACGGACTCCATGGTCGCAGAGAAGAAACAGATCTTGATATGCCGGGGGCTCATAATTAATTGAAAATGGATACACCACTGACTGTGTGTGTCCAAAAAGCTTAAAAATGTTTTTTTGCAAGCATCACAGAATCATTAAACACAAAATCAAACATTCAAAACTTACCACCCATTCATCTTCTATTTCCACTTCCTTCTGCACTTACCCATTACATGAAAAGAAACAAAACAAAACAAAAAACAGGAGGCAATTTTCAATGCTTCTAAGTAGTTGTATTAGGATACAAAATAGACAAGTACAAAATTGCAAAGATATCCTGTGTATAAATAAGCAAGTTGACAGTTTGACCACCCGGGTAAGTAAGATCCATACTTTCAATCTCCTCCTGCACTCTCTCCTCTTCCAGCTGTCAGGGTGCAAAGGCAGGGTTACACCCTGGACAAGTCTATTGATAGTCAAATAACTTAAAAAAAAAAAAAATCTACAAGTGCAATATACATATACATATTATTATTATTATTATTATTATTATTATCATTATTATTATTATTATTATTATCATGGAGGTTGTTGAAGACAACATACATAAAGAGTCATAAAAAGAGTCATAAATATAAATATATATAATATATATAAATATATAATAAGTTTACATTTTTAGTGTTGTGCTGATTATCCACAGTTTTCAACATGTCTTTTGCCCTAACCATCGTAACAGGATGCAAGTGTATTAAAGACCACTCAAGTACTCCAGTATCCAAGACAACAGCACCAAGCAAAATGTGATGAGGCTGATCTTAATAGTTAAGCCACTTGAAACTGTAAAGATGAAAGACAGCAACATTTCAGTTTAGGTAACATTACAGTAACTAAAATAAAGCATAAAGAAACATCTGGTGTTGCACTTACCAATGCCGTTCACAGTGATTGATGTCCCTTCAATGTCAAATCCAGTGACAGTTGAGGATGCATCAAGCAAAACCGCTGCAATCTGAGTGTTGTTAGGCACATTTGTGCTTTCAAAGCGAAGCTTCAGCTCATTGATGACTGACCCACGCCTGTAAAATGTTTAGCAATATCATTTTGCAATATCCAAACGAGCATTTAGCTAAATGTTGGATCTCTGGTTTTCAGAAGTTACCTGAATGACACCACTCGAAAGGTCTTCAAAGAAGTGAACGCTGCTCGGAATTTAGGTTCAAGCTGTATTGAAAGAAAAATAAGTTGCTCTATTGTTAAAACACTCAGTTAACACAATTAAGATGACAACAACAGATGACAACATTGTGATTTTTGAATTATTAAGCAAAAGAAAAAAATATTGATGAGCATTTGCAGCAAAAAACGAAGGGCCTAATTTACTAAAGGTTTGCACATGGGAAAAAACGACCAAAAACATCATCATAAGTACTAACTAATGACATGGCTGATCTACTAAAGAGACGCAATGAAGGAGACGACTGCAACTTGGGTAAAATTGCGCACCGAGTCCTTTTAGCGCTCCAGGCTTAATGAATATGTAGATGCGGGCGTTTCTCACAGAACACGCAAGACATTGGGCTGAGAGAATGCAAATAAATGATTCAGCGGGCTTGAGTTGTATCATATCTAAATATATGTATACACACACACACACACACACACACACATATATATATATATATACATATATATATATATATATATATATATGTATATATATATATATATATATATACATATATATATATATACATATATATATACATATATATATATATATACATATATACATATATATATATACATATATATATATATGTATACATATACATATATATATATATGTATATACACACACACACATATGTATATATATTCATTCATTCATTCATTTTCCATACCCGCTTAGTCCCGAGCTCAGGGTCACGGGGGTCTGCTGGAGCCTATCCCAGCTGTCTTAGGGTGAAGGCAGGGTGACACCCTGGACAAGTTGCTAGTTCATCGCAGGGCTATATATATATATATATATATATATATATATATATATATATATATATGTATATATATATATATATATATATTTATATTTGAATCACTCAAAAAAACAAAAATCTTGTCAAAGTGTGAGTGAGTCCATGCATACACACGCCCTGTGGCACCAGTGCAAGTTTGTGTAAATATATTTTTCACAATTAAAGATTTTTTTTATCGGATTTTTGAATGGTTTAAATCCCTCATGCCAGTGATGTCTATTGTCAGTTCAGATGCAGCTGAACATGCTGGCAATTATGCTTAGTAGATAACCCTCGAATACGAAAACTGTCAAGACGCGTACTCAGTCAGCGTGTGCAAGCAATTTAGCGCCTCCTATTTCGGATCTTAGTAAATACGGCCCTAAGAGTTGAGTTGTTTTTTTGTTGTTCTTTAATTCCTGAGTATTTAACCCTTCCTAGCTGTACAGTTTGATTTAATAAAGCTTTGGAGAGGAAAACCCCCGTTTCCAAGAAACATTAAAAAAAAAAAAGAAATCAGACCTACCTGTGTTTCTATCATTGACATTCGACTAAGGCAAGCTGGAGATGATGGATCCATCAGGTCATTAGTAAAAGTGCTCAGGCGAGACCTAAAGCTAACACTAACTGTTGTGAGAGCAACAGTTGTGGTAGTTGTTGTGGTCGTTGTGGCAACTTTGCTTGTAGTACTTCCGGAGGTTATGACTGGAGCCTCTGTCATAGTTGCCAGAGTAGTTGTTGGTGTTGTTGTCAGTGTCACAGCATTTGTTGATGTTTTCACAGTGGTTGTTGCAGAGGTCATCGTAGTGTGGGAAGGAGTGTTTTTAGCCAATGTTAAACTTGCTGCGGTCACTGTTTGTGTGTCTGATGATGTTGGAGCAACTGATGAAGTTTTCACCGTGGAGACTGAAGAGGCTGAACTAGTTCGGGAAGATGGGTTTGACGCATCTGTTGCAGTTGAGGTTTCCACAGTAGTTGTTGTAGAGGCTGTACTAGTTTGGACAATTGTGGTCAGTACTTCTGTTGTGCTTTTGACAATACTTGTTAATGACACAGTTGATGTTGCAGTGCTTGTTGAGGTTTCCACCATGGTTGTTTGAGAGTCTCTAGTGTTTTGGTAAAATGTCGTTGGAGCATCTGTTGTAGATGCAACAGTAGTCATTTGGGATGTCATTGTTGATAATGTTGATCTTGCATCACTTGTTGCCACAGTGGTTGCTGAAGAAACTGTACTAGTTTGGGAGATTGTGGTTTGAGTGTTAGTCACAATTGCAACAGCAGTTGATGGAGATGAGGTTGATCCTGCAGGGGTTGTTGTCGCTGTGGTTTTTGGCATTGATGTCGTTGAAGTTGTGCTTTGCATATCTGTTATACTTGCAACAGTCATTGTTGGTGACACTGTTGATGTTGCAGCCCTTGTTGATTTTTCCACAGTGGTTGTCAGAGACGCTGCAGGAGATGATGGTGATGGGGTTGATGCTTCAGTACTTGTCACTGGGCTTGTTGGAGTGGCTGTACCATTTCTTGTTGTTGCAGTTGGAGCATTTGTTGTACTGACCATAGTCGTCATTGATGCTGTTGATGTTGCAGCCCTTCTTTTCTTTACAGTTATTGTTGGTGAGTCTGTACTGTTTTGGGAAACAATGGTTGGGGTGTCTATGGTAGATGCTAGAATAGTTGTTTGGAATGTTTTTGGTGTTACACTGGCTATCGATGTGACGTCTACAGAGTAAGAACTAGTTGTAGTTGCTGCTGCAGTTTTTGTCACAGTAGGTGTTGTTTCTGCAACGGCTGTCATACGAATTGTTTCACCAATCATTGTTATGGCCTGAGATGTTGGAGGTTCTGTTGTAGTTGTTGCTTTCAGAGGAATTGATGTTGAGGTCTTGGTAGTTGTAGTTGCTGCTGCAGTTTTTGTCACAGCAGGTGTTGTTTCTGCAACGGCTGTCATAGGAATTGTTTCACCAATCGTTGTTATGGCCTGAGATGTTGGAGGTTCTGTTGAAGTTGTTGCTTTCAGAGGAGTTGATGTTGAGGTCTTGGTAGTTGTAGTTGCTGCTGCAGTTTTTGTCACAGCAGGTGTTGTTTCTGCAACGGCTGTCATAGGAATTGTTTCACCAATCGTTGTTATGGCCTGAGATGTTGGAGGTTCTGTTGTAGTTGTTGCTTTCAGAGGAATTGATGTTGAGGTCTTGGTAGTTGTAGTTGCTGCTGCAGTTTTTGTCACAGCAGGTGTTGTTTCTGCAACGGCTGTCATAGGAATTGTTTCACCAATCGTTATGGCCTGAGATGTTGGAGGTTCTGTTGTAGTTGTTGCTTTCAGAGGAGTTGATGTTAAAGTCTTGGTAGTTGTAGTTGCCGCTGCAGTTCTTGTTGCAGCTGGAGTTTTAACAATATTTGTTGAGGTCTCTGCTGCAGTTGTCGTTGCAACTTGTGTTGCTTCTGCAGTGGTTGTCACACCATTTGTTGCTTCACCATTCTTCGTTATGATCTTTGATTTTGAAGTTTCTGCTGTTGCCTCCACAGTAGTTGCTTTTGAGGCCTCATTACTCTTAGTTTGTTCTGCAGTAGTTGTCACAGGAGTTGTGGTTCCCTGCAGTGTAGTTGAAGAATCTGAGGCTGTTGTTAATCCTGATTTGGATGTTGTTTTGAAAGCAGTTGTTGTGGCCTGAGCAGTAATGTTTTCTCCTGGAGTTGCTGTTGCGGCTTGTGTTATCTCCACTCCTGCTGTGGTTTTTACTTCAACATCAGTTGTTGGGGCCTCAGTTGAAGTTGCTCCAAGAGTGGTTGTCACAGCAGTTGATGTTGTTTCCCCAGTTGTGGTTACGTCTTGAGATGTAGTACTTTCTGCTGCAGTTGTTCTTAATTCTACAGTAGTTGATGAGACCTCATCAGTTGTAGTTGTTCCTGTAGTTGTTGTGGAAGGTGGTGTTTTTTCTGTAGTGGTTCTTACACCTGTTGTAATTGCATCCCCTGTAGTTGTTTGGGCCTGACGCATTGTTGTTTTCCCTGTAGTAGTTGTGGCTTCAACAGTAAATGATGACATTCCGTGGGTGGTAGATTTTCCGACAGTTGTTGTTGTAGCTGGTGTTGTTTGTCCAGTAGTAGTTATGTCAGTGGTGATTCTCTCCAATGTAGTTCTAGAACCAGCTGCTGTTGTTCCTCCTGCTGTGGTTTTTACTTCAACATCAGTTGTTGGGGCCTCAGTTGAAGTTGCTCCAAGAGTGGTTGTCACAGCAGTTGATGTTGTTTCCCCAGTTTTGGTGATATCCTGAGATGTAGTAGTTTCTGTTGCAGACGTTGATTTCACAGTAGTTGATGGGACCTCATCAGTCGCAATTGCTTTTGTAGTTGTTGTTGCAGCTGATATTGTTTCTGGAGTGGTAGTCACACCAGTTGATTTTGTTTGCGCCGGAGTCGTTATGACCTTTGAGACTGTTGTTTCTCGTTTAGTAGTTATTGCGTCCACAGTAATTGATGACATCCCATGAATCGTGCTTGCTCTTGTAGTTGTTGTTGTAGCTGGTGTTGTTTGTCCTGGACTTGTCACATCAGTTGTGATTCTCCCCAATGTTGTTGTAGAATCAGCTGCTGTTGTTCCTCTTGCGGTGCTTGTAATATCAAAATCAGTTGTTGAGGCCTCAGTTGAAGTTGCTCCAAGAGTGGTTGTCACAGAAGTGGTTGTTGTTTCCCCAGTTGTGGTTATTTCTTCAGATGAAGTAGTTTCTGCTGCAGTTGTTAATTCTACAGTAGTTGACAATAGCTCATCAGTTGTAGTTTTTCCTGAAGTTGTTGTTGCAGGTGGTGTTTTTTCTGTGGTTGTTCTTACACCTGTTGTTATTGCGTCCCCTGTAGTCGTTTGGGCCTGACGCATTGTTGTTTTCCTTGTAGTAGTTGTGGCTTCAACAGTAAATGATGACATTCCGTGGGTGGTAGATTTTCCGACAGTTGTTGTTGTAGCTGGTGTTGTTTGTCCAGTAGTAGTTATGTCAGTGGTGATTCTCTCCAATGTAGTTCTAGAACCAGCTGCTGTTGTTCCTCCTGCTGTGGTTTTTACTTCAAAATCAGTTGTTGAGGCCTCAGTTGAAGTTGCTCCAAGAGTGGTTGTCACAGCAGTTGGTGTCGTTTCCCCAGTTGTGGTTATTTCTTCAAATGAAGTAGTTTCTTCTGCAGTTGTTCTTAATTCTACATTAGTTGACGAGAGCCCCTCAGTTGTAGTTGTTCCTGAAGTTGTTGTTGCAGGTGGTGTTTTTTCTGTGGTGGTTCTTACACCTGTTGTTATTGCATCCTCTGTAGTTGTTTGGGCCTGAAACGTTGTTGCTTTCCCTATAGTAGTTGTGGCTTCAACATTAATTGATGACATTCCATGGGTGGTAGATTTTCCTACAGTTGTTGTTGTAGCTCGTGTTGTTTGTGCAGTAGTAGTTATGTCAGTGGTGATTCTCTCCAATGTAGTTCTAGAACCAGCTGCTGTTGTTCCTCCTGCTGTGGTTTTTACTTCAATATCAGTTGTTGGGGCCTCAGTTGAAGTTGCTCCAAGAGTGGTTGCCACAGCAGTTGCTGTTGTTTCCCCAGTTGTGGTTACGTCTTGAGATGTAGTACTTTCTGCTGCAGTTGTTCTTAATTCTACAGTAGTTGATGAGACCTCATCAGTTGTAGTTGTTCCTGTAGTTGTTGTGGAAGGTGGTGTTTTTTCTGTAGTGGTTCTTACACCTGTTGTAATTGCATCCCCTGTAGTTGTTTGGGCCTGACGCATTGTTGTTTTCCCTGTAGTAGTTGTGGCTTCAACAGTAAATGATGACATTCCGTGGGTGGTAGATTTTCCGACAGTTGTTGTTGTAGCTGGTGTTGTTTGTCCAGTAGTAGTTATGTCAGTGGTGGTTCTCTCCAATGTTGTTGTAGAATCGGCTGCTGTTGTTGCCCCTGCTGTGCTTTTAACATCAAAATCAGTTGTTGAGGCCTCAGTTGAAGTTGCTCCAAGAGTGATTGTCACAGCAGTTGGTGTCGTTTCCCCAGTTGTGGTTATTTCTTCAAATGAAGTAGTTTCTTCTGCAGTTGTTGTTAATTCTACATTACTTGACGAGAGCCCCTCAGTTGTAGTTGTTCCTGAAGTTGTTGTTGCAGGTGGTGTTTTTTCTGTGGTGGTTCTTACACCTGTTGTTATTGCATCCTCTGTAGTTGTTTGGGCCTGAAACTTTGTTGCTTTCCCTATAGTAGTTGTGGCTTCAACATTAATTGATGACATTCTGTGGGTGGTAGATTTTCCGACAGTTGTTGTTGTAGCTGGTGTTGTTTGTCCAGTAGTAGTTATGTCAGTGGTGATTCTCTCCAATGTAGTTCTAGAACCAGCTGCTGTTGTTCCTCCTGCTGTGGTTTTTACTTTAACATCAGTTGTTTGGGCCTCAGTTGAAGTATCTCCAAGAGTGGTTGTCACAGCAGTTGCTGTTGTTTCCCCAGTTTTGGTGATATCCTGAGATGTACTACTTTCTGTTGCAGACGTTGATTTCACAGTAGATGATGGGACCTCATCAGTCGTAATTGCTTCTTTAGTTGTTGTTGAAGCTGATGTTGTTGCAATGGTGGTTCTCTCCAATGTTGTTGTAGAATCGGCTGCTGTTGTTGCCCCTGCTGTGCTTTTAACATCAAAATCAGTTGTTGAGGCCTCAGTTGAAGTTGCTCCAAGAGTGATTGTCACAGCAGTTGCTGTTGTTTCCCCAGTTGTGGTTATTTCTTCAAATGAAGTAGTTTCTTCTGCAGTTGTTGTTAATTCTACATTAGTTGACGAGAGCACCTCAGTTGTAGTTGTTCCTGAAGTTGTTGTTGCAGGTGGTGTTTTTTCTGTGGTGGTTCTTACACCTGTTGTTATTGCATCCTCTGTAGTTGTTTGGGCCTGAAACTTTGTTGCTTTCCCTATAGTAGTTGTGGCTTCAACATTAATTGATGACATTCCGTGGGTGGTAGATTTTCCTACAGTTGTTGTTGTAGCTGGTGTTGTTTGTCCAGTAGTAGTTACTTCAGTGGTGATTCTCTCCAATGTAGTTCTAGAACCAGCTGCTGTTGTTCCTCCTGCTGTGGTTTTTACTTCAACATCAGTTGTTGGGGCCTCAGTTGAAGTTGCTCCAAGAGTGGTTGTCACAGCAGTTGCTGTTGTTTCCCCAGTTGTGGTTACGTCTTGAGATGTAGTACTTTCTGCTGCAGTTGTTCTTAATTCTACAGTAGTTGATGAGACCTCATCAGTTGTAGTTGTTCCTGTAGTTGTTGTGGAAGGTGGTGTTTTTTCTGTAGTGGTTCTTACACCTGTTGTAATTGCATCCCCTGTAGTTGTTTGGGCCTGACGCATTGTTGTTTTCCCTGTAGTAGTTGTGGCTTCAACAGTAAATGATGACATTCCGTGGGTGGTAGATTTTCCAACAGTTGTTGTTGTAGCTGGTGT
This sequence comes from Nelusetta ayraudi, assembly GCF_046127955.1. NCBI lineage: Eukaryota > Metazoa > Chordata > Actinopteri > Tetraodontiformes > Monacanthidae > Nelusetta > Nelusetta ayraudi. The sequence continues at coordinate 467,651 of NW_027466178.1, read as the reverse complement.
TGTTTGTCCAGTAGTAGTTATGTCAGTGGTGATTCTCTCCAATGTAGTTCTAGAACCAGCTGCTGTTGTTCCTCCTGCTGTGGTTTTTACTTCAACATCAGTTGTTGGGGCCTCAGTTGAAGTTGCTCCAAGAGTGGTTGTCACAGCAGTTGCTGTTGTTTCCCCAGTTGTGGTTACGTCTTGAGATGTAGTACTTTCTGCTGCAGTTGTTCTTAATTCTACAGTAGTTGATGAGACCTCATCAGTTGTAGTTGTTCCTGTAGTTGTTGTGGAAGGTGGTGTTTTTTCTGTAGTGGTTCTTACACCTGTTGTAATTGTATCCCCTGTAGTTGTTTGGGCCTGACGCATTGTTGTTTTCCCTGTAGTAGTTGTGGCTTCAACAGTAAATGATGACATTCCGTGGGTGGTAGATTTTCCGACAGTTGTTGTTGTAGCTGGTGTTGTTTGTCCAGTAGTAGTTATGTCAGTGGTGATTCTCTCCAATGAAGTTCTAGAACCAGCTGCTGTTGTTCCTCCTGCTGTGGTTTTTACTTTAACATCAGTTGTTGGGGCCTCAGTTGACGTCGCTCCAAGAGTGGTTGTCACAGCAGTTGCTGTTGTTTCCCCAGTTTTGGTGATATCCTGAGATGTACTACTTTCTGTTGCAGACGTTGATTTCACAGTAGATGATGGGACCTCATCAGTCGTAATTGCTTCTTTAGTTGTTGTTGAAGCTGATGTTGTTGCAATGGTGGTTCTCTCCAATGTTGTTGTAGAATCGGCTGCTGTTGTTGCTCCTGCTGTGCTTTTAACATCAAAATCAGTTGTTGAGGCCTCAGTTGAAGTTGCTCCAAGAGTGATTGTCACAGCAGTTGGTGTCGTTTCCCCAGTTGTGGTTATTTCTTCAAATGAAGTAGTTTCTTCTGCAGTTGTTGTTAATTCTACATTAGTTGACGGGAGCCCCTCAGTTGTAGTTGTTCCTGAAGTTGTTGTTGCAGGTGGTGTTTTTTCTGTGGTGGTTCTTACACCTGTTGTTATTGCATCCTCTGTAGTTGTTTGGGCCTGAAACTTTGTTGCTTTCCCTATAGTAGTTGTGGCTTCAACATTAATTGATGACATTCCGTGGGTGGTAGATTTTCCTACAGTTGTTGTTGTAGCTGGTGTTGTTTGTCCAGTAGTAGTTACTTCAGTGGTGATTCTCTCCAATGAAGTTCTAGAACCAGCTGCTGTTGTTCCTCCTGCTGTGGTTTTTACTTCAACATCAGTTGTTGGGGCCTCAGTTGAAGTTGCTCCAAGAGTGGTTGTCACAGCAGTTGCTGTTGTTTCCCCAGTTGTGGTTACGTCTTGAGATGTAGTACTTTCTGCTGCAGTTGTTCTTAATTCTACAGTAGTTGATGAGACCTCATCAGTTGTAGTTGTTCCTGTAGTTGTTGTGGAAGGTGGTGTTTTTTCTGTAGTGGTTCTTACACCTGTTGTAATTGCATCCCCTGTAGTTGTTTGGGCCTGACGCATTGTTGTTTTCCCTGTAGTAGTTGTGGCTTCAACAGTAAATGATGACATTCCGTGGGTGGTAGATTTTCCGACAGTTGTTGTTGTAGCTGGTGTTGTTTGTCCAGTAGTAGTTATGTCAGTGGTGATTCTCTCCAATGTAGTTCTAGAACCAGCTGCTGTTGTTCCTCCTGCTGTGGTTTTTACTTTAACATCAGTTGTTTGGGCCTCAGTTGAAGTATCTCCAAGAGTGGTTGTCACAGCAGTTGCTGTTGTTTCCCCAGTTTTGGTGATATCCTGAGATGTGCTACTTTCTGTTGCAGACGTTGATTTCACAGTAGATGATGGGACCTCATCAGTCGTAATTGCTTCTTTAGTTGTTGTTGAAGCTGATGTTGTTGCAATGGTGGTTCTCTCCAATGTTGTTGTAGAATCGGCTGCTGTTGTTGCCCCTGCTGTGCTTTTAACATCAAAATCAGTTGTTGAGGCCTCAGTTGAAGTTGCTCCAAGAGTGATTGTCACAGCAGTTGGTGTCGTTTCCCCAGTTGTGGTTATTTCTTCAAATGAAGTAGTTTCTTCTGCAGTTGTTGTTAATTCTACATTAGTTGACGAGAGCCCCTCAGTTGTAGTTGTTCCTGAAGTTGTTGTTGCAGGTGGTGTTTTTTCTGTGGTGGTTCTTACACCTGTTGTTATTGCATCCTCTGTAGTTGTTTGGGCCTGAAACTTTGTTGCTTTCCCTATAGTAGTTGTGGCTTCAACATTAATTGATGACATTCCGTGGGTGGTAGATTTTCCTACAATTGTTGTTGTAGCTGGTGTTGTTTGTCCAGTAGTAGTTACTTCAGTGGTGATTCTCTCCAATGTAGTTCTAGAACCAGCTGCTGTTGTTCCTCCTGCTGTGGTTTTTACTTCAACATCAGTTGTTGGGGCCTCAGTTGAAGTTGCTCCAAGAGTGGTGGTCACAGCAGTTGCTGTTGTTTCCCCAGTTGTGGTTACGTCTTGAGATGTAGTACTTTCTGCTGCAGTTGTTCTTAATTCTACAGTAGTTGATGAGACCTCATCAGTTGTAGTTGTTCCTGTAGTTGTTGTGGAAGGTGGTGTTTTTTCTGTGGTGGTTCTTACACCTGTTGTAATTGCATCCCCTGTAGTTGTTTGGGCCTGACGTATTGTTGTTTTCCCTGTAGTAGTTGTGGCTTCAACAGTAAATGATGACATTCCGTGGGTGGTAGATTTTCCGACAGTTGTTGTTGTAGCTGGTGTTGTTTGTCCAGTAGTAGTTATGTCAGTGGTGATTCTCTCCAATGTAGTTCTAGAACCAGCTGCTGTTGTTCCTCCTGCTGTGGTTTTTACTTCAATATCAGTTGTTGGGGCCTCAGTTGAAGTATCTCCAAGAGTGGTTGTCACAGCAGTTGATGTTGTTTCCCCAGTTTTGGTGATATCCTGAGATGTACTACTTTCTGTTGCAGACGTTGATTTCACAGTAGATGATGGGACCTCATCAGTCGTAATTGCTTCTTTAGTTGTTGTTGATGCTGATGTTGTTGCAATGGTGGTTCTCTCCAATGTTGTTGTAGAATCGGCTGCTGTTGTTGCCCCTGCTGTGCTTTTAACATCAAAATCAGTTGTTGAGGCCTCAGTTGAAGTTGCTCCAAGAGTGATTGTCACAGCAGTTGGTGTCGTTTCCCCAGTTGTGGTTATTTCTTCAAATGAAGTAGTTTCTTCTGCAGTTGTTGTTAATTCTACATTAGTTGACGAGAGCCCCTCAGTTGTAGTTGTTCCTGAAGTTGTTGTTGCAGGTGGTGTTTTTTCTGTAGTGGTTCCTACACCTGTTGTAATTGCATCCCCTTTAGTTGTTTGGGCCTGACGCATTGTTGTTTTCCCTGTAGTAGTTGTGGCTTCAACAGTAAATGATGACATTCCGTGGGTGGTAGATTTTCCGACAGTTGTTTTTGTAGCTGGTGTTGTTTGTCCAGTAGTAGTTATGTCAGTGGTGATTCTCTCCAATGAAGTTCTAGAACCAGCTGCTGTTGTTCCTCCTGCTGTGGTTTTTACTTCAAAATCAGTTGTTGGGGCCTCAGTTGACGTCGCTCCAAGAGTGGTTGTCACAGCAGTTGCTGTTGTTTCCCCAGTTTTGGTGATATCCTGAGATGTACTACTGTCTGTTGCAGACGTTGATTTCACAGTAGATGATGGGACCTCATCAGTCGTAATTGCTTCTTTAGTTGTTGTTGAAGCTGATGTTGCAATGGTGGTTCTCTCCAATGTTGTTGTAGAATCGGCTGCTGTTGTTGCCCCTGCTGTGCTTTTAACATCAAAATCAGTTGTTGAGGCCTCAGTTGAAGTTGCTCCAAGAGTGATTGTCACAGCAGTTGCTGTTGTTTCCCCAGTTGTGGTTATTTCTTCAAATGAAGTAGTTTCTTCTGCAGTTGTTATTAATTCTACATTAGTTGACGAGAGCACCTCAGTTGTAGTTGTTCCTGAAGTTGTTGTTGCAGGTGGTGTTTTTTCTGTGGTGGTTCTTACACCTGTTGTTATTGCATCCTCTGTAGTTGTTTGGGCCTGAAACTTTGTTGCTTTCCCTATAGTAGTTGTGGCTTCAACATTAATTGATGACATTCTGTGGGTGGTATTTTTTCCTACAGTTGTTGTTGTAGCTGGTGTTGTTTGTCCAGTAGTAGTTACTTCAGTGGTGATTCTCTCCAATGTAGTTCTAGAACCAGCTGCTGTTGTTCCTCCTGCTGTGGTTTTTACTTCAACATCAGTTGTTGGGGCCTCAGTTGAAGTTGCTCCAAGAGTGGTGGTCACAGCAGTTGCTGTTGTTTCCCCAGTTGTGGTTACGTCTTGAGATGTAGTACTTTCTGCTGCAGTTGTTCTTAATTCTACAGTAGTTGATGAGACCTCATCAGTTGTAGTTGTTCCTGTAGTTGTTGTGGAAGGTGGTGTTTTTTCTGTGGTGGTTCTTACACCTGTTGTAATTGCATCCCCTGTAGTTGTTTGGGCCTGACGCATTGTTGTTTTCCCTGTAGTAGTTGTGGCTTCAACAGTAAATGATGACATTCCGTGGGTGGTAGATTTTCCGACAGTTGTTGTTGTAGCTGGTGTTGTTTGTCCAGTAGTAGTTATGTCAGTGGTGATTCTCTCCAATGTAGTTCTAGAACCAGCTGCTGTTGTTCCTCCTGCTGTGGTTTTTACTTTAACATCAGTTGTTTGGGCCTCAGTTGAAGTATCTCCAAGAGTGGTTGTCACAGCAGTTGCTGTTGTTTCCCCAGTTTTGGTGATATCCTGAGATGTACTACTTTCTGTTGCAGACGTTGATTTCACAGTAGATGATGGGACCTCATCAGTCGTAATTGCTTCTTTAGTTGTTGTTGAAGCTGATGTTGTTGCAATGGTGGTTCTCTCCAATGTTGTTGTAGAATCGGCTGCTGTTGTTGCCCCTGCTGTGCTTTTAACATCAAAATCAGTTGTTGAGGCCTCAGTTGAAGTTGCTCCAAGAGTGATTGTCACAGCAGTTGGTGTCGTTTCCCCAGTTGTGGTTATTTCTTCAAATGAAGTAGTTTCTTCTGCAGTTGTTGTTAATTCTACATTAGTTGACGGGAGCCCCTCAGTTGTAGTTGTTCCTGAAGTTGTTGTTGCAGGTGGTGTTTTTTCTGTGGTGGTTCTTACACCTGTTGTTATTGCATCCTCTGTAGTTGTTTGGGCCTGAAACTTTGTTGCTTTCCCTATAGTAGTTGTGGCTTCAACATTAATTGATGACATTCCGTGGGTGGTAGATTTTCCTACAGTTGTTGTTGTAGCTGGTGTTGTTTGTCCAGTAGTAGTTATGTCAGTGGTGATTCTCTCCAATGTAGTTCTAGAACCAGCTGCTGTTGTTCCTCCTGCTGTGGTTTTTACTTCAATATCAGTTGTTGGGGCCTCAGTTGAAGTATCTCCAAGAGTGGTTGTCACAGCAGTTGATGTTGTTTCCCCAGTTTTGGTGATATCCTGAGATGTACTACTTTCTGTTGCAGACGTTGATTTCACAGTAGATGATGGGACCTCATCAGTCGTAATTTCTTCTTTAGTTGTTGTTGATGCTGATGTTGTTGCAATGGTGGTTCTCTCCAATGTTGTTGTAGAATCGGCTGCTGTTGTTGCCCCTGCTGTGCTTTTAATATCAAAATCAGTTGTTGAGGCCTCAGTTGAAGTTGCTCCAAGAGTGATTGTCACAGCAGTTGCTGTTGTTTCCCCAGTTGTGGTTATTTCTTCAAATGAAGTAGTTTCTTCTGCAGTTGTTGTTAATTCTACATTAGTTGACGAGAGCCCCTCAGTTGTAGTTGTTCCTGAAGTTGTTGTTGCAGGTGGTGTTTTTTCTGTAGTGGTTCCTACACCTGTTGTAATTGCATCCCCTTTAGTTGTTTGGGCCTGACGCATTGTTGTTTTCCCTGTAGTAGTTGTGGCTTCAACAGTAAATGATGACATTCCGTGGGTGGTAGATTTTCCGACAGTTGTTTTTGTAGCTGGTGTTGTTTGTCCAATAGTAGTTATGTCAGTGGTGATTCTCTCCAATGAAGTTCTAGAACCAGCTGCTGTTGTTCCTCCTGCTGTGGTTTTTACTTCAAAATCAGTTGTTGGGGCCTCAGTTGACGTCGCTCCAAGAGTGGTTGTCACAGCAGTTGCTGTTGTTTCCCCAGTTTTGGTGATATCCTGAGATGTACTACTGTCTGTTGCAGACGTTGATTTCACAGTAGATGATGGGACCTCATCAGTCGTAATTGCTTCTTTAGTTGTTGTTGAAGCTGATGTTGTTGCAATGGTGGTTCTCTCCAATGTTGTTGTAGAATCGGCTGCTGTTGTTGCCCCTGCTGTGCTTTTAACATCAAAATCAGTTGTTGAGGCCTCAGTTGAAGTTGCTCCAAGAGTGATTGTCACAGCAGTTGCTGTTGTTTCCCCAGTTGTGGTTATTTCTTCAAATGAAGTAGTTTCTTCTGCAGTTGTTATTAATTCTACATTAGTTGACGAGAGCACCTCAGTTGTAGTTGTTCCTGAAGTTGTAATTGCAGGTGGTATTTTTTCTGTGGTGGTTCTTACACCTGTTGTTATTGCATCCCCTGTAGTCGTTTGGGCCTGAAACTTTGTTGCTTTCCCTATAGTAGTTGTGGCTTCAACATTAATTGATGACATTCCGTGGGTGGTAGATTTTCCGACAGTTGTTGTTGTAGCTGGTGTTGTTTGTCCAGTCGTCGTTATGTCAGTGGCGATTCTCTCCAATGTAGTTCTAGAACCAGCTGCTGTTCCTCCTGCTGTGGTTTTTACTTCAATATCAGTTGTTGGGGCCTCAGTTGACGTTGCTCCAAGAGTGGTTGTCACAGCAGTTGATGTTGTTTCCCCAGTTTTGGTGATATCCTGAGTTTTGGTGATATCCTGAGATGTACTACTTTCTGTTGCAGACGTTGATTTCACAGTAGATGATGGGACCTCATCAGTCGTAATTGCTTCTTTAGTTGTGGTTGAAGCTGACGTTGTTGCAATGGTGGTTCTCTCCAATGTTGTTGTAGAACCAGCTGCTGTTGTTCCTCCTGCTGTGGTTTTTACTTCAACATCAGTTTTTGGGGCCTCAGTTGACGTCGCTCCAAGAGTTGTTGTCACAGCAATTGCTGGTGTTTCCCCTGTTGTGGTTATATCCTGAGATGTAGTACTTTCTGCTGCAGACGTAAATGTCACAGTAGATGATGGGACCTCATCAGTTGTAATTGCTTTTTTAGTTTTTGTTGAAGCTGATTTTTTTTCAATGGTGGTTCTCTCCAATGTAGTTGTAGAAGCAGCTGCTGTTGTTTCTCCTGCTGTGCTTTTAGCATCAAAATCAGTTCTTGAGGCCTCAGTTGAAGTTCCCGCTGCAGTGGTTTTCACCACTGTTGCGGTTTTTTCCCCAGTTGTGGTTATGTCCTGATATGTAGTACTTTCTCCTACAGTTTTTGTTGATTCTACCGTAGTTGACGAGATCTCATCAGTCGTACTTGCTCTTGGAGCAATTGCTTCCCCTGTCGTCGTTCTGGCCTGAGAAGTTGTAGTTTCTGCTTCACCTTTTGTTGCTTCCACAATAGTTTTTGTCGAAGACTCACTACCCGTAGTCTTTTCTGCAGTTAGTTTCACAACTTGTGTTGTTTTTGCATTGATTATATTAGAAGTTGAACTGGTTTTGTAAATTTGCATTGGAGCCTCTGTTGTGGATTTTGCAGGAGTTCTTTTGGATGTTGTTGATGTTGTGCCCCTTGATGATTTGTCCTCACTAGTTGCAGTGGTTGTACGGGTCTGTAAATTGGTAACTGGAGTTGATGCTGTAGTTTCGGGGCTTGCTGTTGATAGTACAACACTTGTTGTCATACTGGTAGTTGATGAGGCCGTACCGACTGTGATGGATTCCTTTTCAATGTCAAATCCAATGACAGTTGCAGATGCATCAGTCAAAACTGCTCTAATCTGATTGTCATTTGGGACATGATTGACATCAAAGTTAATCTTCAGTTCATTGATCACTGACCCACGCCTAAAAAAATAAAATAAAATATTATTTTTCAAAATCCAAATGACAGCATTTTGTTTCAATTGGAATACTGGTCTTCACACTTTACCTGAATGACAACACTGTCAAGGTCTTGAAAGAAGTGAATGCTGCTTGGAATTTCGGTTCAAGCTGTATTGAAAGAAGCACAGTTTACTTTGTTATATTTTCTCTCAGACAATATGGGATAAGTTTTACAGTTGATAACTTCATGGCATTTAAAATAAAAAAAAAACCCCAATGAAAATAGAACATTGATGAGTAGTTTCTTTAAGAGTTTCAGATTTTCTATTGAACCTAGCAGTGGGGAATCCTCAGGGCCCTATGCCTTAAGAAGACCTGGATTTTATATATATATATATATATATGTATATATATAAATACAAATATAAATATAAATATACATGCTGGGCCGTTAACGTGCTGCATTACCGCAAGACTCTTATTGCACGATAAAAAAATTCTTGCCGTTATTCTATTCTCAAAGTTGGGTCTGGGAGCTTGGTCTACATAGTGTTGTGATTCGACAGAGGAACCAGTCGTTGCGCAGATCTCGTCTTTTGTGTGTCACATTTACGTCACCTTTTATTTTGTAGCTTGAACTTGTTGAAACACACCCCAACATGGCGGTAGCCGGGAGCTAACTCAAACAGAGTCCACATTGACTCATGGTTCGGACCGACACAAACAAAACATGATGTGCAACACCAAAGGAACATTAAACATGCACTAAGACACTCACACACTTGCAGTTCAACGACAGCAATTAACAGAACTCCCCAAAATAATTCCCCCATAATCCTTCCAGCATCCAGCTCCCCACGGCCGCCACAATAGTGAGCAAACAATGAATATTTTAGTGCAGATGCTTTTTTTTTCCTTTTCTTTTTTCATGCCTGGCCCAGTCTTTCCAAGTTACTCTTGGGGGGCGTAAACAATGTGCTGGTTGGAACACGTGTACATCAAAAGCCAGCTGACATGGATGCATGGTGTTGTTACATGCTCTTGGTCATTCCAGGCAGTTCATGAAAGAACTTTGTCCACATAAGACAGACCTGTGTGTCAAATTGCCTGATGCTTACATGTTGCCCCAGCCAACTTGCCTACTATGCATGTTTATTTTGAATAATTAACAGAAACTCGTCCTCAAGGACTTACTTCTGGTCATCATTTATGTTGCACACACATATTTTGAATGCCTTCGGCAGACTTCAAATGAGCCATTTTAATCGTGATTAACTCCCGGATTGGAGTGTGATTAGTGGCGATTTAAAAAATTAATCGATGGCCAGAATTAATAAATATATATAAATCTCGTTTAATTTAATTTAATACAATACATTGAATGTATTTTCTCTCGTCTGCATGGGCCTACTGTCATGTTCACATCACAATTAAAAGTGTTGGTCAAGGAGAAGGCCAAGCTGCATATATTTTAGTTTCAGAGTCAGGGGTGAATTAACCTATCACGGCTCGATTGTTGGTGGACAGGAAAATAAAAACAAGACTTCTGAATATAAGACAGGCCTTCTTAAAATCCTAACTTTGCTGTTTGAGGTGCAACAGTGGTGCGTGAGCGAGTTAGGAAGCCATTTTATCATTTTATCTAATGTCTGTGGGAATATGGGGGTGGGCGTTTGTCTGTGTGCGTTGGTGGGGAGGGGTGGGTCCGCTTGGGGTGGGGGGAGGGGCAGTGAATCTTTTCATTTTTTCTCATTGTGACTATTATGATTGTTGTTGTTGTTGTTCTTATTATTATCATTATTATCTTTCTTTGTTTTGCTTTTTTTTGTTTTATTTTGTTAAGCACTGTGGGTTGCACATGTTGTGTATGAGCAGTGCTATACAAATAAAGTTTATTATTATTATTATTATTAAAATGGCATGCTGTATTGTGCATTTCAAATGACATTGCACTTGATGATGCACATTCATTTATTTGGCTAAGTCAAGGTGTGTGTGAGATTCGTTATGTGCGGTGATTTAGTAGCACTGACAAAATGATGAAATGAGCCTCAAGGTCCGTGTCTATATCTTTAGTGTTTAGGAACTTTATGTTGGGCAGGTTGCTTGTGGTGTACAATGTTTAGAAAATTACAAAATTAACATCCATATACCTCAGGGGTTGAATCTTTGTCTCGCGAGCTATGTACGGCTCTTTCAATGACTGCATGAAAATTCTGAATACTTTAATTAATAAATAAGATAGGAGCACTGGGCCAAGTCCTTGTGTGCCTGTGTGCCTCTGACAGCATGAGCAACGTCATGGCTCTGGGCCTGCCTGGTTATTATGCATACGGAAGTGATCAAGCATATCGAGACTAAGTTATAGATTCCAGTTCGCCACTGAAAGCTATCACCTACATTTGTACAATTTGGTTAGTGTTAAGGTGTGTCTTTAAATTCCCCCACAAATCATCACCTTAAGGTCTAGAAAAATAAAACCTCTATAAGAATATTAACTAGGTGCATTTGCTAGAAACATATTTTGTAATGACACCTACCTGTGTCTGTATCATTGATGCACGATTGATGAAAGCTTCAGAAGACGAATTCAGCAAATCAATCGTGAACGTGCTCTGCAAAGATGTGAAACCAACGCTCACAGTTGTAGTTATTGTCTCTTGTTGTGTTGTAGGTGTTGTGGCAAATTTGGCTGTACTCGTTTGGTAAGTTGTGGTTGGGGTGTCTGTTGTAGTTCCTACTGTAGTTGTTGAAGTTGATGCTACAGAACTTTTTGATATAACCAGAGTAGCTGTTAGAGTGGTTCTGCTGTTTTGAGAAGTTGTGGTTGGAGTGTCTGTTGTGGATGGAATTGTTCTAATTGTTTGTGATGCTGTTAATGTTGAAACACTTGTTGATATTTCCGCAGTTGTTGGTGGAGAGGCCGTACTAGCTCTGGAAGTTGTGGTTGGAGCATCTATCGTTGTTACAGTAATTGTTGGTGTTGATACTGTAGCGCTTGTTGATGTTACCACAGTGGTTGCTGGGAAGACTCTACTAGTTTGGGAAGTTGAGGTTTGAGTTTCCGACAACATTCCCAGTGATGTCAATGTTGCAACACTTGATGGTTCCACAGTTATTGCTGGAGAGTCTGAACTGGTTTGGTGAGCAGTGTTTGGAGTGTATATTGTTGATAATATAGTCGTACTTTGGGAGGTTTTGGGTCTTGAAGCATTTGTTGATGTTTTCACAACAGTTGTTGGCGATGCTGTTTCAGTTTGGAAAGTTGTGGCTGGAGTTTTTGACATAGTTGTTGAGGATGTTGCTGTTTCAACGCTTGTTGATGTCACCACAGTTGTTGCTAGAGACACTAGACTAGTTTGGGAAGTTGTGGTTCTAGCACTTGTCGTAGTTTCTACAGGTGATGGTGTTAATGCTGCAGGATTTGTTGTCACTATTGTGGTCACCGTGGCTATACCTGCAGTTGTTTCTGCAGGTGTTGTCTCAGCAGTTGTTGTTCCTTCCCAAGTTGTTGTCATAGCCTTAGATTTGGTATTTTCTCCTGTTGTTTTTTCTTCCACAGAGGTAGATTTTAAAACCTCAACAATCACAATTTCAGTTGTCTTTACAACTTGTGTTATTTCTGCAGTTGTTTTTGGAGCTATGGTTGTTTGTCCAATATTTGTTACAGCAGTTGTGATTCTTTCCAATGTAGTTGGAGAAGCAGTGGATGTTGTTGCTTCTGCTGTGCTTTTAACATCCAAATCAGTTGTTGGGGCCTCAGTTGAAGTTGCTCCAAGAGTGGTTGTCACAGCAGTTGCTGTTGTTTCCCCAGTTGTGTTTTTTTCTTCAGATGTAGTACTTTCTGCTGCAGACGTTGATTTCATAGAAGATGATGGGACCTCATCTGTTGCAATTGCTTCTGTAGTTGTTTTTGAAGCAGGTGTTTTTTCTGTGGTGGTTCTCATGCCTGTTGTTATTGCTTCCGCCTTCGAGACTGTAGTTTCTCGTGTAGTGGTTGTGGCTTCCACAGTAATTGTTGAGACCTCTTGGGTCGATGGTTTGCGGTTCGTTATTATTGTAGCTGGTATTGTTTCTCCAGTAGTTGTCACGCCAGTGGTGATTCTCTCTAATGTTGTAGAACCAACTGCTGCTGCTGCTGTGTTTTTAATATCAAAATCAGTTGTTGAGGCCTCAGTTGAAGTTGCTCCAAGAGTGGTTGTCACAGCAGTTGCTGTTGTTTCCTCAGTTGTGGTTATGTCTTGAGATGTAGTAGTTTCGGCTGCAGTTGTTGTTAATTCTACAGTAGTTGATGAGAGCTCATCAGTTGCAGTTGTTCCTGCAGTTGTTGCAGGTGGTGTTTTTTCTGTAGTGGTTTTTACACCTGTTGTTATTGCATCCCCTGTAGTCTTTTGGGCCTGAAACATTGTTGTTTTCCCTGTAGTAGTTGTGGCTTCCACAATAATTGTTGATATCTCATGAGTCGTAGATTTTACGACAGTTGTTGTAGCTGGTGTTGTTTGTCCAGTAGTTGTTACATCAGTCGTGATTCTCTCCACTGCTGTTGTAGAACCAGTTTCTGTTGTTCCTCCTGCTGTTGTTTTTACTTCAACATCAGTTGTTGGGGCCTCAGTTGAAGTTCCTCCAGCAGTGGTTGTCACAGCAGCTATTGTTGATTCCCCAGTTGTGGTTATGTCCTTGGATGTAATAGTTTCTGCTGCAGACGTTGATTCCACAGTCGTAGATGAGACCTCATCAGTCGTACTTTCTCCCGTAGCTTGTTTTGCAGCTGGTGTTGATTCTGTAGTGGTTCTCACACGTGTTGTTATTGCATCCGCCGGAGTCGTTTTGGCCTTTGAGACTGTAGTTTCTCGTGTAGTGGTTGTGGCTTCCACAGTATTTGTTGAGACCTCTTGAGTCGTACGTTTGCTGTTGGTTGTGTTTGTAGCTGGTGTTGTTTGTCCAGCAGTTGTCACGTCTGTGGTGATTCTCTCCAATGTTGTTGTAGAACCAACTTCTGTTGTTTCTCTTGCTGTGCTTTCAACATCAAAATCAGTTGTTGAGGCCTCAGTTGAAGTTGCTCCAAGAGTGGTTGTCACAGCAGTTGCTGTTGTTTCCCCAGTTGTGGTTATTTCTTCAGATGTAGTAGTTTCTGTAGCAGACGTTGATTCCACAGTAGTTGATGGGATCTGATCAGTCGCAATTGCTTCTGTCGTTGTTTTTGGAGCCGATGTCTTTTTTGTGGTGGTTCTCACGCCTGTTGTTATTGCTTCCGCCTTTGAGACTGTAGTTTCTCGTGTAGTGGTTGTGGCTTCCACAGTAATTGTTGAGACCTCTTGGGTCGATGGTTTGCGGTTCGTTATTATTGTAGCTGGTATTGTTGCTCCAGTAGTTGTCACGCCAGTGGTGATTCTCTCCAATGTTGTAGAATCAACTGCTGCTGCTGTGTTTTTAATATCAAAATCAGTTGTTGAGGCCTCAGTTGAAGTTGCTCCAAGAGTGGTTGTCACAGCAGTTGCTGTTGTTTCCTCAGTTGTGGTTATGTCTTGAGATGTCGTAGTTTCTGCTGCAGTTGTTGTTAATTCTACAGTAGTTGATGAGAGCTCATCATTTGTAGTTTTTCCTAAAGTTGTTGAAGGTGGTGTTATTTCTGTGGTGGTTCTTACACCTGTTGTTATTGCATCCCCTGTAGTCTTTTGGGCCTGAAACGTTGTTGTTTTCCCTGTAGTAGTTGTGGCTTCCACAATAATTGTTGATATCTCATGAGTCGTAGATTTTACGACAGTTGTTGTAGCTGGTGTTGTTTGTCCAGTACTTGTCACATCAGTGGTTATTCTCTCCAATGTTTCTGTAAAATCAACGTTTTTTGTTTCTTCATCAGTGGTTGTCACAGCAGTTGCAGTTGTTTTTCCAGTTGAGGTTATTTCCTGAGATGCAGTAGTTTCTGATGCAGTTGATGTTGAATCTACAATAGTTGATGAAACCTCATCAGTCGTTGTTGTTCCTGTAGTTTTTGTCGCAGCTGGTGTCACAGCAGTTGCTGTTGTAGTTTCCCCACTTGTGGTTATGTCATTGGATGTCATAGTTTCTTCCTCAGATGTTGATTCCACAGTCGTAGATGAGACCTCATCAGTCGTACTTTCACCTGTCATTGGTTTTGCAGCTGATGTTTTTTCTGTAGTGGTTCTATCACCTGTTGTTATTTCTTCCCCTGTGGTCGTTTTGGCCTTCGAGACTGTAGTGTCTCGTGTCGTAGTTGTGGCTTCCACATTAATTGTTGAGACCTCTTGGGTCGATGGTTTGCGGTTCGTTATTATTGTAGCTGGTATTGTTTCTCCAGTAGTTGTCACGCCAGTGGTGATTCTCTCCAATGTTGTCGAATCAACTGCTGCTGCTGCTGTGTTTTTAATATCAAAATCAGTTGTTGAGGCCTCAGTTGAAGTTGCTCCAAGAGTGGTTGTCACAGCAGTTGCTGTTGTTTCCTCAGTTGTGGTTATGTCTTGAGATGTAGTAGTTTCTGCTGCAGTTGTTGTTAATTCTACAGTAGTTGATGAGAGCTCATCAGTTGCAGTTGTTCCTGCAGTTGTTGCAGGTGGGGTTTTTTCTGTAGTGGTTTTTACACCTTTTGTTATTGCATCCCCTGTAGTCTTTTGGGCCTGAAACATTGTTGTTTTCCCTGTAGTAGTTGTGGCTTCCACAATAATTGTTGATATCTCATGAGTCGTAGATTTTCCGACAGTTGTTGTAGCTGGTGTTGTTTGTCCAGTCGTTGTTACATCAGTCGTGATTCTCTCCACTGCTGTTGTAGAACCAGTTTCTGTTGTTCCTCCTGCTGTGGTTTTTACCTCAACATCAGTTGTTGGGGCCTCAGTTGAAGTTCCTCCAGCAGTGGTTGTCACAGCAGCTATTGTTGATTCCCCAGTTGTGGTTATGTCCTTGGATGTAATAGTTTCTGCTGCAGACGTTGATTCCACAGTCGTAGATGAGACCTCATCAGTCGTACTTTCTCCCGTAGCTTGTTTTGCAGCTGGTGTTGTTTCTGTAGTGGTTCTCACACGTGTTGTTATTGCATCCGCCGGAGTCGTTTTGGCCTTTGAGACTGTAGTTTCTCGTGTAGTGGTTGTGGCTTCCACAGTATTTGTTGAGACCTCTTGATTCGTACGTTTGCTGTTGGTTGTGTTTGTAGCTGGTGTTGTTTGTCCAGCAGTTGTCACGTCTGTGGTGATTCTCTCCAATGTTGTTGTAGAACCAACTTCTGTTGTTGCCCCTGCTGTGCTTTCAACATCAAAATCAGTTGTTGAGGCCTCAGTTGAAGTTGCTCCAAGAGTGGTTGTCACAGCAGTTGCTGTTGTTTCCCCAGTTGTGGTTATTTCTTCAGATGTAGTAGTTTCTGTAGCAGACGTTGATTCCACAGTAGTTGATGGGATCTGATCAGTCGCAATTACTTCTGTCGTTGTTTTTGGAGCCAATGTCTTTTCTGTGGTGGTTCTCACGCCTGTTGTTATTGCTTCCGCCTTTGAGACTGTAGTTTCTCGTGTAGTGGTTGTGGCTTCCACAGTAATTGTTGAGACCTCTTGGGTCGATGGTTTGCGGTTCGTTATTATTGTAGCTGGTATTGTTTCTCCAGTAGTTGTCACGCCAGTGGTGATTCTCTCCAATGTTGTAGAATCAACTGCTGCTGCTGTGTTTTTAATATCAAAATCAGTTGTTGAGGCCTCAGTTGAAGTTGCTCCAAGAGTGGTTGTCACAGCAGTTGCTGTTGTTTCCTCAGTTGTGGTTATGTCTTGAGATGTCGTAGTTTCTGCTGCAGTTGTTGTTAATTCTACAGTAGTTGATGAGAGCTCATCATTTGTAGTTTTTCCTAAAGTTGTTGAAGGTGGTGTTATTTCTGTGGTGGTTCTTACACCTGTTGTTATTGCATCCCCTGTAGTCTTTTGGGCCTGAAACATTGTTGTTTTCCCTGTAGTAGTTGTGGCTTCCACAGTAATTGTTGAGACCTCTTGGGTCGATGGTTTGCGGTTCGTTATTATTGTAGCTGGTATTGTTTCTCCAGTAGTTGTCACGCCAGTGGTGATTCTCTCCAATGTTGTAGAATCAACTGCTGCTGCAGCTGTGTTTTTAATATCAAAATCAGTTGTTGAGGCCTCAGTTGAAGTTGCTCCAAGAGTGGTTGTCACAGCAGTTGCTGTTGTTTCCTCAGTTGTGGTTATGTCTTGAGATGTCGTAGTTTCTGCTGCAGTTGTTGTTAATTCTACAGTAGTTGATGAGAGCTCATCATTTGTAGTTTTTCCTAAAGTTGTTGAAGGTGGTGTTATTTCTGTGGTGGTTCTTACACCTGTTGTTATTGCATCCCCTGTAGTCTTTTGGGCCTGAAACATTGTTGTTTTCCCTGTAGTAGTTGTGGCTTCCACAGTAATTGTTGAGACCTCTTGGGTCGATGGTTTGCGGTTCGTTATTATTGTAGCTGGTATTGTTTCTCCAGTAGTTGTCACGCCAGTGGTGATTCTCTCCAATGTTGTAGAATCAACTGCTGCTGCAGCTGTGTTTTTAATATCAAAATCAGTTGTTGAGGCCTCAGTTGAAGTTGCTCCAAGAGTGGTTGTCACAGCAGTTGCTGTTGTTTCCTCAGTTGTGGTTATGTCTTGAGATGTCGTAGTTTCTGCTGCAGTTGTTGTTAATTCTACAGTAGTTGATGAGAGCTCATCATTTGTAGTTTTTCCTAAAGTTGTTGAAGGTGGTGTTATTTCTGTGGTGGTTCTTACACCTGTTGTTATTGCATCCCCTGTAGTCTTTTGGGCCTGAAACATTGTTGTTTTCCCTGTAGTAGTTGTGGCTTCCACAATAATTGTTGATATCTCATGAGTCGTAGATTTTACGACAGTTGTTGTAGCTGGTGTTGTTTGTCCAGTAGTTGTTACATCAGTCGTGATTCTTTCCACTGCTTTTGTAGAACCAGCTTCTGTTGTTCCTCCTGCTGTGGTTTTTACTTCACCATCAGTTGTTGGGGCCTCAGTTGAAGTTCCTCCAGCAGTGGTTGTCACAGCAGCTATTGTTGATTCCCCAGTTGTGATTATGTCCTTGGATGTAATAGTTTCTGCTGCAGACGTTGATTCCACAGTCGTAGATGAGACCTCATCAGTCGTACTTTCTCCTGTCGTTGGTTTTGCAGCTGATGTTTTTTCTGTAGTGGTTCTCACACGTGTTGTTATTTCTTCCCCTGTGGTTGTTTTGGCCTTCGAGACTGTAGTTTCTCGTGTCGTAGTAGTTGTGGTTTCCACAGTAATTGTTGAGACCTCATGAGGAGCAGTTTCTCCGGCAGTTGTTGCAGCTGGTGTCTTTACTCTCAAAACAGTTGTTGAGACCTCAGTTGAAGTTGGACCTTCAGTGGTTTTCACAGCTATTTCTGTTGTTTCAGCAGTTGTGGTTCTTTCCTTAGATGCATTAGTTCCTTCAGTAAACGTTGCTTCCAAAGAAGTTGATGAGACCTCAACAGTCGTACTTGCTGCTGTCGTTGTTGTTGCAGCTGGTGTTATTTGTCCAGTAGTTGTCACATCAGTGGTGATTCTCTCCACTGTATCTGTAAAATCAACAGATTTTGTTTCTCCAGCAGTGGTTGTCACAGCAGTTGCAGTTGTTTTTCCAGTTGAGGTTATGTCCTGAGATGCAGTAGTTTCTGATGCAGTTGATGTTGAATCTACAATAGTTGATGAAACCTCATCAGTCGTTGTTGTTCCTGTAGTTTTTGTTGCAACTGGTGTTGTTTCCGTGGTGGTCCTCACACCTGTAATTTCTTCCCCTGTTGTTGTTTTGGCCTTAGACACTTTAGTTTCTCCTGTAGTAGTTTTTACTCCCAAAACAGTTGTTGAGACCTCAGTTGAAGTTGGACCTTCAGTGGTTTTCACAGCAATTGCTGTTGTTTCAGCAGTTGTGCTTCTTTCCTGAGATGCAGTAGTTTCTTCAGCAGACGTTGCTTCCAAAGTAGTTGATGAGACCTCAACAGTCGTACTTGCTGCTGTAGTTGTAGTTGCAGCTGGTGTTATTTGTCCAGTAGTTGTCACATCAGTGGTGATTCTGTCCAGTATAGTTATAGAATCGGCATCTGTGGTTTTCACTTCAAAAGCAATTGTTGAGGCCTCAGTTGAAGTTCCTCCTGCAGTGGTTGTCACAGCAGGTACTGTTGTTTCCCCAGCTGTGGTAATGTCCTGAGATGTAGTATTTTCTGCTGCAGATGTTTCTTCAATAGCGGTGGATGAGATCTCATCAGTCGTACTTGCTCCCGAAAGTGTTGTTGCAGCTGGTGTTATTTGTCTATTCGTCACATCAGTGGTGATTCTCTCCAATGTATCTGTAGAATCAATGGTTGTTGTTTCTCCAGCAGTGGTTGTCACAGCAGTTGCTGTTGATTTTGCAGTTGAGTTTATGTCCTGAGATGCAGTAGTTTCTGATGCAGTTGATGTTGAATGTACAGAAGTTGATGACGTTAATTTCACAGTAGATGATGGGACCTCATCAGTCTTAATTGCATTTTTAGTTGTTGTTGGAGCTGATGTTGTTTCTATGGTGGTTCTCTCCAATGTAGCTGTAGAATCAGCTGCTGTTGTTGCTCCTGCTGTGCTTTTAACATTAAAATCATTTGTTGAGAACTCAGCTGAAGGTGCTCCAAGAGTAGTTGTTACAGCAGTTGCTGTTGTTTCCCTAGTTGTGGTTATGTCCTTGGATGTAGTAGTTTCTGCTGCAGATGTTGATTCCACAGTAGATGATGGGACCTCATCAGTTGTAGTTGTTCCTGTAGTTGTTGTTGCAGGTGGTGTTTTTTCTGTAGTGGTTCTTATACCTGTTGTTTTTGCATCCCCTGTAGTCGTTTGGGCCTGAAACATTGTTGTTTTCCCTGTAGTAGTTGTGGCTTCCACAGTAATTGTTGAGATCTCATGAATTGTAGATTTGCCCACAATTGTTGCAGTTGGTGTTATTTGTCCAGTAGTAGTCACATTAATGGTGACTCTGTCCAATATAGTTGTAGAAACAGCAGTGGATTTTACTTCAAAATCACTTATTGAGGCCTCAGTTGAAGTTCCTCCTGTAATTGTTGTGACAGCAGTTGCTGTTGTTCCCTTGGTTGTGGTTCTGTCCTGGGATGTAGCAGTTTCTGCTCCAGTTATTCTTGATTGTATAGTAGTTGACGAGACCTCATAAGTCTTACTTGCTCCTAAAGCTGTTGTTGCATCTGGTGTTATTTGCCCAGTAATTGTCACTTCAGTGGTGATTCCCTCAAAAGTGGTTGTAGAATCAGCGGCTTTTGTTGCTGCTGTTGTGGTTTTTACTTCAAAATCTATTTTTGAGGCCTCAGTTGAAGTTCCCGCTGCAGTGGTTTTCACAAATGTTGCTGTTTTTCTCCCAGCTGTGGTTATGTCCTGATATGTAGTACTTTCTGTTCCAGCTGTTGTTGAAACTACAGCAGTTGATGAGATCTCATCAGTCGTACTTGTTCTTGAAGCAATTGCTTCCCCAGTCATCGTTCTGGCCTGAGAAGTTGTAGTTTCTGCTTTACCTTTTGTTGCTTCCACAATAGTTGTTGTCAAGGCCTCACCACCCGTAGTTTTTCCTGCAGTTAGTTTCACAACTTGTTTTGTTTTTGCATTGATTACATTAGAAGTTGAACTGGTTTCGTAAATTTGCATTGGAGCCTCTGTTGTGGATTTTGCAGGAGTTCTTTTGGATGTTGTTGATGTTGTGCCCCCCCTTGATGATTTGTCCTCACTTGTTGTTTCAGAGGTTTTACGGGTCTGTAAATTGGTAACTGGAGTTGACGCTGTAGTTGCTGGGCTTGCTGTTGATAGTACAACACTTGTTGTCATACTGGTAGTTAATGAGGCCGTACCGACTGTGATGGATTCCTTTTCAATGTCGAATCCAATGACAGTTGCAGATGCATCAGTCAAAACTGCTCTAATCTGATTGTCATTTGGGACATTTTTGATATCAAAGTTAATCTTCAGTTCATTGATCACTGACCCACGCCTAAAAAAATTAAATAAAATATTATTTTTCAAAATGCAAATGAGAGCATTTTCTGTCAGTTGGAATACTGGTCTTCACACTTTACCTGAATGACAGCACTGTCAAGGTCTTGAAAGAAGTGAATGCTGCTTGGAATTTTGGTTCAAGCTGTATTGAAAGAAGCACAGTTTAATTTGTTATATTTTCTCTCAGACAATATGGGATAAGTTTTACAGTTGATAACTTCATGGCATTTAAAATAAAATAAAAAAAACAAACAATGAAAATAGAACATTGATGAGTAGTTTCTGTAAGAGTTTCAGATTTTCTATTGAAACCAGCCTCAGCCACAGGGCATTCTATTGTCATTTTCACATCACTAATAAAAGCGTTGGTCAAGGAGAAGGCCAAGCTATATATTTTAGTTTCAGATTCAGGGGTGAATTAAACTATCACGGCTTGATTGTTGGTGGACAGGAAAATAAAAATAAGACTTATGAATATAAGACAGACCTTCTTAAAATCCTAACTTTGCTGTCTGTGGTGCAACAGTGGTGAGTGAGCGAGTTAGAGAGCAAAATGGCATGCTGTATTGTGCATTTCAAATGACATTGCCCTTGATGATGCACATTCATTTATTTGGCTCAGTCAAGGTGTGTGTGACATTCATTATGCGCTGTGATTTAGTGTCACAGTTTGTACATTCTGGTCCCGTTTGGACATTCTGTTTCCCCACTTTAGTCTTTTCTGATCCCTTCCGTCATCAAAGAGACTCCATTCTGCGAATAAGATAGGAGCACTGGCCCAAGTCCATGTATGCCTGTGTGCCTCTGACAACATGAGCAACGTCATGGCTCTGGGCCTGCCTGGTTATTGCGCAAAGCCCTTACATACGGAAGTGATCAAGTATATTGAGACTAAGTTATAGATTCCAGTTCGCCACTGGAAGCTATCACCTACATTTGTACAATTTGGTTAGTGTTAAGGTGTGTCTTTAAATTCCCCCACAAATCATCACCATAAGGTCTAGAAAAAATAAAACCTCTATAAGAATATTAACTAGGTGCATTTGCTAGCAACGTATTTTGTAATGACACCTACCTGTGTCTGTATCATTGATGCACGATTGATGAAAGCTTCAGAAGACGAATTCAGCAAATCAATTGTGAACGTGCTCTGCGAAGATGTGAAACCAACGCTCACAGTTGTAGTTATTGTCTCTTGTTGTGTTGTAGTAGTTGTGGCAAATTTGGCTGCACTCGTTTGGTAAGTTGTGGTTGGGGTGTCTGTTGTAGTTCCTACTGTAGTTGTTGAAGTTGATGCTACAGAACTTTTTGATGTAACCAGAGTAGCTGTTAGAGTGGTTCTGCTGTTTTGAGAAGTTGTGGTTGGAGTGTCTGTTGTGGATGGAATTGTTCTAATTGTTTGTGATGCTGTTAATGTTGAAACACTTGTTGATATTTCCGCAGTTGTTGGTGGAGAGGCCGTACTAGCTCTGGAAGTTGTGGTTGGAGCATCTATCGTTGTTACAGTAATTGTTGGTGTTGATACTGTAGCGCTTGTTGATGTTACCACAGTGGTTGCTGGGAAGACTCTACTAGTTTGGGAAGTTGAGGTTTGAGTTTCCGACAACATTCCCAGTGTTGTCAATGTTGCAACACTTGATGGTTCCACAGTTATTGCTGGAGAGTCTGAACTGGTTTGGTGAGCAGTGTTTGGAGTGTATATTGTTGATAATATAGTTGTACTTTGTGAGGTTTTGGGTCTTGAAGCATTTGTTGATGTTTTCACAACAGTTGTTGGTGATGTATCATTTTGGAAAGTTGTGGCTGGAGTTTTTGACATAGTTGTTGAGGATCTTGCTGTTGCAACGCTTGTTGATGTCACCACAGTTGTTGCTAGAGACACTAGACTAGTTTGGGAAGTTGTGGTTCTAGCACTTTTCGTAGTTGCTACAGTAGTTGATGGTGATGGTGTTAATACTGCAGCACTTGTTGTCACTGTTGTTGTCACCGTGGCTATACCTGCAGTTGTTTCTGCAGGTGTTGTCTCCCCAGTAGTTGTCATAACCTTAGATTTAATCTTTTCTTCTGTTGGTTTTTCTTCCACAGAGGTTGATTTTAAAACCTCAACAATCACAATTGCAGTTGTCTTGGCAACTTGTCTTATTTCTGCAGTTGTTGTTGCAGCTACTTTTGTTTGTCCAGTCCTTGTTACAGCAGTTGTGATTATTTCCAATGTAGTTGGAGAAGCAGTGGATGTTGTTGCTTCTGCTGTGCTTTGAACATCCAAATCAGTTGTTGGGACCTCAGTTGAAGTTCTTCTTTCAGTGGTTGTCAGGGCAGCTGCTGTTGTTTCCCCAGTTGTGGTTATTTCTTCAGATGTAGTAGTTTCTGTAGCAGACGTTGATTCCACAGTAGTTGATGGGACCTCATGAGTCGTAATTGCTTCTGTAGTTGTTTTTTGACCTGGTGTTTTTTCTGTGGCGGTTCCCACACCTGTTGTTATAGCTTCTGCCTGAGTTGTTTTGGCCTTTGAGACTGTAGTTTCTCGTGTAGTGGTTGTGGCTTCCACAGTATTTGTTGAGACCTCTTGAGTCATAGTTTTGCCGTTGGTTGTTATTGTAGCTGGTATTGTTTGTCCAGTAGTTGTCACGCCAGTGGTGATTCTCTCCAATGTTGTAGAACCAACTGCTGCTGCTTCTGCTGTGATTTTAATATCAAAATCAGTTGTTGGGGCCTCTGTTGAAGTTGCTATTGCAGTGGTTGTCACAGCAGTTGATGTTGTTTCCCCAGTTGTGGTTATTTCTTCCGATGTAGTAGTTTCTGTTGCAGACGTTGATTTCACAGTAGTTGATGGGACCTCATTAGTCGCAATTGCTTCTGTAGTTGTTGTTGTAGCTGGTGTTGTTTGTCCAGTACTTGTCACATCAGTGGTTATTCTCTCCAATGTTTCTGTAAAATCAACGTTTTTTGTTTCTTCATCAGTGGTTGTCACAGCAATTGCAGTTGTTTTTCCAGTTGAGGTTATGTCCTGAGATGCAGTAGTTTCTGATGCAGTTGATGTTGAATCTACAATAGTTGATGAAACCTCATCAGTCGTTGTTGTTCCTGTAGTTTTTGTCGCAGCTGGTGTCACAGCAGTTGCTGTTGTAGTTTCCCCACTTGTGGTTATGTCATTGGATGTCATAGTTTCTTCCTCAGATGTTGATTCCACAGTCGTAGATGAGACCTCATCAGTCGTACTTTCTCCTGTCGTTGGTTTTGCAGCTGATGTTTTTTCTGTAGTGGTTCTCACACGTGTTGTTATTTCTTCCCCTGTGGTTGTTTTGGCCTTCGAGACTGTAGTTTCTCGTGTCGTAGTAGTTGTAGTTTCCACAGTAATTGTTGAGACCTCATGAGGAGCAGTTTCTCCGGCAGTTGTTGCAGCTGGTGTTTTTACTCTCAAAACAGTTGTTGAGACCTCAGTTGAAGTTGGACCTTCAGTGGTTTTCACAGCTATTTCTGTTGTTTCAGCAGTTGTGGTTCTTTCCTGAGATGCAGTAGTTCCTTCAGCAAACGTTGCTTCCAAAGTAGTTGATGAGACCTCAACAGTCGTACTTGCTGCTGTAGTTGTTGTTGCAGCTGGTGTTATTTGTCCAGTAGTTGTCACATCAGTGGTGATTCTCTCCACTGTATCTGTAAAATCAACGGTTTTTGTTTCTCCAGCAGTGGTTGTCACAGCAGTTGCAGTTGTTTTTCCAGTTGAGGTTATGTCCTGAGATGCAGTAGTTTCTGATGCAGTTGATGTTGAATCTACAGTAGTTGATGAAACCTCATCAGTCGTTGTTGTTCCTGTAGTTTTTGTTGCAGCTGGTGTTGTTTCCGTGGTGGTCCTCACACCTGTAATTTCTTCCCCTGTTGTTGTTTTGGCCTTAGACACTTTAGTTTCTCCTGTAGTAGTTTTTACTCCCAAAACAGTTGTTGAGACCTCAGTTGAAGTTGGACCTTCAGTGGTTTTCACAGCAATTGCTGTTGTTTCAGCAGTTGTGCTTCTTTCCTGAGATGCAGTAGTTTCTTCAGCAGACGTTGCTTCCAAAGTAGTTGATGAGACCTCAACAGTCGTACTTGCTGCTGTAGTTGTTGTTGCAGCTGGTGTTATTTGTCCAGTAGTTGTCACATCAGTGGTGATTCTCTCCACTGTATCTGTAAAATCAACGGTTTTTGTTTCTCCAGCAGTGGTTGTCACAGCAGTTGCAGTTGTTTTTCCAGTTGAGGTTATGTCCTGAGATGCAGTAGTTTCTGATGCAGTTGATGTTGAATCTACAATAGTTGATGAAACCTCATCAGTCGTTGTTGTTCCTGTAGTTTTTGTTGCAGCTGGTGTTGTTTCCGTGGTGGTCCTCACACCTGTAATTTCTTCCCCTGTTGTTGTTTTGGCCTTAGACACTTTAGTTTCTCCTGTAGTAGTTTTTACTCCCAAAACAGTTGTTGAGACCTCAGTTGAAGTTGGACCTTCAGTGGTTTTCACAGCAATTGCTGTTGTTTCAGCAGTTGTGCTTCTTTCCTGAGATGCAGTAGTTCCTTCAGCAGACGTTGCTTCCAAAGTAGTTGATGAGACCTCAACAGTCGTACTTGCTGCTGTAGTTGTTGTTGCAGCTGGTGTTATTTGTCCAGTAGTTGTCACATCAGTGGTGATTCTCTCCAATGTATCTGTAAAATCAATGGTTTTTGTTTCTCCAGCACTTGTTGTCACAGCAGTTGCAGTTGTTTTTCCAGTTGAGGTTATGTCCTGAGATGCAGTAGTTTCTGATACAGTTGATGTTGAATCTACAGTAGTTGATGAAACCTCATCAGTCGTTGTTATTCCTGTAGTTTTTGTCGCAGCTGGTGTCACAGCAGTTGCTGTTGTAGTTTCCCCACTTGTGGTTATGTCATTGGATGTCATAGTTTCTTCCTCAGATGTTGATTCCACAGTCGTAGATGAGACCTCATCAGTCGTACTTTCTCCTGTCGTTGGTTTTGCAGCTGATGTTTTTTCTGTAGTGGTTCTCACACGTGTTGTTATTTCTTCCCCTGTGGTTGTTTTGGCCTTCGAGACTGTAGTTTCTCGTGTCGTAGTAGTTGTAGTTTCCACAGTAATTGTTGAGACCTCATGAGGAGCAGTTTCTCCGGCAGTTGTTGCAGCTGGTGTTTTTACTCTCAAAACAGTTGTTGAGACCTCAGTTGAAGTTGGACCTTCAGTGGTTTTCACAGCTATTTCTGTTGTTTCAGCAGTTGTGGTTCTTTCCTGAGATGCAGTAGTTCCTTCAGCAAACGTTGCTTCCAAAGTAGTTGATGAGACCTCAACAGTCGTACTTGCTGCTGTAGTTGTTGTTGCAGCTGGTGTTATTTGTCCAGTAGTTGTCACATCAGTGGTGATTCTCTCCACTGTATCTGTAAAATCAACGGTTTTTGTTTCTCCAGCACTGGTTGTCACAGCAGTTGCAGTTGTTTTTCCAGTTGAGGTTATGTCCTGAGATGCAGTAGTTTCTGATGCAGTTGATGTTGAATCTACAGTAGTTGATGAAACCTCATCAGTCGTTGTTGTTCCTGTAGTTTTTGTTGCAGCTGGTGTTGTTTCCGTGGTGGTCCTCACACCTGTAATTTCTTCCCCTGTTGTTGTTTTGGCCTTAGACACTTTAGTTTCTCCTGTAGTAGTTTTTACTCCCAAAACAGTTGTTGAGACCTCAGTTGAAGTTGGACCTTCAGTGGTTTTCACAGCAATTGCTGTTGTTTCAGCAGTTGTGCTTCTTTCCTGAGATGCAGTAGTTTCTTCAGCAGACGTTGCTTCCAAAGTAGTTGATGAGACCTCAACAGTCGTACTTGCTGCTGTAGTTGTTGTTGCAGCTGGTGTTATTTGTCCAGTAGTTGTCACATCAGTGGTGATTCTCTCCAATGTATCTGTAAAATCAATGGTTTTTGTTTCTCCAGCACTTGTTGTCACAGCAGTTGCAGTTGTTTTTCCAGTTGAGGTTATGTCCTGAGATGCAGTAGTTTCTGATACAGTTGATGTTGAATCTACAGTAGTTGATGAAACCTCATCAGTCGTTGTTGTTCCTGTAGTTTTTGTTGCAGCCGGTGTTGTTTCCGTGGTGGTCCTCACACCTGTAATTTCTTCCCCTGTTGTTGTTTTGGCCTTAGACACTTTAGTTTCTCCTGTAGTAGTTTTTACTCCCAAAACAGTTGTTGAGACCTCAGTTGAAGTTGGACCTTCAGTGGTTTTCACAGCAATTGCTGTTGTTTCAGCAGTTGTGGTTCTTTCCTGAGATGCAGTAGTTCCTTCAGCAGACGTTGCTTCCAAAGTAGTTGATGAGACCTCAACAGTCGTACTTGCTGCTGTAGTTGTTGTTGCAGCTGGTGTTATTTGTCCAGTAGTTGTCACATCAGTGGTGATTCTCTCCAATGTATCTGTAAAATCAATGGTTTTTGTTTCTCCAGCACTTGTTGTCACAGCAGTTGCAGTTGTTTTTCCAGTTGAGGTTATGTCCTGAGATGCAGTAGTTTCTGATACAGTTGATGTTGAATCTACAGTAGTTGATGAAACCTCATCAGTCGTTGTTATTCCTGTAGTTTTTGTCGCAGCTGGTGTCACAGCAGTTGCTGTTGTAGTTTCCCCACTTGTGGTTATGTCATTGGATGTCATAGTTTCTTCCTCAGATGTTGATTCCACAGTCGTAGATGAGACCTCATCAGTCGTACTTTCTCCTGTCGTTGGTTTTGCAGCTGATGTTTTTTCTGTAGTGGTTCTCACACGTGTTGTTATTTCTTCCCCTGTGGTTGTTTTGGCCTTCGAGACTGTAGTTTCTCGTGTCGTAGTAGTTGTAGTTTCCACAGTAATTGTTGAGACCTCATGAGGAGCAGTTTCTCCGGCAGTTGTTGCAGCTGGTGTTTTTACTCTCAAAACAGTTGTTGAGACCTCAGTTGAAGTTGGACCTTCAGTGGTTTTCACAGCTATTTCTGTTGTTTCAGCAGTTGTGGTTCTTTCCTGAGATGCAGTAGTTCCTTCAGCAAACGTTGCTTCCAAAGTAGTTGATGAGACCTCAACAGTCGTACTTGCTGCTGTAGTTGTTGTTGCAGCTGGTGTTATTTGTCCAGTAGTTGTCACATCAGTGGTGATTCTCTCCACTGTATCTGTAAAATCAACGGTTTTTGTTTCTCCAGCACTGGTTGTCACAGCAGTTGCAGTTGTTTTTCCAGTTGAGGTTATGTCCTGAGATGCAGTAGTTTCTGATGCAGTTGATGTTGAATCTACAGTAGTTGATGAAACCTCATCAGTCGTTGTTGTTCCTGTAGTTTTTGTTGCAGCTGGTGTTGTTTCCGTGGTGGTCCTCACACCTGTAATTTCTTCCCCTGTTGTTGTTTTGGCCTTAGACACTTTAGTTTCTCCTGTAGTAGTTTTTACTCCCAAAACAGTTGTTGAGACCTCAGTTGAAGTTGGACCTTCAGTGGTTTTCACAGCAATTGCTGTTGTTTCAGCAGTTGTGCTTCTTTCCTGAGATGCAGTAGTTTCTTCAGCAGACGTTGCTTCCAAAGTAGTTGATGAGACCTCAACAGTCGTACTTGCTGCTGTAGTTGTTGTTGCAGCTGGTGTTATTTGTCCAGTAGTTGTCACATCAGTGGTGATTCTCTCCAATGTATCTGTAAAATCAATGGTTTTTGTTTCTCCAGCACTTGTTGTCACAGCAGTTGCAGTTGTTTTTCCAGTTGAGGTTATGTCCTGAGATGCAGTAGTTTCTGATACAGTTGATGTTGAATCTACAGTAGTTGATGAAACCTCATCAGTCGTTGTTGTTCCTGTAGTTTTTGTTGCAGCCGGTGTTGTTTCCGTGGTGGTCCTCACACCTGTAATTTCTTCCCCTGTTGTTGTTTTGGCCTTAGACACTTTAGTTTCTCCTGTAGTAGTTTTTACTCCCAAAACAGTTGTTGAGACCTTAGTTGAAGTTGGACCTTCAGTGGTTTTCACAGCAATTGCTGTTGTTTCGGCAGTTGTGCTTCTTTCCTGAGATGCAGTAGTTTCTTCAGCAGACGTTGCTTCCAAAGTAGTTGATGAGACCTCAACAGTCGTACTTGCTGCTGTAGTTGTTGTTGCAGCTGGTGTTATTTGTCCAGTAGTTGTCACATCAGTGGTGATTCTCTCCAATGTATCTGTAAAATCAATGGTTTTTGTTTCTCCAGCACTGGTTGTTACAGCAGTTGCAGTTGTTTTTCCAGTTGAGGTTATGTCCTGAGATGCAGTAGTTTCTGATACAGTTGATGTTGAATCTACAGTAGTTGATGAAACCTCATCAGTCGTTGTTGTTCCTGTAGTTTTTGTCACAGCTGGTGTCACAGCAGTTGCTGTTGTAGTTTCCCCACTTGTTGTTATGTCATTGGATGTCATAGTTGCTTCCTCAGATGTTGATTCCACAGTCGTAGATGAGACCTCATCAGTCGTACTTTCTCCTGTCGTTGGTTTTGCAGCTGATGTTGTTTCTGTAGTGGTTCTCACACGTGTTTTTATTTCTTCCCCTGTGGTCGTTTTGGCCTTCGAGACTGTAGTTTCTCGTGTCGTAGTTGTGGCTTCCACAGTAATTGTTGAGACCTCATGAGGAGCAGTTTCCCCGGCAGTTTTTGCAGCTGGTGTTTTTACTCCCAAAACAGTTGTTGAGACCTCAGTTGAAGTTGGACCTACAGTGGTTTTCACAGCAATTGCTGTTGTTTCAGCAGTTGTGCTTCTTTCCTGAGATGCAGTAGTTTCTTCAGCAGACGTTGCTTCCAAAGTAGTTGATGAGACCTCAACAGTCGTACTTGCTGCTGTAGTTGTAGTTGCAGCTGGTGTTATTTGTCCAGTAGTTGTCACATCAGTGGTGATTCTGTCCAGTATAGTTATAGAATCGGCATCTGTGGTTTTCACTTCAAAAGCAATTGTTGAGGCCTCATTTGAAGTTCCTCCTGCAGTGGTTGTCACAGCAGGTACTGTTGTTTCCCCAGCTGTGGTAATGTCCTGAGATGTAGTATTTTCTGCTGCAGATGTTTCTTCAATAGCGGTGGATGAGATCTCATCAGTCGTACTTGCTCCCGAAGTTGTTGTTGTAGCTGGTGTTATTTGTCTATTCGTCACATCAGTGGTGATTCTCTCCAATGTATCTGTAGAATCAATGGTTGTTGTTTCTCCAGCAGTGGTTGTCACAGCAGTTGCTGTTGATTTTGCAGTTGAGTTTATGTCCTGAGATGCAGTAGTTTCTGATGCAGTTGATGTTGAATGTACAGAAGTTGATGACGTTAATTTCACAGTAGATGATGGGACCTCATCAGTCGTAATTGCATTTTTAGTTGTTGTTGGAGCTGATGTTGTTTCTATGGTGGTTCTCTCCAATGTAGTTGTAGAATCAGCTGCTGTTGTTGCTCCTGCTGTGCTTTTAACATTAAAATCATTTGTTGAGAACTCAGCTGAAGGTGCTCCAAGAGTAGTTGTTACAGCAGTTGCTGTTGTTTCCCTAGTTGTGGTTATGTCCTTGGATGTAGTAGTTTCTGCTGCAGATGTTGATTCCACAGTAGATGATGGGACCTCATCAGTTGTAGTTGTTCCTGTAGTTGTTGTTGCAGGTGGTGTTTTTTCTGTAGTGGTTCTTATACCTGTTGTTTTTGCATCCCCTGTAGTCGTTTGGGCCTGAAACATTGTTGTTTTCCCTGTAGTAGTTGTGGCTTCCACAGTAATTGTTGAGATCTCATGAATTGTAGATTTGCCCACAATTGTTGCAGTTGGTGTTATTTGTCCAGTAGTTGTCACATCAATGGTGACTCTGTCCAATATAGTTGTAGAAACAGCAGTGGATTTTACTTCAAAATCACTTGTTGAGGCCTCAGTTGAAGTTCCTCCTGTAATTGTTGTGACAGCAGTTGCTGTTGTTCCCTTGGTTGTGGTTCTGTCCTGGGATGTAGCAGTTTCTGCTCCAGTTGTTCTTGATTGTATAGTAGTTGACGAGACCTCATAAGTCTTACTTGCTCCTAAAGCTGTTGTTGCATCTGGTGTTATTTGCCCAGTAATTGTCACTTCAGTGGTGATTCCCTCAAAAGTGGTTGTAGAATCAGCGGCTTTTGTTGCTGCTGTTGTGGTTTTTACTTCAAAATCTGTTTTTGAGGCCTCAGTTGAAGTTCCCGCTGCAGTGGTTTTCACAAATGTTGCTGTTTTTCTCCCAGCTGTGGTTATGTCCTGATATGTTGTACTTTCTGTTCCAGCTGTTGTTGAAACTACAGCAGTTGATGAGATCTCATCAGTCGTACTTGTTCTTGAAGCAATTGCTTCCCCAGTCATCGTTCTGGCCTGAGAAGTTGTAGTTTCTGCTTTACCTTTTGTTGCTTCCACAATAGTTGTTGTCAAGGCCTCACCACCTGTAGTTTTTCCTGCAGTTAGTTTCACAACTTGTTTTGTTTTTGCATTGATTACATTAGAAGTTGAACTGGTTTCGTAAATTTGCATTGGAGCCCCTGTTGTGGATTTTGCAGGAGTTGTTTTGGATGTTGTTGATGTTGTGCCCCTTGATGATTTGTCCTCACTTGTTGTTGCAGAGGTTTTACGGGTCTGTAAACTGGTAACTGGAGTTGATGCTGTAGTTGCTGGGCTTGCTGTTGATAGTACAACACTTGTTGTCATACTGGTAGTTGATGAGGCCGTACCGACTGTGATGGATTCCTTTTCAATGCCAAATCCAATGACAGTTGCAGATGCATCAGTCAAAACTGCTCTAATCTGATTGTCATTTGGGACATTTTTGATATCAAAGTTGATCTTCATTTCAGTAATCACTGACCCACGCCTGTAAAAAGGAATAAAATATTATTTTTCAAAATGCAAATGAGAGCATTTTCTGTCAGTTGGAATACTGGTCTTCACACTTTACCTGAATGACAGCACTGTCAAGGTCTTGAAAGAAGGGAATGCTGCTTGGAATTTAGGTTCAAGCTGTATTGAAAGAAGCACAGTTTACTTTGTTATATTTTCTCTCAGACAATATGGGATAAGTTTTACAGTTGATAACTTCATGGCATTTAAAATAAAAAACAAACAAACAATGAAAATAGAACATTGATGAGTAGTTTCTGTAAGAGTTTCAGAATTTCTATTGAAACCAGCCTCAGCCACAGGGCATTCTATTGTCATGTTCACATCACTAATAAAAGCGTTGGTCAAGGAGAAGGCCAAGCTATATATTTTAGTTTCAGATTCAGGGGTGAATTAAACTATCACGGCTTGATTGTTGGTGGACAGGAAAATAAAAATAAGACTTATGAATATAAGACAGACCTTCTTAAAATCCTAACTTTGCTGTCTGTGGTGCAACAGTGGTGAGTGAGCAAGTTAGAGAGCAAAATGGCATGCTGTATTGTGCATTTCAAATGACATTGCCCTTGATGATGCACATTCATTTATTTGGCTCAGTCAAGGTGTGTGTGACATTCATTATGCGCTGTGATTTAGTGTCACAGTTTGTACATTCTGGTCCCGTTTGGACATTCTGTTTCCCCACTTTAGTCTTTTCTGATCCCTTCCGTCATCAAAGAGACTCCATTCTGCGAATAAGATAGGAGCACTGGCCCAAGTCCATGTGTGCCTGTGTGCCTCTGACAACATGAGCAACGTCATGGCTCTGGGCCTGCCTGGTTATTGCGCAAAGCCCTTACATACGGAAATGATCAAGTATATCGAGACTAAGTTATAGATTCCAGTTCGCCACTGGAAGCTATCACCTACATTTGTACAATTTGGTTAGTGTTAAGGAGTGTCTTTAAATTCCCCCACAAATCATCACCTTAAGGTCTAGAAAAAATAAAACCTCTATAAGAATATTAACTAGGTGCATTTGCTAGCAACGTATTTTGTAATGACACCTACCTGTGTCTGTATCATTGATGCACGATTGATGAAAGCTTCAGAAGACGAATTCAGCAAATCAATTGTGAACGTGCTCTGCGAAGATGTGAAACCAACGCTCACAGTTGTAGTTATTGTCTCTTGTTGTGTTGTAGTAGTTGTGGCAAATTTGGCTGCACTCGTTTGGTAAGTTGTGGTTGGGGTGTCTGTTGTAGTTCCTACTGTAGTTGTTGAAGTTGATGCTACAGAACTTTTTGATGTAACCAGAGTAGCTGTTAGAGTGGTTCTGCTGTTTTGAGAAGTTGTGGTTGGAGTGTCTGTTGTGGATGGAATTGTTCTAATTGTTTGTGATGCTGTTAATGTTGAAACACTTGTTGATATTTCCGCAGTTGTTGGTGGAGAGGCCGTACTAGCTCTGGAAGTTGTGGTTGGAGCATCTATCGTTGTTACAGTAATTGTTGGTGTTGATACTGTAGCGCTTGTTGATGTTACCACAGTGGTTGCTGGGAAGACTCTACTAGTTTGGGAAGTTGAGGTTTGAGTTTCCGACAACATTCCCAGTGATGTCAATGTTGCAACACTTGATGGTTCCACAGTTATTGCTGGAGAGTCTGAACTGGTTTGGTGAGCAGTGTTTGGAGTGTATATTGTTGATAATATAGTCGTACTTTGTGAGGTTTTGGGTCTTGAAGCATTTGTTGATGTTTTCACAACAGTTGTTGGTGATGTATCATTTTGGAAAGTTGTGGCTGGAGTTTTTGACATAGTTGTTGAGGATCTTGCTGTTGCAACGCTTGTTGATGTCACCACAGTTGTTGCTAGAGACACTAGACTAGTTTGGGAAGTTGTGGTTCTAGCACTTGTCGTAGTTGCTACAGTAGTTGATGGTGATGGTGTTAATACTGCAGCACTTGTTGTCACTGTTGTTGTCACCGTGGCTATACCTGCAGTTGTTTCTGCAGGTGTTGTCTCCCCAGTAGTTGTCATAACCTTAGATTTAATCTTTTCTTCTGTTGGTTTTTCTTCCACAGAGGTTGATTTTAAAACCTCAACAATCACAATTGCAGTTGTCTTGGCAACTTGTCTTATTTCTGCAGTTGTTGTTGCAGCTACTTTTGTTTGTCCAGTCCTTGTTACAGCAGTTGTGATTATTTCCAATGTAATTGGAGAAGCAGTGGATGTTGTTGCTTCTGCTGTGCTTTGAACATCCAAATCAGTTGTTGGGACCTCAGTTGAAGTTCTTCTTTCAGTGGTTGTCAGGGCAGCTGCTGTTGTTTCCCCAGTTGTGGTTATTTCTTCAGATGTAGTAGTTTCTGTAGCAGACGTTGATTCCACAGTAGTTGATGGGACCTCATGAGTCGTAATTGCTTCTGTAGTTGTTTTTTGACCTGGTGTTTTTTCTGTGGCGGTTCCGACACCTGTTGTTATAGCTTCTGCCTGAGTTGTTTTGGCCTTTGAGACTGCAGTTTCTCGTGTAGTGGTTGTGGCTTCCACAGTATTTGTTGAGACCTCTTGAGTCATAGTTTTGCCGTTGGTTGTTATTGTAGCTGGTATTGTTTGTCCAGTACTTGTCACATCAGTGGTTATTCTCTCCAATGTTTCTGTAAAATCAACGTTTTTTGTTTCTCCAGCAGTGGTTGTCACAGCAATTGCAGTTGTTTTTCCAGTTGAGGTTATGTCCTGAGACGCAGTAGTTTCTGATGCAGTTGATGTTGAATCTACAATAGTTGATGAAACCTCATCAGTCGTTGTTGTTCCTGTAGTTTTTGTCGCAGCTGGTGTCACAGCAGTTGCTGTTGTAGTTTCCCCACTTGTGGTTATGTCATTGGATGTCATAGTTTCTTCCTCAGATGTTGATTCCACAGTCGTAGATGAGACCTCATCAGTCGTACTTTCTCCTGTCGTTGGTTTTGCAGCTGATGTTTTTTCTGTAGTGGTTCTCACACGTGTTGTTATTTCTTCCCCTGTGGTTGTTTTGGCCTTCGAGACTGTAGTTTCTCGTGTCGTAGTAGTTGTAGTTTCCACAGTAATTGTTGAGACCTCATGAGGAGCAGTTTCTCCGGCAGTTGTTGCAGCTGGTGTTTTTACTCTCAAAACAGTTGTTGAGACCTCAGTTGAAGTTGGACCTTCAGTGGTTTTCACAGCTATTTCTGTTGTTTCAGCAGTTGTGGTTCTTTCCTGAGATGCAGTAGTTCCTTCAGCAAACGTTGCTTTCAAAGTAGTTGATGAGACCTCAACAGTCGTACTTGCTGCTGTAGTTGTTGTTGCAGCTGGTGTTATTTGTCCAGTAGTTGTCACATCAGTGGTGATTCTCTCCACTGTATCTGTAAAATCAACGGTTTTTGTTTCTCCAGCAGTGGTTGTCACAGCAGTTGCAGTTGTTTTTCCAGTTGAGGTTATGTCCTGAGATGCAGTAGTTTCTGATGCAGTTGATGTTGAATCTACAGTAGTTGATGAAACCTCATCAGTCGTTGTTGTTCCTGTAGTTTTTGTTGCAGCCGGTGTTGTTTCCGTGATGGTCCTCACACCTGTAATTTCTTCCCCTGTTGTTGTTTTGGCCTTAGACACTTTAGTTTCTCCTGTAGTAGTTTTTACTCCCAAAACAGTTGTTGAGACCTTAGTTGAAGTTGGACCTTCAGTGGTTTTCACAGCAATTGCTGTTGTTTCGGCAGTTGTGCTTCTTTCCTGAGATGCAGTAGTTTCTTCAGCAGACGTTGCTTCCAAAGTAGTTGATGAGACCTCAACAGTCGTACTTGCTGCTGTAGTTGTTGTTGCAGCTGGTGTTATTTGTCCAGTAGTTGTCACATCAGTGGTGATTCTCTCCAATGTACCTGTAAAATCAATGGTTTTTGTTTCTCCAGCACTGGTTGTTACAGCAGTTGCAGTTGTTTTTCCAGTTGAGGTTATGTCCTGAGATGCAGTAGTTTCTGATACAGTTGATGTTGAATCTACAGTAGTTGATGAAACCTCATCAGTCGTTGTTGTTCCTGTAGTTTTTGTCACAGCTGGTGTCACAGCAGTTGCTGTTGTAGTTTCCCCACTTGTTGTTATGTCATTGGATGTCATAGTTGCTTCCTCAGATGTTGATTCCACAGTCGTAGATGAGACCTCATCAGTCGTACTTTCTCCTGTCGTTGGTTTTGCAGCTGATGTTGTTTCTGTAGTGGTTCTCACACGTGTTTTTATTTCTTCCCCTGTGGTTGTTTTGGCCTTCGAGACTGTAGTTTCTCGTGTCGTAGTTGTGGCTTCCACAGTAATTGTTGAGACCTCATGAGGAGCAGTTTCCCCGGCAGTTTTTGCAGCTGGTGTTTTTACTCCCAAAACAGTTGTTGAGACTTCAGTTGAAGTTGGACCTTCAGTGGTTTTCACAGCAATTGCTGTTGTTTCAGCAGTTGTGCTTCTTTCCTGAGATGCAGTAGTTTCTTCAGCAGACGTTGCTTCCAAAGTAGTTGATGAGACCTCAACAGTCGTACTTGCTGCTGTAGTTGTAGTTGCAGCTGGTGTTATTTGTCCAGTAGTTGTCACATCAGTGGTGATTCTGTCCAGTATAGTTATAGAATCGGCATCTGTGGTTTTCACTTCAAAAGCAATTGTTGAGGCCTCAGTTGAAGTTCCTCCTGCAGTGGTTGTCACAGCAGGTACTGTTGTTTCCCCAGCTGTGGTAATGTCCTGAGATGTAGTATTTTCTGCTGCAGATGTTTCTTCAATAGCGGTGGATGAGATCTCATCAGTCGTACTTGCTCCCGAAGTTGTTGTTGTAGCTGGTGTTATTTGTCTATTCGTCACATCAGTGGTGATTCTCTCCAATGTATCTGTAGAATCAATGGTTGTTGTTTCTCCAGCAGTGGTTGTCACAGCAGTTGCTGTTGATTTTGCAGTTGAGTTTATGTCCTGAGATGCGGTAGTTTCTGATGCAGTTGATGTTGAATGTACAGAAGTTGATGACGTTAATTTCACAGTAGATGATGGGACCTCATCAGTCGTAATTGCATTTTTAGTTGTTGTTGGAGCTGATGTTGTTTCTATGGTGGTTCTCTCCAATGTAGTTGTAGAATCAGCTGCTGTTGTTGCTCCTGCTGTGCTTTTAACATTAAAATCATTTGTTGAGAACTCAGCTGAAGGTGCTCCAAGAGTAGTTGTTACAGCAGTTGCTGTTGTTTCCCTAGTTGTGGTTATGTCCTTGGATGTAGTAGTTTCTGCTGCAGATGTTGATTCCACAGTAGATGATGGGACCTCATCAGTTGTAGTTGTTCCTGTAGTTGTTGTTGCAGGTGGTGTTTTTTCTGTAGTGGTTCTTATACCTGTTGTTTTTGCATCCCCTGTAGTCGTTTGGGCCTGAAACATTGTTGTTTTCCCTGTAGTAGTTGTGGCTTCCACAGTAATTGTTGAGATCTCATGAATTGTAGATTTGCCCACAATTGTTGCAGTTGGTGTTATTTGTCCAGTAGTTGTCACATCAATGGTGACTCTGTCCAATATAGTTGTAGAAACAGCAGTGGATTTTACTTCAAAATCACTTGTTGAGGCCTCAGTTGAAGTTCCTCCTGTAATTGTTGTGACAGCAGTTGCTGTTGTTCCCTTGGTTGTGGTTCTGTCCTGGGATGTAGCAGTTTCTGCTCCAGTTGTTCTTGATTGTATAGTAGTTGACGAGACCTCATAAGTCTTACTTGCTCCTAAAGCTGTTGTTGCATCTGGTGTTATTTGCCCAGTAATTGTCACTTCAGTGGTGATTCCCTCAAAAGTGGTTGTATAATCAGCGGCCTTTGTTGCTGCTGTTGTGGTTTTTACTTCAAAATCTGTTTTTGAGGCCTCAGTTGAAGTTCCCGCTGCAGTGGTTTTCACAAATGTTGCTGTTTTTCTCCCAGCTGTGGTTATGTCCTGATATGTAGTACTTTCTGTTCCAGCTGTTGTTGAAACTACAGCAGTTGATGAGATCTCATCAGTCGTACTTGTTCTTGAAGCAATTGCTTCCCCAGTCATCGTTCTGGCCTGAGAAGTTGTAGTTTCTGCTTTACCTTTTGTTGCTTCCACAATAGTTGTTTTCAAGGCCTCACCACCCGTAGTTTTTCCTGCAGTTAGTTTCACAACTTGTTTTGTTTTTGCATTGATTACATTAGAAGTTGAACTGGTTTCGTAAATTTGCATTGGAGCCTCTGTTGTGGATTTTGCAGGAGTTGTTTTGGATGTTGTTGATGTTGTGCCCCTTGATGATTTGTCCTCACTTGTATTTGCAGAGGTTTTACGGGTCTGTAAACTGGTAACTGGAGTTGATGCTGTAGTTGCTGGGCTTGCTGTTGATAGTACAACACTTGTTGTCATACTGGTAGTTGATGAGGCCGTACCGACTGTGATGGATTCCTTTTCAATGCCAAATCCAATGACAGTTGCAGATGCATCAGTCAAAATTGTTCTAATCTGATTGTCATTTGGGACATTTTTGATATCAAAGTTGATCTTCATTTCAGTAATCACTGACCCACGCCTGTAAAAAGGAATAAAATATTATTTTTCAAAATGCAAATGAGAGCATTTTCTGTCAGTTGGAATACTGGTCTTCACACTTTACCTGAATGACAGCACTGTCAAGGTCTTGAAAGAAGGGAATGCTGCTTGGAATTTAGGTTCAAGCTGTATTGAAAGAAGCACAGTTTACTTTGTTATATTTTCTCTCAGACAATATGGGATACGTTTTACAGTTGATAACTTCATGGCATTTAAAATAAAAACAAACAAACAATGAAAATAGAACATTGATGAGTAGTTTCTGTAAGAGTTTCAGATATTCTATTGAAACCAGCCTCAGCCACAGGGCATTCTATTGTCATGTTCACATCACTAATAAAAGCGTTGGTCAAGGAGAAGGCCAAGCTATATATTTTAGTTTCAGATTCAGGGGTGAATTAAACTATCACGGCTTGATTGTTGGTGGACAGGAAAATAAAAATAAGACTTATGAATATAAGACAGACCTTCTTAAAATCCTAACTTTCCTGTCTGTGGTGCAACAGTGGTGAGTGAGCGAGTTAGAGAGCAAAATGGCATGCTGTATTGTGCATTTCAAATGACATTGCCCTTGATGATGCACATTCATTTATTTGGCTCAGTCAAGGTGTGTGTGACATTCATTATGCGCTGTGATTTAGTGTCACAGTTTGTACATTCTGGTCCCGTTTGGACATTCTGTTTCCCCACTTTAGTCTTTTCTGATCCCTTCCGTCATCAAAGAGACTCTATTCTGCGAATAAGATAGGAGCACTGGCCCAAGTCCATGTGTGCCTGTGTGCCTCTGACAACATGAGCAACGTCATGGCTCTGGGCCTGCCTGGTTATTGCGCAAAGCCCTTACATACGGAAGTGATCAAGTATATTGAGACTAAGTTATAGATTCCAGTTCGCCACTGGAAGCTATCACCTACATTTGTACAATTTGGTTAGTGTTAAGGAGTGTCTTTAAATTCCCCCACAAATCATCACCTTAAGGTCTAGA
Source organism: Nelusetta ayraudi (assembly GCF_046127955.1). Lineage (NCBI taxonomy): Eukaryota > Metazoa > Chordata > Actinopteri > Tetraodontiformes > Monacanthidae > Nelusetta > Nelusetta ayraudi. The sequence continues at coordinate 429,345 of NW_027466178.1, read as the reverse complement.
AAAAATAAAACCTCTATAAGAATATTAACTAGGTGCATTTGCTAGCAACGTATTTTGTAATGACACCTACCTGTGTCTGTATCATTGATGCACGATTGATGAAAGCTTCAGAAGACGAATTCAGCAAATCAATTGTGAACGTGCTCTGCGAAGATGTGAAACCAACGCTCACAGTTGTAGTTATTGTCTCTTGTTGTGTTGTAGTAGTTGTGGCAAATTTGGCTGCACTCGTTTGGTAAGTTGTCGTTGGGGTGTCTGTTGTAGTTCCTACTGTAGTTGTTGAAGTTGATGCTACAGAACTTTTTGATGTAACCAGAGTAGCTGTTAGAGTGGTTCTGCTGTTTTGAGAAGTTGTGGTTGGAGTGTCTGTTGTGGATGGAATTGTTCTAATTGTTTGTGATGCTGTTAATGTTGAAACACTTGTTGATATTTCCGCAGTTGTTGGTGGAGAGGCCGTACTAGCTCTGGAAGTTGTGGTTGGAGCATCTATCGTTGTTACAGTAATTGTTGGTGTTGATACTGTAGCGCTTGTTGATGTTACCACAGTGGTTGCTGGGAAGACTCTACTAGTTTGGGAAGTTGAGGTTTGAGTTTCCGACAACATTCCCAGTGATGTCAATGTTGCAACACTTGATGGTTCCACAGTTATTGCTGGAGAGTCTGAACTGGTTTGGTGAGCAGTGTTTGGAGTGTATATTGTTGATAATATAGTCGTACTTTGTGAGGTTTTGGGTCTTGAAGCATTTGTTGATGTTTTCACAACAGTTGTTGGTGATGTATCATTTTGGAAAGTTGTGGCTGGAGTTTTTGACATAGTTGTTGAGGATCTTGCTGTTGCAACGCTTGTTGATGTCACCACAGTTGTTGCTAGAGACACTAGACTAGTTTGGGAAGTTGTGGTTCTAGCACTTGTCGTAGTTGCTACAGTAGTTGATGGTGATGGTGTTAATACTGCAGCACTTGTTGTCACTGTTGTTGTCACCGTGGCTATACCTGCAGTTGTTTCTGCAGGTGTTGTCTCCCCAGTAGTTGTCATAACCTTAGATTTAATCTTTTCTTCTGTTGGTTTTTCTTCCACAGAGGTTGATTTTAAAACCTCAACAATCACAATTGCAGTTGTCTTGGCAACTTGTCTTATTTCTGCAGTTGTTGTTGCAGCTACTTTTGTTTGTCCAGTCCTTGTTACAGCAGTTGTGATTATTTCCAATGTAATTGGAGAAGCAGTGGATGTTGTTGCTTCTGCTGTGCTTTGAACATCCAAATCAGTTGTTGGGACCTCAGTTGAAGTTCTTCTTTCAGTGGTTGTCAGGGCAGCTGCTGTTGTTTCCCCAGTTGTGGTTATTTCTTCAGATGTAGTAGTTTCTGTAGCAGACGTTGATTCCACAGTAGTTGATGGGACCTCATGAGTCGTAATTGCTTCTGTAGTTGTTTTTTGACCTGGTGTTTTTTCTGTGGCGGTTCCGACACCTGTTGTTATAGCTTCTGCCTGAGTTGTTTTGGCCTTTGAGACTGCAGTTTCTCGTGTAGTGGTTGTGGCTTCCACAGTATTTGTTGAGACCTCTTGAGTCATAGTTTTGCCGTTTGTTGTTATTGTAGCTGGTATTGTTTGTCCAGTAGTTGTCACGCCAGTGGTGATTCTCTCCAATGTTGTAGAACCAACTGCTGCTGCTTCTGCTGTGATTTTAATATCAAAATCAGTTGTTGGGGCTTCTGTTGAAGTTGCTTTTGCAGTGGTTGTCACAGCAGTTGATGTTGTTTCCCCAGTTGTGGTTATTTCTTCCGATGTAGTAGTTTCTGTTGCAGACGTTGATTTCACGGTAGTTGATGGGACCTCATTAGTCGCAATTGCTGCTGTAGTTGTTGTTGTAGCTGGTGTTGTTTGTCCAGTAGTTGTCACATCAGTGGTGATTCTTTCCAATGTATCTGTAAAATCAATGGTTTTTGTTTCTCCAGCACTGGTTGTCACAGCAGTTGCAGTTGTTTTTCCAGTTGAGGTTATGTCCTGAGATGCAGTAGTTTCTGATGCAGTTGATGTTGAATCTACAATAGTTGATGAAACCTCATCAGTCGTTGTTGTTCCTGTAGTTTTTGTCGCAGCTGGTGTCACAGCAGTTGCTGTTGTAGTTTCCCCACTTGTGGTTATGTCATTGGATGTCATAGTTTCTTCCTCAGATGTTGATTCCACAGTCGTAGATGAGACCTCATCAGTCGTACTTTCTCCTGTCGTTGGTTTTGCAGCTGATGTTTTTTCTGTAGTGGTTCTCACACGTGTTGTTATTTCTTCCCCTGTGGTTGTTTTGGCCTTCGAGACTGTAGTTTCTCGTGTCGTAGTAGTTGTAGTTTCCACAGTAATTGTTGAGACCTCATGAGGAGCAGTTTCTCCGGCAGTTGTTGCAGCTGGTGTTTTTACTCTCAAAACAGTTGTTGAGACCTCAGTTGAAGTTGGACCTTCAGTGGTTTTCACAGCTATTTCTGTTGTTTCAGCAGTTGTGGTTCTTTCCTGAGATGCAGTAGTTCCTTCAGCAAACGTTGCTTCCAAAGTAGTTGATGAGACCTCAACAGTCGTACTTGCTGCTGTAGTTGTTGTTGCAGCTGGTGTTATTTGTCCAGTAGTTGTCACATCAGTGGTGATTCTCTCCACTGTATCTGTAAAATCAACGTTTTTTGTTTCTCCAGCAGTGGTTGTCACAGCAGTTGCAGTTGTTTTTCCAGTTGAGGTTATGTCCTGAGATGCAGTAGTTTCTGATGCAGTTGATGTTGAATCTACAGTAGTTGATGAAACCTCCTCAGTCGTTGTTGTTCCTGTAGTTTTTGTTGCAGCTGGTGTTGTTTCCGTGGTGGTCGTCACACCTGTAATTTCTTCCCCTGTTGTTGTTTTGGCCTTAGACACTTTAGTTTCTCCTGTAGTAGTTTTTACTCCCAAAACAGTTGTTGAGACCTCAGTTGAAGTTGGACCTTCAGTGGTTTTCACAGCAATTGCTGTTGTTTCAGCAGTTGTGCTTCTTTCCTGAGATGCAGTAGTTTCTTCAGCAGACGTTGCTTCCAAAGTAGTTGATGAGACCTCAACAGTGGTACTTGCTGCTGTAGTTGTTGTTGCAGCTGGTGTTATTTGTCCAGTAGTTGTCACATCAGTGGTGATTCTCTCCAATGTATCTGTAAAATCAATGGTTTTTGTTTCTCCAGCACTGGTTGTCACAGCAGTTGCAGTTGTTTTTCCAGTTGAGGTTATGTCCTGAGATGCAGTAGTTTCTGATGCAGTTGATGTTGAATCTACAATAGTTGATGAAACCTCATCAGTCGTTGTTGTTCCTGTAGTTTTTGTCGCAGCTGGTGTCACAGCAGTTGCTGTTGTAGTTTCCCCACTTGTGGTTATGTCATTGGATGTCATAGTTTCTTCCTCAGATGTTGATTCCACAGTCGTAGATGAGACCTCATCAGTCGTACTTTCTCCTGTCGTTGGTTTTGCAGCTGATGTTTTTTCTGTAGTGGTTCTCACACGTGTTGTTATTTCTTCCCCTGTGGTTGTTTTGGCCTTCGAGACTGTAGTTTCTCGTGTCGTAGTAGTTGTAGTTTCCACAGTAATTGTTGAGACCTCATGAGGAGCAGTTTCTCCGGCAGTTGTTGCAGCTGGTGTTTTTACTCTCAAAACAGTTGTTGAGACCTCAGTTGAAGTTGGACCTTCAGTGGTTTTCACAGCTATTTCTGTTGTTTCAGCAGTTGTGGTTCTTTCCTGAGATGCAGTAGTTCCTTCAGCAAACGTTGCTTCCAAAGTAGTTGATGAGACCTCAACAGTCGTACTTGCTGCTGTAGTTGTTGTTGCAGCTGGTGTTATTTGTCCAGTAGTTGTCACATCAGTGGTGATTCTCTCCACTGTATCTGTAAAATCAACGGTTTTTGTTTCTCCAGCAGTGGTTGTCACAGCAGTTGCAGTTGTTTTTCCAGTTGAGGTTATGTCCTGAGATGCAGTAGTTTCTGATGCAGTTGATGTTGAATCTACAGTAGTTGATGAAACCTCATCAGTCGTTGTTGTTCCTGTAGTTTTTGTTGCAGCTGGTGTTGTTTCCGTGGTGGTCCTCACACCTGTAATTTCTTCCCCTGTTGTTGTTTTGGCCTTAGACACTTTAGTTTCTCCTGTAGTAGTTTTTACTCCCAAAACAGTTGTTGAGACCTCAGTTGAAGTTGGACCTTCAGTGGTTTTCACAGCAATTGCTGTTGTTTCAGCAGTTGTGCTTCTTTCCTGAGATGCAGTAGTTTCTTCAGCAGACGTTGCTTCCAAAGTAGTTGATGAGACCTCAACAGTCGTACTTGCTGCTGTAGTTGTAGTTGCAGCTGGTGTTATTTGTCCAGTAGTTGTCACATCAGTGGTGATTCTGTCCAGTATAGTTATAGAATCGGCATCTGTGGTTTTCACTTCAAAAGCAATTGTTGAGGCCTCAGTTGAAGTTCCTCCTGCAGTGGTTGTCACAGCAGGTACTGTTGTTTCCCCAGCTGTGGTAATGTCCTGAGATGTAGTATTTTCTGCTGCAGATGTTTCTTCAATAGCGGTGGATGAGATCTCATCAGTCGTACTTGCTCCCGAAGTTGTTGTTGTAGCTGGAGTTATTTGTCTATTCGTCACATCAGTGGTGATTCTCTCCAATGTATCTGTAGAATCAATGGTTGTTGTTTCTCCAGCAGTGGTTGTCACAGCAGTTGCTGTTGATTTTGCAGTTGAGTTTATGTCCTGAGATGCAGTAGTTTCTGATGCAGTTGATGTTGAATGTACAGAAGTTGATGAAGTTAATTTCACAGTAGATGATGGGACCTCATCAGTCGTAATTGCATTTTTAGTTGTTGTTGGAGCTGATGTTGTTTCTATGGTGGTTCTCTCCAATGTAGTTGTAGAATCAGCTGCTGTTGTTGCTCCTGCTGTGCTTTTAACATTAAAATCATTTGTTGAGAACTCAGCTGAAGGTGCTCCAAGAGTAGTTGTTACAGCAGTTGCTGTTGTTTCCCTAGTTGTGGTTATGTCCTTGGATGTAGTAGTTTCTGCTGCAGATGTTGATTCCACAGTAGATGATGGGACCTCATCAGTTGTAGTTGTTCCTGTAGTTGTTGTTGCAGGTGGTGTTTTTTCTGTAGTGGTTCTTATACCTGTTGTTTTTGCATCCCCTGTAGTCGTTTGGGCCTGAAACATTGTTGTTTTCCCTGTAGTAGTTGTGGCTTCCACAGTAATTGTTGAGATCTCATGAATTGTAGATTTGCCCACAATTGTTGCAGTTGGTGTTATTTGTCCAGTAGTTGTCACATCAATGGTGACTCTGTCCAATATAGTTGTAGAAACAGCAGTGGATTTTACTTCAAAATCACTTGTTGAGGCCTCAGTTGAAGTTCCTCCTGTAATTGTTGTGACAGCAGTTGCTGTTGTTCCCTTGGTTGTGGTTCTGTCCTGGGATGTAGCAGTTTCTGCTCCAGTTGTTCTTGATTGTATAGTAGTTGACGAGACCTCATAAGTCTTACTTGCTCCTAAAGCTGTTGTTGCATCTGGTGTTATTTGCCCAGTAATTGTCACTTCAGTGGTGATTCCCTCAAAAGTGGTTGTAGAATCAGCGGCCTTTGTTGCTGCTGTTGTGGTTTTTACTTCAAAATCTGTTTTTGAGGCCTCAGTTGAAGTTCCCGCTGCAGTGGTTTTCACAAATGTTGCTGTTTTTCTCCCAGCTGTGGTTATGTCCTGATATGTAGTACTTTCTGTTCCAGCTGTTGTTGAAACTACAGCAGTTGATGAGATCTCATCAGTCGTACTTGTTCTTGAAGCAATTGCTTCCCCAGTCATCGTTCTGGCCTGAGAAGTTGTAGTTTCTGCTTTACCTTTTGTTGCTTCCACAATAGTTGTTGTCAAGGCCTCACCACCCGTAGTTTTTCCTGCAGTTAGTTTCACAACTTGTTTTGTTTTTGCATTGATTACATTAGAAGTTGAACTGGTTTCGTAAATTTGCATTGGAGCCTCTGTTGTGGATTTTGCAGGAGTTCTTTTGGATGTTGTTGATGTTGTGCCCCCCCTTGATGATTTGTCCTCACTTGTTGTTTCAGAGGTTTTACGGGTCTGTAAACTGGTAACTGGAGTTGATGCTGTAGTTGCTGGGCTTGCTGTTGATAGTACAACACTTTTTGTCATACTGGTAGTTGATGAGGCCGTACCGACTGTGATGGATTCCTTTTCAATGCCAAATCCAATGACAGTTGCAGATGCATCAGTCAAAACTGCTCTAATCTGATTGTCATTTGGGACATTTTTGATATCAAAGTTGATCTTCATTTCAGTAATCACTGACCCACGCCTGTAAAAAGGAATAAAATATTATTTTTCAAAATGCAAATGAGAGCATTTTCTTTCAGTTGGAATACTGGTCTTCACACTTTACCTGAATGACAGCACTGTCAAGGTCTTGAAAGAAGTGAATGCTGCTTGGAATTTAGGTTCAAGCTGTATTGAAAGAAGCACAGTTTACTTTGTTATATTTTCTCTCAGACAATATGGGATAAGTTTTACAGTTGATAACTTCATGGCATTTAAAATAAAAACAAACAAACAATGAAAATAGAACATTGATGAGTAGTTTCTGTAAGAGTTTCAGATTTTCTATTGAAACCAGCCTCAGCCACAGGGCATTCTATTGTCATGTTCACATCACTAATAAAAGCGTTGGTCAAGGAGAAGGCCAAGCTATATATTTTAGTTTCAGATTCAGGGGTGAATTAAACTATCACGGCTTGATTGTTGGTGGACAGGAAAATAAAAATAAGACTTATGAATATAAGACAGACCTTCTTAAAATCCTAACTTTGCTGTCTGTGGTGCAACAGTGGTGAGTGAGCGAGTTAGAGAGCAAAATGGCATGCTGTATTGTGCATTTCAAATGACATTGCCCTTGATGATGCACATTCATTTATTTGGCTCAGTCAAGGTGTGTGTGACATTCATTATGCGCTGTGATTTAGTGTCACAGTTTGTACATTCTGGTCCCGTTTGGACATTCTGTTTCCCCACTTTAGTCTTTTCTGATCCCTTCCGTCATCAAAGAGACTCCATTCTGCGAATAAGATAGGAGCACTGGCCCAAGTCCATGTGTGCCTGTGTGCCTCTGACAACATGAGCAACGTCATGGCTCTGGGCCTGCCTGGTTATTGCGCAAAGCCCTTACATACGGAAATGATCAAGTATATTGAGACTAAGTTATAGATTCCAGTTCGCCACTGGAAGCTATCACCTACATTTGTACAATTTGGTTAGTGTTAAGGTGTGTCTTTAAATTCCCCCACAAATCATCACCTTAAGGTCTAGAAAAAATAAAACCTCTATAAGAATATTAACTAGGTGCATTTGCTAGCAACGTATTTTGTAATGACACCTACCTGTGTCTGTATCATTGATGCACGATTGATGAAAGCTTCAGAAGACGAATTCAGCAAATCAATTGTGAACGTGCTCTGCGAAGATGTGAAACCAACGCTCACAGTTGTAGTTATTGTCTCTTGTTGTGTTGTAGTAGTTGTGGCAAATTTGGCTGCACTCGTTTGGTAAGTTGTCGTTGGGGTGTCTGTTGTAGTTCCTACTGTAGTTGTTGAAGTTGATGCTACAGAACTTTTTGATGTAACCAGAGTAGCTGTTAGAGTGGTTCTGCTGTTTTGAGAAGTTGTGGTTGGAGTGTCTGTTGTGGATGGAATTGTTCTAATTGTTTGTGATGCTGTTAATGTTGAAACACTTGTTGATATTTCCGCAGTTGTTGGTGGAGAGGCCGTACTAGCTCTGGAAGTTGTGGTTGGAGCATCTATCGTTGTTACAGTAATTGTTGGTGTTGATACTGTAGCGCTTGTTGATGTTACCACAGTGGTTGCTGGGAAGACTCTACTAGTTTGGGAAGTTGAGGTTTGAGTTTCCGACAACATTCCCAGTGATGTCAATGTTGCAACACTTGATGGTTCCACAGTTATTGCTGGAGAGTCTGAACTGGTTTGGTGAGCAGTGTTTGGAGTGTATATTGTTGATAATATAGTCGTACTTTGGGAGGTTTTGGGTCTTGAAGCATTTGTTGGTGTTTTCACAACAGTTGTTGGTGATGTATCATTTTGGAAAGTTGTGGCTGGAGTTTTTGACATAGTTGTTGAGGATCTTGCTGTTGCAATGCTTGTTGATGTCACCACAGTTGTTGCTAGAGACACTAGACTAGTTTGGGAAGTTGTGGTTCTAGCACTTGTCGTAGTTGCTACAGTAGTTGATGGTGATGGTGTTAATACTGCAGCACTTGTTGTCACTGTTGTTGTCACCGTGGCTATACTTGCAGTTGTTTCTGCAGGTGTTGTCTCCCCAGTAGTTGTCATAACCTTAGATTTAATCTTTTCTTCTGTTGGTTTTTCTTCCACAGAGGTTGATTTTAAAACCTCAACAATCACAATTGCAGTTGTCTTGGCAACTTGTCTTATTTCTGCAGTTGTTGTTGCAGCTACTTTTGTTTGTCCAGTCCTTGTTACAGCAGTTGTGATTATTTCCAATGTAGTTGGAGAAGCAGTGGGTGTTGTTGCTTCTGCTGTGTTTTTAACATCCAAATCAGTTGTTGGGACCTCAGTTGAAGTTGCTCCAAGAGTGGTTGTTAGGGCAGCTGCTGTTGTTTCCCCAGTTGTGGTTATTTCTTCAGATGTAGTAGTTTCTGTAGCAGACATTGATTCCACAGTAGTTGGTGGGACCTCATGAGTCGTAATTGCTTCTGTAGTTGTTTTTTGACCTGGTGTTTTTTCTGTGGCGGTTCCCACACCTGTTGTTATAGCTTCTGCCTGAGTTGTTTTGGCCTTTGAGACTGTAGTTTCTCGTGTAGTGGTTGTGGCTTCCACAGTATTTGTTGAGACCTCTTGAGTCATAGTTTTGCCGTTGGTTGTTATTGTAGCTGGTATTGTTTGTCCAGTAGTTGTCACGCCAGTGGTGATTCTCTCCAATGTTGTAGAACCAACTGCTGCTGCTTTTGCTGTGATTTTAATATCAAAATCAGTTGTTGAGGCCTCAGTTGAAGTTGCTTCAAGAGTGGTTGTCACAGCAGTTAATGTTGTTTCCTTAGTTGTGGTTTTTTCTTCAGATGAAGTAGTTTCTGCTGCAGACGTTGATTTCACAGTAGATGATGGGACCTCATCAGTCGTACTTGCTCCTGTAGTTGTTGTAACAGATGTTGTTATTTGTCCAGTAGTTGTCACATCAGTGGTGATTCTCTCCAATGTTATTGTAAAATTGGCGGTTGTCGTTACTCCTGCTGACCTTTTTACTTCAAAATGAGTTCTTGCGGCCTCAGTATAAGTTCCTCCTACAGTGGTTGTCACAGCATTTGTTGTTTCCCCAGTTATGGTTATGTCTTGAGATGTAGTCGTTTCTGATGCAGTTGTTGACTCTGCAGCAGTTGATGAGACCTCATCAGTCGTACTTGCCTGTGCAGTGGTTGCCACAGCTGTTGCTGTCATCTCCCTAGTTGTGATGTACTGAGATGTATTAGTGTCTGCTGCAGACGTCAATTCCACAGTAGTTGAGGAAATCTCGTCCGTTGTGCTTGCTTCTTTAGTTGTTGCAGCTGGTGTTGTTTCTGTGCTGGTTCTCAAACCAGTTGTTATTGCTTCCCCTGTGGTTGCTTTGACCTGAAACAATGTAGTTTCCGCTGCCGTCATTGTTTCTGTGGTGGTAGTCACACCTCGTGTTTTTGCTGCCGCCGGAGTCATTTTGGTCTTTGAGACTGTTGTTTCTCGTTTAGTAGTTATTGCGTCAGCAGTAATTGTTGAGATCCCATGAATCGTACTTGCTCTTGTAGTTGTTGTTGTAGCTGGTGTTATTTGTCCAGTACTTGTCACATCAGTGGTTATTCTCTCCAATGTATCTGTAAAATCAACGTTTTTTGTTTCTCCATCAGTGGTTGTCACAGCAGTTGCTGTTGTTTTTCCAGATGAGGTTATGTCCTGAGATGCAGTAGTTTCTGATGCAGTTGATGTTGAATCTACAGTAGTTGATGAAATCTCATCAGTCGTTTTTGTTCCTGTAGTTTTTGTCACAGCTGGTGTCACAGCAGTTGCTGTTTTAGTTTCCCCACTTGTTGTTATGTCATTGGATGTCATAGTTTCTTCCTCAGATGTTGATTCCACAGTCGTAGATGAGACCTCATCAGTCGTACTTTCTCCTGTCGTTGGTTTTGCAGCTGATGTTGTTTCTTTAGTGGTTCTCACACGTGTTGTTATTTCTTCCCCTGTGGTCGTTTTGGCCTTCGAGACTGTAGTTTCTCGTGTCGTAGTAGTTGTGGTTTCCACAGTAATTGTTGAGACCTCATGAGGAGCAGTTTCTCCGGCAGTTGTTGCAGCTGGTGTTTTTACTCCCAAAACAGTTGTTGAGGCCTCAGTTGAAGTTGGTCCTTCAGTGGTTTTCACAGCAATTGCGGTTGTTTCAGCAGTTGTGCTTCTTTCCTGAGATTCAGTAGTTTCTTCGGCAGACGTTGCTTCCAAAGTAGTTGATGAGACCTCAACAGTCATACTTGCTGCTTCAGTTGTAGTTGCAGCTGGTGTTATTTTTCCAGTAGTTGTCACATCAGTGGTGATTCTGTCCAGTATAGTTATAGAATCGGCATCTGTGGTTTTCACTTCAAAAGCAATTGTTGAGGCCTCAGTTGAAGTTCCTCCTGCAGTGGTTGTCACAGCAGGTCCTGTTGTTTCCCCAGCTGTGGTAATGTCCTGAGATGTAGTATTTTCTGCTGCAGATGTTTCTTCAATAGCGGTGGATGAAATCTCATCAGTCGTACTTGCTCCCGAAGTTGTTGTTGCAGCTGGAGTTATTTGTCTATTCGTCACATCAGTGGTGATTCTCTCCAATGTATCTGTAGAATCAATGGTTGTTGTTTCTCCAGCAGTGGTTGTCACAGCAGTTGCTGTTGATTTTGCAGTTGAGTTTATGTCCTGAGATGCAGTAGTTTCTGATGCAGTTGATGTTGAATGTACAGAAGTTGATGACGTTAATTTCACAGTAGATGATGGGACCTCGTCAGTCTTAATTGCATTTTTAGTTGTTGTTGGAGCTGATGTTGTTTCTATGGTGGTTCTCTCCAATGTAGTTGTAGAATCAGCTGCTGTTGTTGCTCCTGCTGTGCTTTTAACATTAAAATCATTTGTTGAGAACTCAGCTGAAGGTGCTCCAAGAGTAGTTGTTACAGCAGTTGCTGTTGTTTCCCTAGTTGTGGTTATGTCCTTGGATGTAGTAGTTTCTGCTGCAGATGTTGATTCCACAGTAGATGATGGGACCTCATCAGTTGTAGTTGTTCCTGTAGTTGTTGTTGCAGGTGGTGTTTTTTCTGTAGTGGTTCTTATACCTGTTGTTTTTGCATCCCCTGTAGTCGTTTGGGCCTGAAACATTGTTGTTTTCCCTGTAGTAGTTGTGGCTTCCACAGTAATTGTTGAGATCTCATGAATTGTAGATTTGCCCACAATTGTTGCAGTTGGTGTTATTTGTCCAGTAGTAGTCACATTAATGGTGACTCTGTCCAATATAGTTGTAGAAACAGCAGTGGATTTTACTTCAAAATCACTTGTTGAGGCCTCAGTTGAAGTTCCTCCTGTAATTGTTGTGACAGCAGTTGCTGTTGTTTCCCCAGTTATTGTTATTTCCTTATAGTTAGTATTTTCTTCTGTGGTTGTTATTGATTCTATAGTAGTTTCTGAGACCTCATCAGTTGTGGTGGCTCCTTTCATTGTTTTTGTAGTTGGTGTTGTTTCTGTAGTGGTTCTCAAACCAGTTGTTATTTCTTCCCCATTAGTCGTTTTGGCCTTAGGCACTCTAGACTTTCCTGTATTTGTTGTTGCTACCACAATAGTTGTTGGGACCTCATTAGTTGTAGTTTTTCCTGCAGTTGTTTTTTCATCTGGTGTTATTTGTTCATGAGTTGTCACATCAGTGGTGATTCTCTCAAATATCTTTGTAGAATCAGCCACTGTTGTTGCTCTTGCTGTTGTTTTTACTTCAAAATCAGTTGTTAAGGTCTCATTTTTTGTTCTTCCTGCAGATGATTTCACAGTAGTTGGTAATATTTGCCCAGTAGTCATAATGGCCTGAGACGTTGTTTTTGCTGCTGTTGTTGATTCTGATGCAGTTACTGCAGCTGTATGGACTGTGATTGATCTTATATCAATGTCGAATCCACTGATAGTCGAAGATGCTTCAGTTAAAATTGCTCTTATTTGACTGTTAATTTGGAGATTAGTTTCCTCAAAGCCGATCAACAGATCATTGATGACTGACCCACTCCTGCAACATTAGAAAAATTATTATTTCTTAAAATATGAATCTGTTTCAGACGTTAGGTTACTGTTTCCAGACATTACCTGAATGACACCACTGTAATGAACTTGAAAGAAGTGAATGCTGCTTGGAATTTAGCTGCAAGCTGTATTGAAATAAGCAAATTTTTTGTAATTTCCGTGAACTGAGACAATATGCCATAAATTTTACATTTAATCATTTTAGGTCACTTAAATTAAATAGCAATGGAATAAGAATATTGATGAGTATTTGCAGCAAAAAAAATTTGTAATTATGCCTACCTGTGTCTGTATCATTGATGCACGACTGTTGAAAGCTTCAGACGATGAATTCAGCAAATCCTTTGTGAATGAACCTTCCGGAGACGTGAAACTAACGCTCACCATTGTGACTCCTACAGTTGTCCCATTAGTAGTAGTTTTTTTCTCTTGACTTGTAGGTTTTGTGGCAAATTTAGTTGTGCTAGTTTGGTGAGTTGTAGTTGGGGTGTTTGTCGTAGTTGCTACAGTAGTTGTTGGTGTTGATGCTGCAGAATTTGTTGTTGGAGTGGTTGTACTGTTTTGAGAAGTTGTGGTTGGAGCATCTGTTGTAGATGCTACAGTAATTGTTTGTGATGCTGTTGAAGCACTTGTTGATATTTCCACAATTGTTGGTTGAGAGGCTGTACTAGTTCTGGAAGTTCTGGTTGGAGCATCTGTCGTTGCAACAGTACTTCTTGGTGTTGATGCTGTTGTGCTTGTTGATGTTACCACAGTTGTCGCTGGGAAGGCTTTACTAGTTTGGGAAGTTTGGATTTGAGTTTCTGACATTGTTGTTGATGCTGTTGATGTTCCAGTACTTGTTGATTTTTCCACAGTTATTGTTGGAAAATCTGTACTGTTCTGGTAAACGGAGGTTGGAAAGTGTTTTGTAGATGCTAAAAGAGTCGTTTGGAATATTTTTGATGTCACAAAGCCTGTTGTCTTAGTGGCTGCTGGAGAGGAAGTACTAGTTCTGGAAGATGTGGTCAGAGCATATGTCACTGTTGCCAGAATAATTGTTGGTTTTACGGCTGTACTAGTTTGGAAACTTGTGGTCAGTGCATCTGTTGTAGGTGCCATAGTAGTTGTTTCCACAGTGGTTGTTGTAGAGGCTGCACTCATTTGGGATGCTGTTGATGTTACAGCGCCTGGAGCTTCTGATGTAGCTGCTGGTGACGTTGTTGTTGAGGCATTCGTTGTTTCTGCCCCAGTAGTCGTTGCGGCCTGAGATTGTATAATTCCTTCTGTAGCTGTTGCTTCCAAAGTGGTGATTGTTGAGACTTCAGCAGTCTTAATTGCTCCTGCAAATGTTGTTGGAGCTTGTTTTGCTTCTGTACTGGTTGTTATCGCCATAGATGTTGTTTCTGCTTTCGCTGTATTTGAGTCCACAGTAGTCATCGTTGAGGCCTCACTCGTCATAGTTTGTTGAGCAGTTGTTTTTGCTTCCAGAGTAGTCCTTATGGACTGAGATGTAGTAGTTTCTGTAATTGTAGATCTTGTTGCTTCCACTGCAGTCAAAGTTTGTCTGGCAGTCGCTGTTGCAGCTAGTGTTGTTTCTGCAGCAGTTGTCATAGAATCAACAGTTTTTGTTACACCTGCAGTGGTTGTTGCTTCATAGGAAGCTGTTGGGACTTCATCAGTCATAATTGCTCCTAGAGCTGTTGCAGCTTGTGTTCTTTCTGCAGTGGTTTTCACACCAGTTGATCTTGCTTCCCCAGTAGTTGTTATGGCCTGAGCTTGTGTCCATTCTGCTATAGTAATTGTTGCTTCCAGAGAAGTCATTGGTAAGACCTCCACACTGGCAGTCTGTACAGAAGATGTTGCTACTGGTGTTGTTTCTGCAGTGGTTGTCACAGCAGTTGTGTCTCCATCCACTGTAGTTGTAGAACCAGCAGCTGTTGCTGCAGCTCCTGCATTGGTTGTTTTTTGAACAGTAGCTGTTGAAGCTTCAGCAGTCGTGGTTGCTCCTCCAATAGTAGTTATTTTAAAACAAGTTGTTGAGATCTCATTGGTGGTAGTTTTTCCTGCTGTTGATGGTGTAGCCAGTGTTGGTTGTCTTATACTTGTCATAACAGCGGTGATTCCCTCCACTGTAGTTGTGGAACCAGCAGCTGTTGTTACACCTGTAGTGGTTATTGTTTCAACACTAGTTTTTGTGGTCTCATCAGTCGTAGTTGCTCCTGCAATTCTTGTCGCAGCTGGTGTTCTTTCTTTACTGTGTGTGACACCAATTGTTGTTGCTTCATCAATCGCTGTCATAGTCTGAGACTTTGTGGATTCCTCTGTAGCTGCTGTTGATTCCACAGTAGTTGTTAAGGCCTCGCTGGCCGTAGTGTTTCCTGCAAATAATTTTGCAGCTGCTGTTGTTGCTGCAGTAGTTGTCAAAGCCGTTGATACCACAGTAGTTATTTTAGTCTGGGATGTTTTTTCCGCTGTTGCTGCTTTTACAGTAGCTGTTGTTGAGGGCTCAGCAGTCGTAATTACTCCTGCAGTTGTTGCAATTGGTGTTGTTTCTGCAGCAGTGGTTGTGTACAAGGTTTTGTTTTCCTCCACTGTTGTTGTGGAATTTCTGGCTGTTATTCCTTCTGTTGTGGCTTGTGTTTCATCAGTAGTTTTTGATGTCACAGCTGTCTTAGTTGCTTTTGCAGTTGTTGTTGCAACTTGTGTTTCTTCTGAAGTCGTTCTCACAGCAGTTGATTTTGTCTCCCCAACTGTTTTAATAGTCGTAGCCTGAGATGTAGTTTCTGTTGTAGTTGTTGGTGCTTCCACAGTAGTAGTTGAGACCTTGATAGTCACGCTTGCTCCTGCAGTTGATGTTGCTGCTGGTGTTTGTCCAGTACTTGTAACAACAGTAGTGATCTTCCCCAATGTAATTGTAGAACCAGCGGCTGTTGTTACTCCAGTGGTGGTTGTCACGTCAACACTAGTTGAGGCCTCAGTGGTCGTACTTTCTCCTTTAGAGGTTATTGCATTTTGTGTTGTTTTTGCATTGGTTGTAACAGCAGTTGCTCTAGTGGTTATCGTTCCAACATTAGTTGCGGAGCCACCAGCAGTCAAAATTTCTCCAGCAGTTGTGATTGCAGTTGGTGTAGTTTCTGCAATAGTTGTCAATGTAGTTGTCTTTCCCTCCACAGTATTGGTTATATCATTTGTAGTTTCTGCTCTAGTTTTTGTTGCTTCCAAAGTAGTTCTTGTTAAGACCTTAGCAGTGATAATTTCTCCTCCAGTTAATGTTGCAACTGATGTTATTTTTTCACTAGTTGTCAATGCAGTTGTCAGTGCCTCCACAGTCATTGTAGAATTAGGTAAATTTTCTCCTGTAGTGGTTGATGTTTCAACAGTAGTCGTGTAGGCCTTTGCAGTCGTAGATGCTTCTGTAGTTGTTGTTTCTGGTGTTGTTTCTGCAGCTGCTTTCACACCAGCTGTTGTCTCTTCCTCAATAGTGATTTTAGCCTCAGAAGTTGTAGTTTCAGCTGTTGCTGTTGTTGCTTCATCAGTAGTCGCTGTTGAGGACTCACTTTTCGTAGGTCGTATTGCAGCAGTTGTTGCAGTGGCTTCTGTAGTTGTTTTCACTGCTATTGTCATTCCCTCCACTATTGGTGTAAAATCAGTAGCTGTTGTTACTGCTGCAGTGGGTGTTGCTACAGAAGTAGCTGTTGAGGACTCAGCATTCACGGTTGCTCTTGCATTTGTTGTTGCAGCTAATGTGGTTTCTGCAGTGATTGTCACATCAGTAGTGATTCCCTGAGGTGTAGTTGTCAAATCAGCACCTTTTGTTATTCCTACTGTGGGTGTTGTTTCAAAAGCTGTTGCTGAGGCATCACCAGAAGTAGTTGATTCTTCTGTTGGTATCACAGCTTGTGTTGTTTCTGTCATGATTGCAGGGGAGGCTGAACTTGTTTGGTAAATTGTTCCTGAAGCTTCTGTTGTGGATTCTACAGCAGTTCTTTGCCATGTTGTTGTTGTTGTTGTTGTTTGGAAAGTTGTGTCTGAAACATTTGTTTTACTTGCTACTGTAGGAGTTGGTGATGTCATTGAAGTTGTGTCCCTTGTTGATTTTTTCATAGTCTTTGTTGCAGAGGGTGTATGGGTTTGGGAAGTTGTGTCTAGGCTTGCTGTTGAGGTTGAATCGCTTGTTGATGTTTCCACAGCGGTTGTTGGGTAGGCTGAACTCATTTGGGACATTGTTGGTGTTACAGCGCCTGTTGTCAATGTGCTGTTTGTAGAGGATGTATCTGTTATGTTAATTGTGGTTGCTCGTGATTTTGATGCAGCTGGTCTTCTTATTTCCAAAGTGGTTGTTGGAGAGGCTGAACTAGTTTGGGAAGTTATAGTTAGAGCCTCTGATGTAGTTGCTGGTGACGTTGTTGAATTTGTAGTTTCTGCCCCAGTAGTCGTTGATGTAGTTGCTGGTGACGTTGCTGATGACGTTGTTGGTGACGTTGTTGAATTTGTAGTTTCTGCCCCAGTAGTCGTTATGGCGTGATATGTTGTTGTATCTCCTGTATTTGTTCCTTCAAGAGAAATCATCAAGACTTCATTAGTCATAGTTTGTGCTTCAGTTGTTTTTGGGGCTAGTGCTATTTGTCCATTACTTGTCAGAGCAGTGGTGATTCCCTCCACTGTAGTTGCGGAATAAGTAGCTGTTGTGGTTGTAGCTTCAACTTTAGTTGTTGAGGCCTCATCTGTCATAGTTGCTGGTGCAGTTCTTTTTGCAGCTAGTGTTGTTTCGTCAATGGTTATCACAACAGTTGGATCCGTAGTTGTCATTTTAGCGGGAAATGTATTTTCTGCTGTAGATGCTTTTGCTTTCACAATATTTGTTTCTGCAGTAGTTGTCACAGCTGTTGCAGTTCCCTCCACTTCAGTTGCAGAATCAATGGTTGTTGTATTTCCTAATATGGTTGCTGCTTTCACAGTAGTTGTTGAGGTCTCAGCAGTCATAGTTACTTCTCCAGTTATTTTTGCAACTGGTGTTATTTCTGCAGTGGATGTCGCACTAATTGCGTCACCAATCGTCACCATTACCTGAGATTTTGTCATTTCGGCTGTAGCTGATGTTACGTCCACAATAGTCATTGAGGCCTTACTCATCATAATTTGTCCTGTTTTTTCAGCTGGTGTTGTTGCTGCAGTTGTTATGGCTGCAGTTGTTGCTCCCTCCTTTGTAGTCATAGAATTTGTAGCTATTTTTACTCTTGCTGTGGTTCTTGCTTTGAAAATAGTTGTTGAGGTTTTAGCAAAAAAAAATTCTGCTGCAGTGTTTTTCATATTTGTTATTGTTGCTTCCCCAGTCGTCGTTTTAACTGGCAATGTTGTAGTTTCTTCTGTAGTTGCCTCAATAGTAGTTGTTGAGACCTCACTCATCGCATTTTGTCCTGTAGTTGATTTTTCGGCTGGTGTTGTTTCTGCAGTAGTTGTCACTGCAGTTGATCCCTCCACAAGAGCCATTGAATCTGCACCTGTTGTTCCCCTTGCCGTGGATGTTTTTTCGAGAGTGGTTATGGAGGCCTCAGTAGTAGTTTCAGTAGTTGTTTTTCCAGCTGGTGCTCCTTCTGTTGTGGTTGTCACAACAGTTGCTACCATAGTTGTCATTTTAGTCTGAGATGTAGTTGTGGAATCAGTTACTCCCTCAATGGTTGTTGCTTCGACGCAAGTTTTTGAGGCCTCAAAGTTTGTACTTGCCCCTGCAAATACTGTTTCTGCTGGTGTTGTTTCTGTACTAGTTGTTGAGACCTCAGCAGTTGTAGTTTCTCCTGCAGTTGTTGATGCATTTGGTGTTGTTTCTTCAGTGCTTGTCAATGCAGTTGTGATTTTCTCCACCGTAGCTGTGGAGACAGCAGCTGTTGTTACTCCTGCAGTGGTTGTTGTTTCAACAATATTTTTTGAGGTATCAATAGTTGAAGTTTGTCCTGCAGTTGTTTTTGCAGCCTGTGTTCTTTCTGCAGTTTTTTTCACAACAGTTGGTTTTGCTTTCCCAGTCGTCACTATGGCTTGTGATTCTGTCATTAAGCATAAAGCTGCTGTTCCTTCCAAAGCAGTCATTGTTGAGCCCTCACTAGTTGTGGTTTGTTCAGCATTTTTGGGAGCAGCTAATGTTGATTCAACAGTAGTTATTACAGCAGTTATGATCCCCTCCACTGTAGTCACAGAACCACCAGTTGTTTTAAGTTCTGCTATTGTTGTTCTAATAGTAGCTGTTAAGGTATCAGTAGTGCTGGTTGTTACTTCAGTTGTTGCAACTGGTGTTGCTTCTGCAGTCATCACAGCAGTTGTGATTCCATCCACCGTGGTTTTGGAATCAGCAGCTGTTGTTACTCCTGCGGTGGTTGTTTTTGGAGTTATTGAGGCCTCAGCAATCGTAGTTGCTCTTGCAGTTGTTTTTGCAGCTTGTGTTGTTTCTGCAGTGGTTGTCACAGCAGTTATTACTTTCATACTTGCCACTTTGTCCAGAGATGTAGTCATATCTTGTGTAGTCGTTATTACCTCCACAGTCTTTGGTGGGGCTTCAGAAGTCATAGTTTTTCCTTTAGTCATTATGGCAGTTTGTTTGTTTTTTGTTGTGGTTGTTTCTTCCACAACTGTTCTTGTCTTCGCACCTTTTGTAATGTCTTCTGAAGCCTTTGTGTTATAGTCATTGTCTACATTCATTCCTGAGGCTGCAGTAGCTGTAGTTTCTCCAGCAGAGGTTGTTGCTTCCACAGCTGCAGTTATGTTTTCTGATAAAACTGTTGAGGCTGATGTTGTTGCCAAGTATGTAATGTAAACAATATTTTAATTAGTTCATTCAACCATTCAATATTTTCATGTAATAACATGTTACCTGAGAGTATGCTTTATCCAAAATATGCACTCCCAAAAAAAACTAAATTTTAGCTGAGTTTTTTTTTTTTCTTTTTTTTTTTGAGATTAGAGAAGCAATGAGTGGTTCACCATAATGTTTTGGCTTCGCCCGTTTTTGGCTGTCCTCGTGTGCAATTGCAGTACAAACATTAGCAGTTTAATGCATACACTAATTTTTAAAGTGTGGGTGGAAATGGTCTGGAAAATGGTCTAGATTAGACCCAGTTAATGTCCCAGTGACACATAACCCTAGTGCAAATATGGAGAAGTTTTAAATAAGGTTTAACTAATGAAGCACATTGGATTTGACCAGTAATTGTGTTTTCATGTTTTTGAATCATGACACGTAGCAATGAGTAAAAATGTGTGTGGCTTACGACACAAATTGCCATATTTTAAATGATCAGTAGAAATCATAATGTCCCAAAGAGCTATATCTTTGTAATCACATTCACTTTTCACAGTGGATGTCTTTTGAAGACCATATGAAGACATTAAATGCGGATATATTATAATCTACTTCGGAAATTTTTAAACACAAACATCCACCAGCACCACCATCTAGAAAGGGCTGTTTGGCCATTTTTATGAACAGTCAACTAGTGCCTAGAGCACCTAGAGCTTGTCATGGCATTTCGAAATTTGTAATTTATATCATCTAGCTCGGTTTTAGAAGAATAAAGAAAAAAAACATGTCTACAAAATAGTTCCTGTGAGAAGACATCGCCCGGTTCACACTGGACCGTGAGCTTCCATCCGGCGCCCACGTCAATCTATGTGGTGGTTCACACTAGACGCGAACAGGCCCGCGGCTCGCGCCATGCATTTGTCGTTTCGCCGTCTGCGTCAGCGATCCTCGTCAATAGTACAGGAAGTCACTCAAAAAAAAACAGAAAATTTTCAAAATTTTCAAAATAAAAACCGAATGACAAATTCGATCATATTTGTATGTTATAGAGAGAGATTAAACAAATACACACACACACACACACACAGAGGAAGACTTGATCAAAATACGTCTGTTTGATCATTATGAAAGAGGTCTTGAGATGCACACCTGAGTGCGTGTTTCTATTTACACACACACACACACACACACCTACGAAAGTGAGCTACGGAGCGGGCTGGCTACAGGGCAGGGAGGGGTTGGGGGGGCGATGATGAAAATTATGTAAAAAAAAAAAAAAAGAAGCTCAAGTGGGAGCGAAAAAAAGACTGCAGCTGAGCAGAAGCGTTTGTTGACCGTTGCGGAGCTGTTCGCGGCTGGTGTGAACCAGTTCGAGCCTCACTCGCGAGTTTCGTCGGCGCTCCGCTTCTCGGCACTTCCGCTTCCATTGAAATGAATGGCACAAGCCGCGTGCCCTTTCGCGTCTGGTGTGAACAACTACATTGATTAACATGGGCACCGAACTGAAGCGCTCGGCGGCGCTTCCGTGTCCAGTGTGAACCGGGCATTAGTTTTCTCAAATGTAATCAGGATCTTGTCAATTTGGATTCGGATCTGATCTTTTCGATTCCATTTATAGAGCAAAATAAAAATGCCCGATGGTTTCCTATCAACACACAGCATAGGTATTCTGTGT
This sequence comes from Nelusetta ayraudi, assembly GCF_046127955.1. NCBI lineage: Eukaryota > Metazoa > Chordata > Actinopteri > Tetraodontiformes > Monacanthidae > Nelusetta > Nelusetta ayraudi. Next base: position 408,592 of record NW_027466178.1, on the reverse strand, counting down.
AACATCACTGAGCTTACCCATGAAAATCAGGACGACTGATGCAATTTTTCCAAAATCCATCTCGTCTCCCTTTAGATTGAAACAGGCAAACAATTTTTGTGAGCAATACTTTTTTAGAAGGAACCTGTGAGAACCGTTTAGATTTAAAATGTAAACATTTAAATTTTGGAAAAAAAAATATTTCAAATTAAGCAAAACAAGACTATATGAGATGTACGTATGATATTTGAAAATGTCATTACATCCACATTTTACTTTAAGGTATACTATTAACACAATTACGATACAGTAGGAAGTGCAAAACTATAATTTTTTTACTAATTCACACATGACACAACATATCCTACATTATTGTTTTGAAAAGAATTATTTCCATGTTATAATTTATTAGTTGAATTAGAATGCATTCTGGTATAATGCACAAATTTGTGCTCATAAGTCTCTTATTTACAGCTAGAAAATTTAAAGACAACTCCATTTGTAATTGAATTATATAATTGTATCTAATTTGTAAAACACATTACCATATTTAAGATTTCTGTATTCTGCATTTAAATGTTCTCAAAAAGTTTAAATGTAAAAACAATAATGTACTTACTCGAGATGAAAAGATATACATTCCCACTTTGTCCTGTGAACTGTTTTCATTTAATCCATTTTCCTTTTTATTAATTCCTTTGCAATTCCTTCACAAGTGTGGTGTTCTCTCTCTAATGTGTTCTCCACCTTTTTTGGAGGCTTCATAAATATAGACAGGGAAGGAATCTAGTTGTGTGTCTCTGTCGTGACGCGTTCGGCTGTCATCTTAAAATTGCAAAGATAATTTGTACTTGTTTGTTTGCATTTTTTGCATTTGCTAGAAGTCTAACAAGTCCTTCTGGTCATAAATGACAAGTTGCTAAAAAGCTAAAGCTAAAGGTTGATTAGATAATTACTAAACAGAACAAAGAAAACTATATTCAACTATTTAATTCATTTAAAGAAAAATTGGAAGAAACAACTGTTTTGCTAATCCCATTGCAGTTTGTGTGTGCTATCAGTCAACCAGTCTTCCGTGTCTCTTTTGCATTCTTTGCATTTTCAAGAAGTCGAACAAGTCCTGTAGCTCATAAATGACAAGTTAAATGCTGTTGATGTCATTACTAAACAGAACAAAATAAGGCTATCAATTTGAGAAAAAAAAAGAAAATTGCTAGAAACGGCTGTTTTCCTTTAACCATTTCCATTTTTGTGTGCGGTCAATCAACCAGTCCTCTGAGTCCTTTTAACATTATATTATAATATTTGCATTTTCAAGAAGAAGAAGAAGAACAAGTCTTTCAGGTCTTAAATGACAAGTAAAGGTTAAAGAGTGATTAGGTAATTACTAAACACAGCAAATAAATGTTATTTTCTCCATTATTTATCTAAAGTATCTCATTGTAAAGGGAAATACTGTAAATGGTGCATTATGGGTGTAGCAAATAATGTCAGCGAGAACACATGAAATTAACTAAGCATTCCTCCCAGTTCATTGCAATGATTATATTTAAAAAAAATTTTTTCCAATAATCAGATATGAAATGATCATGACTTATTTTCATTGTGTTCCACAAAGTACAAATGTCATTTTTACATGTCCACACTAAATCTAATCAAATGACAATTAATTTTCAATATTAATTAATTGGTAAAAGCATTAAAGGTTGATGGAAAGTGCAAACCATATGGCTTCGTGCTACTCAACATTGAGTTTTAAAGCAGAGTTAATCCCCCAAAGGTAGGTGGCTCCTGGTGTAGCTGCTGTCTCGGCAGGGTGTGTGACGATCTGGTGCCGACGTCGTTTCCAAGCTCTGGCTCAGTAGCAAGTGTGCTCTGGTTTTTTAGACTTTTATTTGGATCCCCATTAGCGTTGCAAAACCATGACCATGACTTCAGATCTTTATTATCTTATCCCCCAGGGTATTATATCACCAGTATTTGCTAAATCCCTACCAACCCACACCCACAACCATAGCATAAGCAAAAACCTGGCAATTTTACCATAGCAAATATTAGCAATTCCTTGACAAACTATTCTGTTGGTTGGGATCAAAGACAGTTAATTATATAGTATAAATGGGGTTGAGAGACTAAAATATTTCAGAAAAATACCAGCGTGTCAAATTGACACATTGGTATACTTCTGAAATATTTACAAAAACATATCAGAAAAAAATCTTAAACTGTGAATGTCTAAGATTTTTTTTTAATAAATGTTAAGGGATTGTGGAGAACAGACATTTTGCAGTGTACACAGATATTGTTACGATTTTACTTGAGGCCAGTAAACCCCACTTTAATCAAGAGGGAAGGAAGGAAAAAAAGGAAAAGGTAGGCCTGACTCGTGCATGTGAGACTGAATTTTATGCTGAAGCCCGTGAAAAATGGTAAATGGACTGCACATATATAGCGCTTTCCAGCACCTTCATGGTACCCCAAAGCGCTTTATAATGGCCTCTCATTCACCCATTTACTCGCACACTCATACACCAATCAGTGGCTGCTGCCGTGCAGCCCCATTGAGAGCAATTTAGGGTTAAGTGTCTTATTGAAGGACACAACGGTAGACTGGGATGGAGTGGGATTTGAACTGCCTGAACTGCCAACCATTCAGTCAACCCACTCTACCTCCTGAGCTACAGTCACCCCTACAGTCGCCCATGAAGCTACTAAATCCTGGGCAATGGATTTAGTTAAGACAGGGACTCTTTTTTGAATATAAGAAGCATACAAATGCAACATATAATAAATATACAGTACCTTTTATCTCAAACAAAGTGTTGAGCATCATTATCATGATTATCACTGTTTAATTGTGTCCCGTCTGAATGCTCCAAGTTTATATTGTTGACAGTGTATGTATAATAAATTCTAAAGAGGTCTTATCAAGCTATCAAAAAACTTAGCAGTGAAAAAAATCAACTGTTATGGACTCTGTCTCCACTGAACGTCTTAATTATGCTCTATGCGTGTCGGCCCCATCAATGGTTTTCTCTTTGATGACAGTGCTGCTGCTTCCTGTGGTCGAAGATACAGCAGGAATAATCGGTTGCTCAAATAATTAGATTATCATAGACCTATCGCTGTTGCTAGCATATTGTCTGAAGATGTCTGAACAAATTTTCCTGGGAAGGATCAATAAAATAATTGTCTCAACGATTAATCAAATTGGCGTTAAACCCATGCATATATCATAAAGGAACTATTGAGTAACTAAAAGAGAGAGAATGAAACAGTTTATGTGCCTTTTAAATGCCTCTTGGGCAATTGATTGCGTGAATCATCGGAAATTATCAGAAATATTCAGTGTCCCTGAATATTTTGTCAGAATCCTGTCTTATATATCATGACCCGTCAAGTCTGTTAAATTAAGTAATGTCCAAATTTAGTGTTGTGTTGTTTGACTTTGTCTACTCTTGTCTGCAACTTCCTGTTTTATTTTATTAGCTTTATTTTGTTAGCTCTATAGCTTCTGATTCTGAATTCCTCAAATTCAAACAAAAATAGCAAAGATCACACATACAGAAGCTTTGCTGTTTTGACTGATCCATTGATTTAGATCTACTTTGGCCGTGTGAGTGCTCTCTCTGGTTGCTAACTTGTCTCTTTCTCACACATGACACAAAATGTTGCTTGACAACATTCTAGTTGCAGCTGGATGGCATGTTTGCATATATTTAGCCTTGGGCTATGCACTTAAGCAGTCTCATTCGAAGTTCCACTCTGCTCATTTAAGAGTTACAGTCCACGCACCATAAATCAGATGTCATTGTCTTGAGAGAAAAAAATGTAACCACCCATAAACTGGAAACAGGGATTTTTACTAAATCCCAACAAAAAGAAAAATAATTATTTTTGACCAACTGATAATGAAACTTATTATTATTCACTTATATGGATATATTATTATACTCTGGGCAAAGCAATCTATTGTTCACACGTTAAGTCACTGCATATGTTACGTAACCTGCATGCGCCGTGACGTAGATGTCATGGACGTGCAGAGTGGCGAGCGTAACCACAACAACAACAAACAAGGAGGAAAAAGAGGAGCGAGTTTTAGGACCATAGTCGGACAGATTTTTTAAGGGTTTTATTCTCTGACTTGGTTTGCCCAAAGAAAGATGTTGGGGTTAAAGTGGTAAATGTGTTTTGTTACTGTGTTCTGTTGGTTGTTGATTCATGCATTTGGCACTTGGATATGACATTAGCCTATTAAGACTATTTACAACTAAAACTACAAACCATTTAATGACAGTGGGTTGCGGGATGGGGCGAGTTGTAAAAATGTATGCCGTTGTGCTGGGATGAGTCAAATCAATAGTAACTATGGGACCCGCGATTCATCAAATACCTTGAGCCGCACACCGCTAATGCACGTCAGTGTCGAAACAAATGTAGATTTCATGTATTTGTCAAGGATCTCATGAAACCCATTGTTTTTCCACATCAATTATTGCCCATCCAGTTCATGTGACAAAACATTTGTTCTTAATTAGTTTAAAGATTTTGTAATCAACCTTTATTAATTGATATTCATGATGTTGGACTTCCCACATGTCTGGATGGGGAGAAAAGCAAAGTGGGAGTGAGAGTTTTCACTTAATTGTAAGCATCACAGATGCACTAACCATGTATGTATGTATGTATGTATGAACAAAATAAAAAAGAGGTATGCAATTTTCAATGCTTCAAGATAGTTTATTTTAGTATTAAGATCAATGACAGATTTCTGAAAGGTACAATTCTCACAAAATATAGAAGTGCAAGATAACAAAAATATGCTTTGTATAAGTACGAAAGTGGACAGTTGGGTCACACATCACATTGTCTATGACAATGAATAAAATGACAGTGCTTCATGAGTTCCTTCATTGAATTAAAAACATTTGAACCCTGTGATATATACTCCATATAGCTGATGCCAAAGAGTACTACATTGTAAGAAAAATACATTACAAGATTTCAGATTAGTTAAAATAAAATATTTTTTTTTAAATAATTTTCTACAAGTGCAAAATACCATTAATTTATAATAAGTTTGTTGAAGAATACATACATTGAGAGTCAATGATAGAAATAAACATCCATGATAGCAGCCTTTTAGTGTAAAGTCTACTAATCTCTACTGCTGGCTTGACAGTATCCAAGACAACAGCACTAGGCAAAATGCAGTGACGAGGCTGATCTTGTTGGTTGTTCCACTGGAAACTGTCAATTTAGGAGATGGGAGAGGAAATTAATGAATGTGTATCAAATCAACACCCAGTGTGAAGGCCCCCAGTGAAGAAACACTGGAGCTAAGAACTGAAAAACTCAACTAAAGGACTGAGGGATAAAAAAAAACTAAATGATAATAGAAGACAATAGAATAACCTAAATTCCTGAAGAAAGTAAAACAATAGTAGTTTAAAGCTAAAAGACAATATTTATTGCGAGGGTTTACAGAAATCAGTTACAGGCCAAACTAAAAGGATGAGTCCGGAGCATCCTTTTAAAAATGGGGTGTAGCACTTACCAATGCCGTTCACAATGATTGATGTCCCATCAATGTCGAATCCAGTGACAGTCGAGGACGCCTTAATCAAAACTTCTGCAATCTGAGTGTTGTTAGGCACATTTGTGCTTTCAAAGATGAGCTTCAGTTCATTGACTACTGACCCGGACCTGTGAAAAGTAATAAAAAACTAATTTGGTGAAATCCAAACAGCATATTTTTGCTTCAGGCATTAGATTGCTGATTTCCACAAGTTACCTGAATGACACTACTGTAAGGTTCTTCAAAGAAGTGAATGTTGCACGGAATTCAGGTTCAAGCTGTATTGAAAGAAAAATAGTTTGCTTCATTGTCAATTCAATCCATTCACAAAATTAAGGTGGCACAGGCGAAAACTTCATGATGATTAAAATATTGAGCAAAAGAAAAAAACACTATTGGTGAGTATTTGCAGCAAAGGTTTCAGAATTGTTTAAGAATGTTCCTTTACACATGTGACTAAAAGTTGAGGTATATATATATTTCAATTCCCAGTACTAAAACTTTCCTACCTACACAACTTGCTGTGACAACAAAAAGCAGCAACAAAAGCAGATTAATGAAACCTTTTTGAAATCAGATTTACCTGTGTCTTTATCATTGACGCTCGACGAATGAAAGAAGCAGATGATGGATCCATCAGGTCATTTGTGAATACGCTAAGTCGAGATCTAAAGCTAACGCTGACTGTTGTAAGAGCAACAGTTGTGGTAGTTGTTGCGGTTGTTGGTGTGGCAACTTTGCTTGTACTAGTATCAGAGGTTATGACTGGAACCTCTGTCATACTTGCTACAGTAGTTGTTAATGTTGTTGTCGGTGTTACAACACTTGTAGATGTTTTCACAGTGTTTGCTGCAGTGGTCATACTAGTTTGGGCAGTGGTGCTTGGAGTGAGTGTCACAGTTGCTATGTCTGCTGTTGGTGATGCTGTTGATGTAGCAGCGCTTGTTGCTGATTCCACAGTAGATGAAGGAGAGGCACTGCTGGTTTGGGAAGATGTGATTGGAGAACCTGTTGTACCCTCCACAGTTGTTGATAATGTAGCAATTGTTGTCACACTTGTCGTTGGAGACACTGTGCCAACTGTGACGGATTCCTTTTCAATGTCAAACCCTATGACAGTCGAAGATGCCTCCGTCAAAACTGCCCTAATCTCATTGTCGATTGGGACATTTGTACTGTCATAGGTCATTGCCAACTCATTGACAACTGACCCAGGGCTGGAAAAGATTTAAAAATATAGAAATATATATATGAATGAATATTGAAATAACATTTTGTTTCAAATGTCAAACCTGTGATTTCCACATTACCTGAATGACACCACTGAAATTGTCTTGAAAGAAGGGAATGTTGCTTGGAAATTAGGTCTAAGCTGTATTGAAAAAACACATGTTGATTTGTTATCAGTTTCCTCAACTGACATAATGGAGGAAAATTTATACTGTTCAAAACTTTCTTATTCTTAGATTATTGAACAACAGGAAAACGTTTCTGATTTTTTTTCTATGTTAAAATTGTTCATCAACAGTACAGCTATTTCTTTTACTTCCCAGGTGTATACCCCGCCAAAAAACACCTTAAAAACTGGAGAGTAAAACATCTTTGGAAATATTTTCTATAGAATTTAAAAAAAAAAAAAAATATTAGTATAATACGACCTACCTGTTTCTCTATCATTGATGCACGATTGATGAAGGCTTCAGACGACGAATTAAGCAAATCATTTGTGAACGTGCTCTGTAGAGATCTGAAGCTAGCACTGATGGTTGTGACTTTGACAGTTGTTGCTTTAGCAGTGGTTGTCTGCATGGTACTTCTTGTCGTAGATGTTATGGCAAATGTGGTGGTACCGGTTTGGGAAGTGGTGGTGGGGGCTTCTGATGTTGCTGGTGATGTTGATCTTTCAACGCTTGTTGATGTTATCACAGTGGTTGTTGGAGAATCGGTACTTCTTCTGGAAATTGTTGTTGGAGTATCTGTTGTACTTGCCACAGTGGTTGTTGGTGATGCTGTTGATGTTGCAGCACTTGTTGATGTTACCACAGTGGTTGTTGGAGAATCTGTACTAGTTCTGGAAGTTGTTGGTGATGCTCTTGATGTTGTAGTGCTTGTTGATGTTACCATAGTGGTTGTTGGAGAATCTGTTGTACTTGCCACAGTGGTTGTTGGTGATGCTGTTGATGTTGCAGCACTTGTTGATGTTACCACAGTGGTTGTTGGAGAATCTGTACTAGTTCTGGAAGTTGTTGGTGATGCTGTTGATGTTGCAGCGCTTGTTGATGTAACCACAGTGGTTGTTGGAGAATCTGTACTAGTTCTGGAAGTTGTTGTTGGAGAATCTGTTGTACTTGCCGCACTGGGTGTTGGTGATGCTGTTGATGTTGCAGCGATTGTTGATGTAACCACAGTGGTTGTTAGAGAAGCTGTTGTGCTTGCCACAGTGGTTGTTGGTGATGCTGTTGATGTTGCAGCACTTGTTGATGTTACCACAGTGGTTGTTGGAGAATCTGTACTAGTTCTGGAAGTTGTTGGTGATGCTGTTGATGTTGCAGCGCTTGTTGATGTAACCATAGTGGTGGTTGGAGAATCTGTACTAGTTCTGGAAGTTGTTGGAGAATCTGTTGCACTTGCCGCACTGGGTGTTGGTGATGCTGTTGATGTTGCAGCGCTTGTTGATGTTACCACAGTGGTTGTTGGAGAATCTGTACTAGTTCTGGAAGTTGTTGTTGGAGAATCTGTTGTACTTGCCGCACTGGGTGTTGGTGATGCTGTTGATGTTGCAGCGATTGTTGATGTAACCACAGTGGTTGTTGGAGAAGCTGTTGTACTTGCCACATTGTTTGTCGGTGATGCTCTTGATGTTGCAGCGCTTGTTGATGTTACCACAGTGGTTGTTGGAGAATCTGTAGTAGTTCTGGAAGTTGTTGTTGGAGAATCTGTTGGACTTGCCGCACTGGGTGTTGGTGATGCTGTTGATGTTGCAGCGATTGTTGATGTAACCACAGTGGTTGTTGGAGAAGCTGTTGTACTTGCCACAGTGGTTGTCGGTGATGCTCTTGATGTTGCAGCGCTTGTTGCTGTTACCACAGTGGTTGTTGGAGAATCTGTTGTACTTGCCGCAGTGGGTGTTGGTGATGCTGTTGATGTTGCAGCGATTGTTGATGTAACCACAGTGGTTGTTGGAGAATCTGTACTAGTTCTGGAAGTTGTTGGAGAATCTGTTGTACTTGCCACATTGTTTGTCGGTGATGCTCTTGATGTTGCAGCGCTTGTTGCTGTTACCACAGTGGTTGTTGGAGAATCGGTACTTGTTCTTGAAATTGTTGTTGGAGTAGCTGTTGTACTTGCCACAGTGGTTGTTGGTGATGCTGTTGATGTTGCAGCACTTGTTGATGTTACCACAGTGGTTGTTGGAGAATCTGTACTAGTTCTGGAAGTTGTTGGTGATGCTGTTGATGTTGCAGCGCTTGTTGATGTAACCACAGTGGTGGTTGGAGAATCTGTTGAACTTGCCGCACTGGGTGTTGGTGATGCTGTTGATGTTGCAGCGCTTGTTGACGTAACCACAGTGGTTGTTGGAGAATCTGTTGTACTTGCCGCACTGGGTGTTGGTGATGCTGTTGATGTTGCAGCGCTTGTTGACGTAACCACAGTGGTTGTTGGAGAATCTGTTGTACTTGCCAAAGTGTTAGTTGGTGATGCTCTTGATGTTGCAGCGCTTGTTGATGTTACCACAGTGGTTGTTGGAGAATCTGTACTAGTTCTGGAAGTTGTTGTTGGAGAATCTGTTGGACTTTCCGCACTGGGTGTTGGTGATGCTGTTGATGTTGCAGCGATTGTTGATGTAACCACAGTGGTTGTTGGAGAATCGGTACTTGTTCTTGAAATTGTTGTTGGAGTAGCTGTTGTACTTGCCACAGTGGTTGTTGGTGATGCTGTTGATGTTGCAGCACTTGTTGATGTTACCACAGTGGTTGTTGGAGAATCTGTACTAGTTCTGGAAGTTGTTGGTGATGCTGTTGATGTTGCAGCGCTTGTTGATGTAACCACAGTGGTGGTTGGAGAATCTGTCCTAGTTCTGGAAGTTGTTGGAGAATCTGTTGTACTTGCCGCACTGGGTGTTGGTGATGCTGTTGATGTTGCAGCGCTTGTTGACGTAACCACAGTGGTTGTTGGAGAATCTGTTGTACTTGCCAAAGTGTTAGTTGGTGATGCTCTTGATGTTGCAGCGCTTGTTGATGTTACCACAGTGGTTGTTGGAGAATCTGTACTAGTTCTGGAAGTTGTTGTTGGAGAATCTGTTGGACTTGCCGCACTGGGTGTTGGTGATGCTGTTGATGTTGCAGCGATTGTTGATGTAACCACAGTGGTTGTTGGAGAAGCTGTTGTGCTTGCCACAGTGGTTGTCGGTGATGCTCTTGATGTTGCAGCGCTTGTTGCTGTTACCACAGTGGTTGTTGGAGAATCGGTACTTGTTCTTGAAATTGTTGTTGGAGTAGCTGTTGTACTTGCCACAGTGGTTGTTGGTGATGCTGTTGATGTTGCAGCACTTGTTGATGTTACCACAGTGGTTGTTGGAGAATCTGTACTAGTTCTGGAAGTTGTTGGTGATGCTGTTGATGTTGCAGCGCTTGTTGATGTAACCACAGTGGTGGTTGGAGAATCTGTACTAGTTCTGGAAGTTGTTGGAGAATCTGTTGCACTTGCCGCACTGGGTGTTGGTGATGCTGTTGATGTTGCAGCGCTTGTTGACGTAACCACAGTGGTTGTTGGAGAATCTGTTGTACTTGCCAAAGTGTTAGTTGGTGATGTTCTTGATGTTGCAGCGCTTGTTGATGTTACCACAGTGGTTGTTGGAGAATCTGTACTAGTTCTGGAAGTTGTTGTTGGAGAATCTGTTGGACTTGCCGCACTGGGTGTTGGTGATGCTGTTGATGTTGCAGCGATTGTTGATGTAACCACAGTGGTTGTTGGAGAAGCTGTTGTACTTGCCACATTGTTTGTCGGTGATGCTCTTGATGTTGCAGCGCTTGTTGCTGTTACCACAGTGGTTGTTGGAGAATCGGTACTTGTTCTTGAAATTGTTGTTGGAGTAGCTGTTGTACTTGCCACAGTGGTTGTTGGTGATGCTGTTGATGTTGCAGCACTTGTTGATGTTACCACAGTGGTTGTTGGAGAATCTGTACTAGTTCTGGAAGTTGTTGGTGATGCTGTTGATGTTGCAGCGCTTGTTGATGTAACCACAGTGGTGGTTGGAGAATCTGTACTAGTTCTGGAAGTTGTTGGAGAATCTGTTGTACTTGCCGCACTAGGTGTTGGTGATGCTCTTGATGTTGCAGCGCTTGTTGATGTTACCACAGTGGTTGTTGGAGAATCTGTACTAGTTCTGGAAGTTGTTGTTGGAGAATCTGTTGGACTTGCCGCACTGGGTGTTGGTGATGCTGTTGATGTTGCAGCGATTGTTGATGTAACCACAGTGGTTGTTGGAGAAGCTGTTGTGCTTGCCACAGTGGTTGTCGGTGATGCTCTTGATGTTGCAGCGCTTGTTGCTGTTACCACAGTGGTTGTTGGAGAATCGGTACTTGTTCTTGAAATTGTTGTTGGAGTAGCTGTTGTACTTGCCACAGTGGTTGTTGGTGATGCTGTTGATGTTGCAGCACTTGTTGATGTTACCACAGTGGTTGTTGGAGAATCTGTACTAGTTCTGGAAGTTGTTGGTGATGCTGTTGATGTTGCAGCGCTTGTTGATGTAACCACAGTGGTGGTTGGAGAATCTGTACTAGTTCTGGAAGTTGTTGGAGAATCTGTTGCACTTGCCGCACTGGGTGTTGGTGATGCTGTTGATGTTGCAGCGCTTGTTGACGTAACCACAGTGGTTGTTGGAGAATCTGTTGTACTTGCCAAAGTGTTAGTTGGTGATGTTCTTGATGTTGCAGCGCTTGTTGATGTTACCACAGTGGTTGTTGGAGAATCTGTACTAGTTCTGGAAGTTGTTGTTGGAGAATCTGTTGGACTTGCCGCACTGGGTGTTGGTGATGCTGTTGATGTTGCAGCGATTGTTGATGTAACCACAGTGGTTGTTGGAGAAGCTGTTGTACTTGCCACATTGTTTGTCGGTGATGCTCTTGATGTTGCAGCGCTTGTTGCTGTTACCACAGTGGTTGTTGGAGAATCGGTACTTGTTCTTGAAATTGTTGTTGGAGTAGCTGTTGTACTTGCCACAGTGGTTGTTGGTGATGCTGTTGATGTTGCAGCACTTGTTGATGTTACCACAGTGGTTGTTGGGGAATCTGTACTAGTTCTGGAAGTTGTTGGTGATGCTGTTGATGTTGCAGTGCTTGTTGATGTAACCACAGTGGTGGTTGGAGAATCTGTCCTAGTTCTGGAAGTTGTTGGAGAATCTGTTGTACTTGCCGCACTGGGTGTTGGTGATGCTGTTGCTGTTGCAGCGCTTGTTGACGTAACCACAGTGGTTGTTGGAGAATCTGTTGTACTTGCCACAGTGGTTGTTGGTGATGCTCTTGATGTTGCAGCGCTTGTTGATGTTACCACAGTGGTTATTGGAGAATCTGTACTAGTTCTGGAAGTTGTTGTTGGAGAATCTGTTGGACTTGCCGCACTGGGTGTTGGTGATGCTGTTGATGTTGCAGCGATTGTTGATGTAACCACAGTGGTTGTTGGAGAATCGGTACTTGTTCTTGAAATTGTTGGTGATGCTGTTGATGTTGCAGCGCTTGTTGATGTAACCACAGTGGTGGTTGGAGAAGCTGTTGTACTTGCCACATTGTTTGTCGGTGATGCTCTTGATGTTGCAGCGCTTGTTGATGTTACCACAGTGGTTGTTGGAGAATCTGTACTAGTTCTGGAAGTTGTTGTTGGAGAATCTGTTGGACTTGCCGCACTGGGTGTTGGTGATGCTGTTGATGTTGCAGCGATTGTTGATGTAACCACAGTGGTTGTTGGAGAAGCTGTTGTGCTTGCCACAGTGGTTGTCGGTGATGCTCTTGATGTTGCAGCGCTTGTTGCTGTTACCACAGTGGTTGTTGGAGAATCGGTACTTGTTCTTGAAATTGTTGTTGGAGTAGCTGTTGTACTTGCCACAGTGGTTGTTGGTGATGCTGTTGATGTTGCAGCACTTGTTGATGTTACCACAGTGGTTGTTGGAGAATCTGTACTAGTTCTGGAAGTTGTTGGTGATGCTGTTGATGTTGCAGCGCTTGTTGATGTAACCACAGTGGTGGTTGGAGAATCTGTACTAGTTCTGGAAGTTGTTGGAGAATCTGTTGCACTTGCCGCACTGGGTGTTGGTGATGCTGTTGATGTTGCAGCGCTTGTTGACCTAACCACAGTGGTTGTTGGAGAATCTGTTGTACTTGCCAAAGTGTTAGTTGGTGATGTTCTTGATGTTGCAGCGCTTGTTGATGTTACCACAGTGGTTGTTGGAGAATCTGTACTAGTTCTGGAAGTTGTTGTTGGAGAATCTGTTGGACTTGCCGCACTGGGTGTTGGTGATGCTGTTGATGTTGCAGCGATTGTTGATGTTACCACAGTGGTTGTTGGAGAATCTGTACTAGTTCTGGAAGTTGTTGTTGGAGAATCTGTTGGACTTGCCGCACTGGGTGTTGGTGATGCTGTTGATGTTGCAGCGATTGTTGATGTAACCACAGTGGTTGTTGGAGAAGCTGTTGTGCTTGCCACAGTGGTTGTCGGTGATGCTCTTGATGTTGCAGCGCTTGTTGCTGTTACCACAGTGGTTGTTGGAGAATCGGTACTTGTTCTTGAAATTGTTGTTGGAGTAGCTGTTGTACTTGCCACAGTGGTTGTTGGTGATGCTGTTGATGTTGCAGCACTTGTTGATGTTACAACAGTGGTTGTTGGAGAATCTGTACTAGTTCTGGAAGTTGTTGGTGATGCTGTTGATGTTGCAGCGCTTGTTGATGTAACCACAGTGGTGGTTGGAGAATCTGTACTAGTTCTGGAAGTTGTTGGAGAATCTGTTGCACTTGCCGCACTGGGTGTTGGTGATGCTGTTGATGTTGCAGCGCTTGTTGACCTAACCACAGTGGTTGTTGGAGAATCTGTTGTACTTGCCAAAGTGTTAGTTGGTGATGTTCTTGATGTTGCAGCGCTTGTTGATGTTACCACAGTGGTTGTTGGAGAATCTGTACTAGTTCTGGAAGTTGTTGTTGGAGAATCTGTTGGACTTGCCGCACTGGGTGTTGGTGATGCTGTTGATGTTGCAGCGATTGTTGATGTAACCACAGTGGTTGTTGGAGAAGCTGTTGTACTTGCCACATTGTTTGTCGGTGATGCTCTTGATGTTGCAGCGCTTGTTGCTGTTACCACAGTGGTTGTTGGAGAATCGGTACTTGTTCTTGAAATTGTTGTTGGAGTAGCTGTTGTACTTGCCACAGTGGTTGTTGGTGATGCTGTTGATGTTGCAGCACTTGTTGATGTTACCACAGTGGTTGTTGGAGAATCTATACTAGTTCTGGAAGTTGTTGGTGATGCTGTTGATGTTGCAGCGCTTGTTGATGTAACCACAGTGGTGGTTGGAGAATCTGTCCTAGTTCTGGAAGTTGTTGGAGAATCTGTTGTACTTGCCGCACTGGGTGTTGGTGATGCTGTTGCTGTTGCAGCGCTTGTTGACGTAACCACAGTGGTTGTTGGAGAATCTGTTGTACTTGCCACAGTGGTTGTTGGTGATGCTCTTGATGTTGCAGCGCTTGTTGATGTTACCACAGTGGTTATTGGAGAATCTGTACTAGTTCTGGAAGTTGTTGTTGGAGAATCTGTTGGACTTGCCGCACTGGGTGTTGGTGATGCTGTTGATGTTGCAGCGATTGTTGATGTAACCACAGTGGTTGTTGGAGAATCGGTACTTGTTCTTGAAATTGTTGGTGATGCTGTTGATGTTGCAGCGCTTGTTGATGTAACCACAGTGGTGGTTGGAGAAGCTGTTGTACTTGCCACATTGTTTGTCGGTGATGCTCTTGATGTTGCAGCGCTTGTTGCTGTTACCACAGTGGTTGTTGGAGAATCGGTACTTGTTCTTGAAATTGTTGTTGGAGTAGCTGTTGTACTTGCCACAGTGGTTGTTGGTGAAGCTGTTGATGTTGCAGCACTTGTTGATGTTACAACAGTGGTTGTTGGAGAATCTGTACTAGTTCTGGAAGTTGTTGATGATGCTGTTGATGTTGCAGCGCTTGTTGATGTAACCACAGTGGTGGTTGGAGAATCTGTACTAGTTCTGGAAGTTGTTGGAGAATCTGTTGTACTTGCCGCACTGGGTGTTGGTGATGCTGTTGATGTTGCAGCGCTTGTTGACGTAACCACAGTGGTTGTTGGAGAATCTGTTGTACTTGCCAAAGTGTTAGTTGGTGATGCTCTTGATGTTGCAGCGCTTGATGATGTTGCCACAGTGGTTGTTGGAGAATCTATACTAGTTCTGGAAGTTGTTGGTGATGCTGTTGATGTTGCAGCGCTTGTTGATGTAACCACAGTGGTGGTTGGAGAATCTGTCCTAGTTCTGGAAGTTGTTGGAGAATCTGTTGTACTTGCCGCACTGGGTGTTGGTGATGCTGTTGCTGTTGCAGCGCTTGTTGACGTAACCACAGTGGTTGTTGGAGAATCTGTTGTACTTGCCACAGTGGTTGTTGGTGATGCTCTTGATGTTGCAGCGCTTGTTGATGTTACCACAGTGGTTATTGGAGAATCTGTACTAGTTCTGGAAGTTGTTGTTGGAGAATCTGTTGGACTTGCCGCACTGGGTGTTGGTGATGCTGTTGATGTTGCAGCGATTGTTGATGTAACCACAGTGGTTGTTGGAGAATCGGTACTTGTTCTTGAAATTGTTGGTGATGCTGTTGATGTTGCAGCGCTTGTTGATGTAACCACAGTGGTGGTTGGAGAAGCTGTTGTACTTGCCACATTGTTTGTCGGTGATGCTCTTGATGTTGCAGCGCTTGTTGCTGTTACCACAGTGGTTGTTGGAGAATCGGTACTTGTTCTTGAAATTGTTGTTGGAGTAGCTGTTGTACTTGCCACAGTGGTTGTTGGTGAAGCTGTTGATGTTGCAGCACTTGTTGATGTTACAACAGTGGTTGTTGGAGAATCTGTACTAGTTCTGGAAGTTGTTGATGATGCTGTTGATGTTGCAGCGCTTGTTGATGTAACCACAGTGGTGGTTGGAGAATCTGTACTAGTTCTGGAAGTTGTTGGAGAATCTGTTGTACTTGCCGCACTGGGTGTTGGTGATGCTGTTGATGTTGCAGCGCTTGTTGACGTAACCACAGTGGTTGTTGGAGAATCTGTTGTACTTGCCAAAGTGTTAGTTGGTGATGCTCTTGATGTTGCAGCGCTTGTTGATGTTACCACAGTGGTTGTTGGAGAATCTGTACTAGTTCTGGAAGTTGTTGTTGGAGAATCTGTTGGACTTGCCGCACTGGGTGTTGGTGATGCTGTTGATGTTGCAGCGATTGTTGATGTAACCACAGTGGTTGTTGGAGAAGCTGTTGTACTTGCCACATTGTTTGTCGGTGATGCTCTTGATGTTGCAGCGCTTGTTGCTGTTACCACAGTGGTTGTTGAAGAATCGGTACTTGTTCTTGAAATTGTTGTTGGAGTAGCTGTTGTACTTGCCACAGTGGTTGTTGGTGATGCTGTTGATGTTGCAGCACTTGTTGATGTTACCACAGTGGTTGTTGGAGAATCTGTACTAGTTCTGGAAGTTGTTGGTGATGCTGTTGATGTTGCAGCGCTTGTTGATGTAACCACAGTGGTTGTTGGAGAATCTGTACGAGTTCTGGAAGTTGTTGTTGGAGAATCTGTTGGACTTGCCGCACTGGGTGTTGGTGATGCTGTTGATGTTGCAGCGATTGTTGATGTAACCACAGTTGTTGTTGGAGAAGCTGTTGTGCTTGCCACAGTGGTTGTCGGTGATGCTCTTGATGTTGCAGCGCTTGTTGCGGTTACCACAGTGGTTGTTGGAGAATTGGTACTTGTTCTTGAAATTGTTGTTGGAGTAGCTGTTGTACTTGCCACAGTGGTTGTTGGTGAAGCTGTTGATGTTGCAGCACTTGTTGATGTTACCACAATGGTTGTTGGAGAATCTGTACTAGTTCTGGAAGTTGTTGGTGATGCTGTTGATGTTGCAGCGCTTGTTGATGTAACCACAGTGGTGGTTGGAGAATCTGTACTAGTTCTGGAAGTTGTTGGAGAATCTGTTGCACTTGCCGCACTGGGTGTTGGTGATGCTGTTGATGTTGCAGCGCTTGTTGACGTAACCACAGTGGTTGTTGGAGAATCTGTTGTACTTGCCAAAGTGTTAGTTGGTGATGTTCTTGATGTTGCAGCGCTTGTTGATGTTACCACAGTGGTTGTTGGAGAATCTGTACTAGTTCTGGAAGTTGTTGTTGGAGAATCTGTTGGACTTGCCGTACTGGGTGTTGGTGATGCTGTTGATGTTGCAGCGATTGTTGATGTAACCACAGTGGTTTTTGGAGAAGCTGTTGGACTTGCCACATTGTTTGTCGGTGATGCTCTTGATGTTGCAGCGCTTGTTGCTGTTACCACAGTGGTTGTTGGAGAATCGGTACTTGTTCTTGAAATTGTTGTTGGAGTAGCTGTTGTACTTGCCACAGTGGTTGTTGGTGATGCTGTTGATGTTGCAGCACTTGTTGATGTTACCACAGTGGTTGTTGGAGAATCTGTACTAGTTCTGGAAGTTGTTGGTGATGCTGTTGATGTTGCAGCGCTTGTTGATGTTACCACAGTGGTGGTTGGAGAATCTGTCCTAGTTCTGGAAGTTGTTGGAGAATCTGCTGTACTTGCCGCACTGGGTGTTGGTGATGCTGTTGATGTTGCAGCGCTTGTTGACGTAACCACAGTGGTTGTTGGAGAATCTGTTGTACTTGCCAAAGTGTTAGTTGGTGATGCTCTTGATGTTGCAGCGCTTGTTGATGTTACCACAGTGGTTGTTGGTGAATCTGTACTAGTTCTGGAAGTTGTTGTTGGAGAATCTGTTGGACTTGCCGCACTGGGTGTTGGTGATGCTGTTGATGTTGCAGCGATTGTTGATATAACAAAAGTGGTTGTTGGAGAAGCTGTTGTACTTGCCACATTGCTTGTCGGTGATGCTCTTGATTTTGCAGCGCTTGTTGCTGTTACCACAGTGGTTGTTGGAGAATCGGTACTTGTTCTTGAAATTGTTGTTGGAGTAGCTGTTGTACTTGCCACAGTGGTTGTTGGTGATGCTCTTGATGTTGCAGCACTTGTTGATGTTACCACAGTGGTTGTTGGAGAATCTGTACTAGTTCTGGAAGTTGTTGGTGATGCTGTTGATGTTGCAGCGCTTGTTGATGTAAGCACAGTGGTGGTTGGAAAATCTGTACTAGTTCTGGAAGTTGTTGGAGAATCTGTTGTACTTGCCGCACTGGGTGTTGGTGATGCTGTTGATGTTGCAGCGCTTGTTGACGTAACCACAGTGGTTGTTGGAGAATCTGTTGTACTTGCCAAAGTGTTAGTTGGTGATGCTCTTGATGTTGCAGCGCTTGTTGATGTTACCACAGTGGTTGTTGGAGAATCTTTACTAGTTCTGGAAGTTGTTGTTGGAGAATCTGTTGGACTTGCCGCACTGGGTGTTGGTGATGCTGTTGATGTTGCAGCGATTGTTGATGTAACCACAGTTGTTGTTGGAGAAGCTGTTGTGCTTGCCACAGATGCTCTTGATGTTGCAGCGCTTGTTGCTGTTACCACAGTGGTTGTTGGAGAATTGGTACTTGTTCTTGAAATTGTTGTTGGAGTAGCTGTTGTACTTGCCACAGTGGTTGTTGGTGAAGCTGTTGATGTTGCAGCACTTGTTGATGTTACCACAGTGGTTGTTGGAGAATCTGTACTAGTTCTGGAAGTTGTTGGTGATGCTGTTGATGTTGCAGCGCTTGTTGATGTAACCACAGTGGTGGTTGGAGAATCTGTAGTAGTTCTGGAAGTTGTTGGAGAATCTGTTGCACTTGCCGCACTGGGTGTTGGTGATGCTGTTGATGTTGCAGCGCTTGTTGACGTAACCACAGTGGTTGTTGGAGAATCTGTTGTACTTGCCAAAGTGTTAGTTGGTGATGTTCTTGATGTTGCAGCGCTTGTTGATGTTACCACAGTGGTTGTTGGAGAATCTGTACTAGTTCTGGAAGTTGTTGTTGGAGAATCTGTTGGACTTGCCGTACTGGGTGTTGGTGATGCTGTTGATGTTGCAGCGATTGTTGATGTAACCACAGTGGTTGTTGGAGAAGCTGTTGTGCTTGCCACATTGTTTGTCGGTGATGCTCTTGATGTTGCAGCGCTTGTTGCTGTTACCACAGTGGTTGTTGGAGAATCGGTACTTGTTCTTGAAATTGTTGTTGGAGTAGCTGTTGTACTTGCCACAGTGGTTGTTGGTGATGCTGTTGATGTTGCAGCACTTGTTGATGTTACCACAGTGGTTGTTGGAGAATCTGTACTAGTTCTGGAAGTTGTTGTTGGAGAATCTGTTGGACTTGCCGCACTGGGTGTTGGTGATGCTGCTGATGTTGCAGAGATTGTTGATGTAACCACAGTGGTTGTTGGAGAAGCTGTTGTACTTGCCACATTGTTTGTCGGTGATGCTCTTGATGTTGCAGCGCTTGTTGCTGTTACCACAGTGGTTGTTGGAGAATCTGTACTAGTTCTGGAAGTTGTTGGTGATGCTGTTGATGTTGCAGCGCTTGTTGATGTAACCACAGTGGTGGTTGGAGAATCTGTACTAGTTCCGGAAGTGGTTGGAGAATCTGTTGTACTTGCCGCACTGGGTGTTGGTGATGCTGTTGATGTTGCAGCGCTTGTTGATGTTACCACAGTGGTTGTTGGAGAATCTGTTGTACTTGCCGCACTGGGTGTTGGTGATGCTGTTGATGTTGCAGCGCTTGTTGACGTAACCACAGTGGTTGTTGGAGAATCTGTTGTACTTGCCAAAGTGTTAGTTGGTGATGCTCTTGATGTTGCAGCGCTTGTTGATGTTACCACAGTGGTTGTTGGAGAATCTGTACTAGTTCTGGAAGTTGTTGTTGGAGAATCTGTTGGACTTGCCGCACTGGGTGTTGGTGATGCTGTTGATGTTGCAGCGATTGTTGATGTAACCACAGTGGTTGTTGGAGAATCTGTACTAGTTCTGGAAGTTGTTGTTGGAGAATCTGTTGGACTTGCCGCACTGGGTGTTGGTGATGCTGTTGATGTTGCAGCGATTGTTGATGTAACCACAGTGGTTGTTGGAGAATCGGTACTTGTTCTTGAAATTGTTGTTGGAGTAGCTGTTGTACTTGCCACAGTGGTTGTTGGTGATGCTGTTGATGTTGCAGCACTTGTTGATGTTACCACAGTGGTTGTTGGAGAATCTGTACTAGTTCTGGAAGTTGTTGGTGATGCTGTTGATGTTGCAGCGCTTGTTGATGTAACCACAGTGGTGGTTGGAGAATCTGTCCTAGTTCTGGAAGTTGTTGGAGAATCTGTTGTACTTGCCGCACTGGGTGTTGGTGATGCTGTTGATGTTGCAGCGCTTGTTGACGTAACCACAGTGGTTGTTGGAGAATCTGTTGTACTTGCCAAAGTGTTAGTTGGTGATGCTCTTGATGTTGCAGCGCTTGTTGCTGTTACCACAGTGGTTGTTGGAGAATCTGTTGTACTTGCCGCAGTGGGTGTTGGTGATGCTGTTGATGTTGCAGCGATTGTTGATGTAACCACAGTGGTTGTTGGAGAATCTGTACTAGTTCTGGAAGTTGTTGGAGAATCTGTTGTACTTGCCACATTGTTTGTCGGTGATGCTCTTGATGTTGCAGCGCTTGTTGCTGTTACCACAGTGGTTGTTGGAGAATCGGTACTTGTTCTTGAAATTGTTGTTGGAGTAGCTGTTGTACTTGCCACAGTGGTTGTTGGTGATGCTGTTGATGTTGCAGCACTTGTTGATGTTACCACAGTGGTTGTTGGAGAATCTGTACTAGTTCTGGAAGTTGTTGGTGATGCTGTTGATGTTGCAGCGCTTGTTGATGTAACCACAGTGGTGGTTGGAGAATCTGTTGTACTTGCCGCACTGGGTGTTGGTGATGCTGTTGATGTTGCAGCGCTTGTTGACGTAACCACAGTGGTTGTTGGAGAATCTGTTGTACTTGCCGCACTGGGTGTTGGTGATGCTGTTGATGTTGCAGCGCTTTTTGACGTAACCACAGTGGTTGTTGGAGAATCTGTTGTACTTGCCAAAGTGTTAGTTGGTGATGCTCTTGATGTTGCAGCGCTTGTTGATGTTACCACAGTGGTTGTTGGAGAATCTGTACTAGTTCTGGAAGTTGTTGTTGGAGAATCTGTTGGACTTGCCGCACTGGGTGTTGGTGATGCTGTTGATGTTGCAGCGATTGTTGATGTAACCACAGTGGTTGTTGGAGAATCGGTACTTGTTCTTGAAATTGTTGTTGGAGTAGCTGTTGTACTTGCCACAGTGGTTGTTGGTGATGCTGTTGATGTTGCAGCACTTGTTGATGTTACCACAGTGGTTGTTGGAGAATCTGTACTAGTTCTGGAAGTTGTTGGTGATGCTGTTGATGTTGCAGCGCTTGTTGATGTAACCACAGTGGTGGTTGGAGAATCTGTCCTAGTTCTGGAAGTTGTTGGAGAATCTGTTGTACTTGCCGCACTGGGTGTTGGTGATGCTGTTGATGTTGCAGCGCTTGTTGACGTAACCACAGTGGTTGTTGGAGAATCTGTTGTACTTGCCAAAGTGTTAGTTGGTGATGCTCTTGATGTTGCAGCGCTTGTTGATGTTACCACAGTGGTTGTTGGAGAATCTGTACTAGTTCTGGAAGTTGTTGTTGGAGAATCTGTTGGACTTGCCGTACTGGGTGTTGGTGATGCTGTTGATGTTGCAGCGATTGTTGATGTAACCACAGTGGTTGTTGGAGAAGCTGTTGTACTTGCCACATTGTTTGTCGGTGATGCTCTTGATGTTGCAGCGCTTGTTGCTGTTACCACAGTGGTTGTTGGAGAATCGGTACTTGTTCTTGAAATTGTTGTTGGAGTAGCTGTTGTACTTGCCACAGTGGTTGTTGGTGATGCTGTTGATTTTGCAGCACTTGTTGATGTTACCACAGTGGTGGTTGGAGAATCTGTACTAGTTCTGGAAGTTGTTGGAGAATCTGTTGTACTTGCCGCACTAGGTGTTGGTGATGCTCTTGATGTTGCAGCGTTTGTTGATGTTACCACAGTGGTTGTTGGAGAATCTGTACTAGTTCTGGAAGTTGTTGTTGGAGAATCTGTTGGACTTGCCGCACTGGGTGTTGGTGATGCTGTTGATGTTGCAGCGATTGTTGATGTAACCACAGTGGTTGTTGGAGAAGCTGTTGTGCTTGCCACAGTGGTTGTCGGTGATGCTCTTGATGTTGCAGCGCTTGTTGCTGTTACCACAGTGGTTGTTGGAGAATCGGTACTTGTTCTTGAAATTGTTGTTGGAGTAGCTGTTGTACTTGCCACAGTGGTTGTTGGTGATGCTGTTGATGTTGCAGCACTTGTTGATGTTACCACAGTGGTTGTTGGAGAATCTGTACTAGTTCTGGAAGTTGTTGGTGATGCTGTTGATGTTGCAGCGCTTGTTGATGTAACCACAGTGGTGGTTGGAGAATCTGTACTAGTTCTGGAAGTTGTTGGAGAATCTGTTGCACTTGCCGCACTGGGTGTTGGTGATGCTGTTGATGTTGCAGCGCTTGTTGACGTAACCACAGTGGTTGTTGGAGAATCTGTTGTACTTGCCAAAGTGTTAGTTGGTGATGTTCTTGATGTTGCAGCGCTTGTTGATGTTACCACAGTGGTTGTTGGAGAATCTGTACTAGTTCTGGAAGTTGTTGTTGGAGAATCTGTTGGACTTGCCGCACTGGGTGTTGGTGATGCTGTTGATGTTGCAGCGATTGTTGATGTAACCACAGTGGTTGTTGGAGAAGCTGTTGTACTTGCCACATTGTTTGTCGGTGATGCTCTTGATGTTGCAGCGCTTGTTGCTGTTACCACAGTGGTTGTTGGAGAATCGGTACTTGTTCTTGAAATTGTTGTTGGAGTAGCTATTGTACTTGCCACAGTGGTTGTTGGTGATGCTGTTGATGTTTCAGCACTTGTTGATGTTACCACAGTGGTTGTTGGAGAATCTGTACTAGTTCTGGAAGTTGTTGGTGATGCTGTTGATGTTGCAGCGCTTGTTGATGTAACCACAGTGGTGGTTGGAGAATCTGTCCTAGTTCTGGAAGTTGTTGGAGAATCTGTTGTACTTGCCGCACTGGGTGTTGGTGATGCTGTTGCTGTTGCAGCGCTTGTTGACGTAACCACAGTGGTTGTTGGAGAATCTGTTGTACTTGCCAAAGTGTTAGTTGGTGATGCTCTTGATGTTGCAGCGCTTGTTGATGTTACCACAGTGGTTATTGGAGAATCTGTACTAGTTCTGGAAGTTGTTGTTGGAGAATCTGTTGGACTTGCCGCACTGGGTGTTGGTGATGCTGTTGATGTTGCAGCGATTGTTGATGTAACCACAGTGGTTGTTGGAGAATCGGTACTTGTTCTTGAAATTGTTGGTGATGCTGTTGATGTTGCAGCGCTTGTTGATGTTACCACAGTGGTTGTTGGAGAATCTGTTGTACTTGCCAAAGTGTTAGTTGGTGATGCTCTTGATGTTGCAGCGCTTGTTGATGTTACCACAGTGGTTATTGGAGAATCTGTACTAGTTCTGGAAGTTGTTGTTGGAGAATCTGTTGGACTTGCCGCACTGGGTGTTGGTGATGCTGCTGATGTTGCAGCGATTGTTGATGTAACCACAGTGGTTTTTGGAGAAGCTGTTGTACTTGCCACATTGTTTGTCGGTGATGCTCTTGATGTTGCAGCGCTTGTTGCTGTTACCACAGTGGTTGTTGGAGAATCGGTACTTGTTCTTGAAATTGTTGTTGGAGTAGCTGTTGTACTTGCCACAGTGGTTGTTGGTGATGCTGTTGATGTTGCAGCACTTGTTGATGTTACCACAGTGGTTGTTGGAGAATCTGTACTAGTTCTGGAAGTTGTTGGTGATGCTGTTGATGTTGCAGCGCTTGTTGATGTAACCACAGTGGTGGTTGGAGAATCTGTACTAGTTCTGGAAGTTGTTGGAGAATCTGTTGTACTTGCCGCACTGGGTGTTGGTGATGCTGTTGATGTTGCAGCGCTTGTTGACGTAACCACAGTGGTTGTTGGAGAATCTGTTGTACTTGCCAAAGTGTTAGTTGGTGATGCTCTTGATGTTGCAGCACTTGTTGATGTTACCACAGTGGTTGTTGGAGAATCTGTACTAGTTCTGGAAGTTGTTGGTGATGCTGTTGATGTTGCAGCGCTTGTTGATGTAACCACAGTGGTGGTTGGAGAATCTGTCCTAGTTCTGGAAGTTGTTGGAGAATCTGTTGTACTTGCCGCACTGGGTGTTGGTGATGCTGTTGATGTTGCAGCGCTTGTTGACGTAACCACAGTGGTTGTTGGAGAATCTGTTGTACTTGCCAAAGTGTTAGTTGGTGATGCTCTTGATGTTGCAGCGCTTGTTGCTGTTACCACAGTGGTTGTTGGAGAATCTGTTGTACTTGCCGCAGTGGGTGTTGGTGATGCTGTTGATGTTGCAGCGATTGTTGATGTAACCACAGTGGTTGTTGGAGAATCTGTACTAGTTCTGGAAGTTGTTGGAGAATCTGTTGTACTTGCCACATTGTTTGTCGGTGATGCTCTTGATGTTGCAGCGCTTGTTGCTGTTACCACAGTGGTTGTTGGAGAATCGGTACTTGTTCTTGAAATTGTTGTTGGAGTAGCTGTTGTACTTGCCACAGTGGTTGTTGGTGATGCTGTTGATGTTGCAGCACTTGTTGATGTTACCACAGTGGTTGTTGGAGAATCTGTACTAGTTCTGGAAGTTGTTGGTGATGCTGTTGATGTTGCAGCGCTTGTTGATGTAACCACAGTGGTGGTTGGAGAATCTGTTGTACTTGCCGCACTGGGTGTTGGTGATGCTGTTGATGTTGCAGCGCTTGTTGACGTAACCACAGTGGTTGTTGGAGAATCTGTTGTACTTGCCGCACTGGGTGTTGGTGATGCTGTTGATGTTGCAGCGCTTTTTGACGTAACCACAGTGGTTGTTGGAGAATCTGTTGTACTTGCCAAAGTGTTAGTTGGTGATGCTCTTGATGTTGCAGCGCTTGTTGATGTTACCACAGTGGTTGTTGGAGAATCTGTACTAGTTCTGGAAGTTGTTGTTGGAGAATCTGTTGGACTTGCCGCACTGGGTGTTGGTGATGCTGTTGATGTTGCAGCGATTGTTGATGTAACCACAGTGGTTGTTGGAGAATCGGTACTTGTTCTTGAAATTGTTGTTGGAGTAGCTGTTGTACTTGCCACAGTGGTTGTTGGTGATGCTGTTGATGTTGCAGCACTTGTTGATGTTACCACAGTGGTTGTTGGAGAATCTGTACTAGTTCTGGAAGTTGTTGGTGATGCTGTTGATGTTGCAGCGCTTGTTGATGTAACCACAGTGGTGGTTGGAGAATCTGTCCTAGTTCTGGAAGTTGTTGGAGAATCTGTTGTACTTGCCGCACTGGGTGTTGGTGATGCTGTTGATGTTGCAGCGCTTGTTGACGTAACCACAGTGGTTGTTGGAGAATCTGTTGTACTTGCCAAAGTGTTAGTTGGTGATGCTCTTGATGTTGCAGCGCTTGTTGATGTTACCACAGTGGTTGTTGGAGAATCTGTACTAGTTCTGGAAGTTGTTGTTGGAGAATCTGTTGGACTTGCCGTACTGGGTGTTGGTGATGCTGTTGATGTTGCAGCGATTGTTGATGTAACCACAGTGGTTGTTGGAGAAGCTGTTGTACTTGCCACATTGTTTGTCGGTGATGCTCTTGATGTTGCAGCGCTTGTTGCTGTTACCACAGTGGTTGTTGGAGAATCGGTACTTGTTCTTGAAATTGTTGTTGGAGTAGCTGTTGTACTTGCCACAGTGGTTGTTGGTGATGCTGTTGATTTTGCAGCACTTGTTGATGTTACCACAGTGGTTGTTGGAGAATCTGTACTAGTTCTGGAAGTTGTTGGTGATGCTGTTGATGTTGCAGCGCTTGTTGATGTAACCACAGTGGTGGTTGGAGAATCTGTACTAGTTCTGGAAGTTGTTGGAGAATCTGTTGTACTTGCCGCACTAGGTGTTGGTGATGCTCTTGATGTTGCAGCGTTTGTTGATGTTACCACAGTGGTTGTTGGAGAATCTGTACTAGTTCTGGAAGTTGTTGTTGGAGAATCTGTTGGACTTGCCGCACTGGGTGTTGGTGATGCTGTTGATGTTGCAGCGATTGTTGATGTAACCACAGTGGTTGTTGGAGAAGCTGTTGTGCTTGCCACAGTGGTTGTCGGTGATGCTCTTGATGTTGCAGCGCTTGTTGCTGTTACCACAGTGGTTGTTGGAGAATCGGTACTTGTTCTTGAAATTGTTGTTGGAGTAGCTGTTGTACTTGCCACAGTGGTTGTTGGTGATGCTGTTGATGTTGCAGCACTTGTTGATGTTACCACAGTGGTTGTTGGAGAATCTGTACTAGTTCTGGAAGTTGTTGGAGAATCTGTTGCACTTGCCGCACTGGGTGTTGGTGATGCTGTTGATGTTGCAGCGCTTGTTGACGTAACCACAGTGGTTGTTGGAGAATCTGTTGTACTTGCCAAAGTGTTAGTTGGTGATGTTCTTGATGTTGCAGCGCTTGTTGATGTTACCACAGTGGTTGTTGGAGAATCTGTACTAGTTCTGGAAGTTGTTGTTGGAGAATCTGTTGGACTTGCCGCACTGGGTGTTGGTGATGCTGTTGATGTTGCAGCGATTGTTGATGTAACCACAGTGGTTGTTGGAGAAGCTGTTGTACTTGCCACATTGTTTGTCGGTGATGCTCTTGATGTTGCAGCGCTTGTTGCTGTTACCACAGTGGTTGTTGGAGAATCGGTACTTGTTCTTGAAATTGTTGTTGGAGTAGCTATTGTACTTGCCACAGTGGTTGTTGGTGATGCTGTTGATGTTTCAGCACTTGTTGATGTTACCACAGTGGTTGTTGGAGAATCTGTACTAGTTCTGGAAGTTGTTGGTGATGCTGTTGATGTTGCAGCGCTTGTTGATGTAACCACAGTGGTGGTTGGAGAATCTGTCCTAGTTCTGGAAGTTGTTGGAGAATCTGTTGTACTTGCCGCACTGGGTGTTGGTGATGCTGTTGCTGTTGCAGCGCTTGTTGACGTAACCACAGTGGTTGTTGGAGAATCTGTTGTACTTGCCGCACTGGGTGTTGGTGATGCTGTTGATGTTGCAGCGCTTTTTGACGTAACCACAGTGGTTGTTGGAGAATCTGTTGTACTTGCCAAAGTGTTAGTTGGTGATGCTCTTGATGTTGCAGCGCTTGTTGATGTTACCACAGTGGTTGTTGGAGAATCTGTACTAGTTCTGGAAGTTGTTGTTGGAGAATCTGTTGGACTTGCCGCACTGGGTGTTGGTGATGCTGTTGATGTTGCAGCGATTGTTGATGTAACCACAGTGGTTGTTGGAGAATCGGTACTTGTTCTTGAAATTGTTGTTGGAGTAGCTGTTGTACTTGCCACAGTGGTTGTTGGTGATGCTGTTGATGTTGCAGCACTTGTTGATGTTACCACAGTGGTTGTTGGAGAATCTGTACTAGTTCTGGAAGTTGTTGGTGATGCTGTTGATGTTGCAGCGCTTGTTGATGTAACCACAGTGGTGGTTGGAGAATCTGTCCTAGTTCTGGAAGTTGTTGGAGAATCTGTTGTACTTGCCGCACTGGGTGTTGGTGATGCTGTTGATGTTGCAGCGCTTGTTGACGTAACCACAGTGGTTGTTGGAGAATCTGTTGTACTTGCCAAAGTGTTAGTTGGTGATGCTCTTGATGTTGCAGCGCTTGTTGATGTTACCACAGTGGTTGTTGGAGAATCTGTACTAGTTCTGGAAGTTGTTGTTGGAGAATCTGTTGGACTTGCCGTACTGGGTGTTGGTGATGCTGTTGATGTTGCAGCGATTGTTGATGTAACCACAGTGGTTGTTGGAGAAGCTGTTGTACTTGCCACATTGTTTGTCGGTGATGCTCTTGATGTTGCAGCGCTTGTTGCTGTTACCACAGTGGTTGTTGGAGAATCGGTACTTGTTCTTGAAATTGTTGTTGGAGTAGCTGTTGTACTTGCCACAGTGGTTGTTGGTGATGCTGTTGATTTTGCAGCACTTGTTGATGTTACCACAGTGGTTGTTGGAGAATCTGTACTAGTTCTGGAAGTTGTTGGTGATGCTGTTGATGTTGCAGCGCTTGTTGATGTAACCACAGTGGTGGTTGGAGAATCTGTACTAGTTCTGGAAGTTGTTGGAGAATCTGTTGTACTTGCCGCACTAGGTGTTGGTGATGCTCTTGATGTTGCAGCGTTTGTTGATGTTACCACAGTGGTTGTTGGAGAATCTGTACTAGTTCTGGAAGTTGTTGTTGGAGAATCTGTTGGACTTGCCGCACTGGGTGTTGGTGATGCTGTTGATGTTGCAGCGATTGTTGATGTAACCACAGTGGTTGTTGGAGAAGCTGTTGTGCTTGCCACAGTGGTTGTCGGTGATGCTCTTGATGTTGCAGCGCTTGTTGCTGTTACCACAGTGGTTGTTGGAGAATCGGTACTTGTTCTTGAAATTGTTGTTGGAGTAGCTGTTGTACTTGCCACAGTGGTTGTTGGTGATGCTGTTGATGTTGCAGCACTTGTTGATGTTACCACAGTGGTTGTTGGAGAATCTGTACTAGTTCTGGAAGTTGTTGGAGAATCTGTTGCACTTGCCGCACTGGGTGTTGGTGATGCTGTTGATGTTGCAGCGCTTGTTGACGTAACCACAGTGGTTGTTGGAGAATCTGTTGTACTTGCCAAAGTGTTAGTTGGTGATGTTCTTGATGTTGCAGCGCTTGTTGATGTTACCACAGTGGTTGTTGGAGAATCTGTACTAGTTCTGGAAGTTGTTGTTGGAGAATCTGTTGGACTTGCCGCACTGGGTGTTGGTGATGCTGTTGATGTTGCAGCGATTGTTGATGTAACCACAGTGGTTGTTGGAGAAGCTGTTGTACTTGCCACATTGTTTGTCGGTGATGCTCTTGATGTTGCAGCGCTTGTTGCTGTTACCACAGTGGTTGTTGGAGAATCGGTACTTGTTCTTGAAATTGTTGTTGGAGTAGCTATTGTACTTGCCACAGTGGTTGTTGGTGATGCTGTTGATGTTTCAGCACTTGTTGATGTTACCACAGTGGTTGTTGGAGAATCTGTACTAGTTCTGGAAGTTGTTGGTGATGCTGTTGATGTTGCAGCGCTTGTTGATGTAACCACAGTGGTGGTTGGAGAATCTGTCCTAGTTCTGGAAGTTGTTGGAGAATCTGTTGTACTTGCCGCACTGGGTGTTGGTGATGCTGTTGCTGTTGCAGCGCTTGTTGACGTAACCACAGTGGTTGTTGGAGAATCTGTTGTACTTGCCAAAGTGTTAGTTGGTGATGCTCTTGATGTTGCAGCGCTTGTTGATGTTACCACAGTGGTTATTGGAGAATCTGTACTAGTTCTGGAAGTTGTTGTTGGAGAATCTGTTGGACTTGCCGCACTGGGTGTTGGTGATGCTGTTGATGTTGCAGCGATTGTTGATGTAACCACAGTGGTTGTTGGAGAATCGGTACTTGTTCTTGAAATTGTTGGTGATGCTGTTGATGTTGCAGCGCTTGTTGATGTTACCACAGTGGTTGTTGGAGAATCTGTACTAGTTCTGGAAGTTGTTGTTGGAGAATCTGTTGGACTTGCCGCACTGGGTGTTGGTGATGCTGCTGATGTTGCAGCGATTGTTGATGTAACCACAGTGGTTTTTGGAGAAGCTGTTGTACTTGCCACATTGTTTGTCGGTGATGCTCTTGATGTTGCAGCGCTTGTTGCTGTTACCACAGTGGTTGTTGGAGAATCGGTACTTGTTCTTGAAATTGTTGTTGGAGTAGCTGTTG
This sequence comes from Nelusetta ayraudi, assembly GCF_046127955.1. Classification (NCBI taxonomy): domain Eukaryota; kingdom Metazoa; phylum Chordata; class Actinopteri; order Tetraodontiformes; family Monacanthidae; genus Nelusetta; species Nelusetta ayraudi. The sequence goes on along the minus strand of NW_027466178.1, from coordinate 378,958 downwards.
TACTTGCCACAGTGGTTGTTGGTGATGCTGTTGATGTTGCAGCACTTGTTGATGTTACCACAGTGGTTGTTGGAGAATCTGTACTAGTTCTGGAAGTTGTTGGTGATGCTGTTGATGTTGCAGCGCTTGTTGATGTAACCACAGTGGTGGTTGGAGAATCTGTACTAGTTCTGGAAGTTGTTGGAGAATCTGTTGTACTTGCCGCACTGGGTGTTGGTGATGCTGTTGATGTTGCAGCGCTTGTTGACGTAACCACAGTGGTTGTTGGAGAATCTGTTGTACTTGCCAAAGTGTTAGTTGGTGATGCTCTTGATGTTGCAGCGCTTGTTGATGTTACCACAGTGGTTGTTGGAGAATCTGTACTAGTTCTGGAAGTTGTTGTTGGAGAATCTGTTGGACTTGCCGCACTGGGTGTTGGTGATGCTGTTGATGTTGCAGCGATTGTTGATGTAACCACAGTTGTTGTTGGAGAAGCTGTTGTGCTTGCCACAGATGCTCTTGATGTTGCAGCGCTTGTTGCTGTTACCACAGTGGTTGTTGGAGAATTGGTACTTGTTCTTGAAATTGTTGTTGGAGTAGCTGTTGTACTTGCCACAGTGGTTGTTGGTGAAGCTGTTGATGTTGCAGCACTTGTTGATGTTACCACAGTGGTTGTTGGAGAATCTGTACTAGTTCTGGAAGTTGTTGGTGATGCTGTTGATGTTGCAGCGCTTGTTGATGTAACCACAGTGGTGCTTGGAGAATCTGTACTAGTTCTGGAAGTTGTTGGAGAATCTGTTGCACTTGCCGCACTGGGTGTTGGTGATGCTGTTGATGTTGCAGCGCTTGTTGACGTAACCACAGTGGTTGTTGGAGAATCTGTTGTACTTGCCAAAGTGTTAGTTGGTGATGCTCTTGATGTTGCAGCGCTTGTTGATGTTACCACAGTGGTTGTTGGAGAATCCGTACTAGTTCTGAAAGTTGTTGTTGGAGAATCTGTTGGACTTGCCGCACTGGGTGTTGGTGATGCTGTTGATGTTGCAGCGATTGTTGATGTAACCACAGTGGTTGTTGGAGAATCGGTACTTGTTCTTGAAATTGTTGGTGATGCTGTTGATGTTGCAGCGCTTGTTGATGTTACCACAGTGGTTGTTGGAGAATCTGTACTAGTTCTGGAAGTTGTTGTTGGAGAATCTGTTGGACTTGCCGCACTGGGTGTTGGTGATGCTGCTGATGTTGCAGCGATTGTTGATGTAACCACAGTGGTTGTTGGAGAAGCTGTTGTACTTGCCACATTGTTTGTCGGTGATGCTCTTGATGTTGCAGCGCTTGTTGCTGTTACCACAGTGGTTGTTGGAGAATCGGTACTTGTTCTTGAAATTGTTGTTGGAGTAGCTGTTGTACTTGCCACAGTGGTTGTTGGTGATGCTGTTGATGTTGCAGCACTTGTTGATGTTACCACAGTGGTTGTTGGAGAATCTGTACTAGTTCTGGAAGTTGTTGGTGATGCTGTTGATGTTGCAGCGCTTGTTGATGTAACCACAGTGGTGGTTGGAGAATCTGTACTAGTTCTGGAAGTTGTTGGAGAATCTGTTGTACTTGCCGCACTGGGTGTTGGTGATGCTGTTGATGTTGCAGCGCTTGTTGACGTAACCACAGTGGTTGTTGGAGAATCTGTTGTACTTGCCAAAGTGTTAGTTGGTGATGCTCTTGATGTTGCAGCGCTTGTTGATGTTACCACAGTGGTTGTTGGAGAATCTGTACTAGTTCTGGAAGTTGTTGTTGGAGAATCTTTTGGACTTGCCGCACTGGGTGTTGGTGATGCTGTTGATGTTGCAGCGATTGTTGATGTAACCACAGTTGTTGTTGGAGAAGCTGTTGTGCTTGCCACAGATGCTCTTGATGTTGCAGCGCTTGTTGCTGTTACCACAGTGGTTGTTGGAGAATTGGTACTTGTTCTTGAAATTGTTGTTGGAGTAGCTGTTGTACTTGCCACAGTGGTTGTTGGTGAAGCTGTTGATGTTGCAGCACTTGTTGATGTTACCACAGTGGTTGTTGGAGAATCTGTACTAGTTCTGGAAGTTGTTGGTGATGCTGTTGATGTTGCAGCACTTGTTGATGTAACCACAGTGGTGCTTGGAGAATCTGTACTAGTTCTGGAAGTTGTTGGAGAATCTGTTGCACTTGCCGCACTGGGTGTTGGTGATGCTGTTGATGTTGCAGCGCTTGTTGACGTAACCACAGTGGTTGTTGGAGAATCTGTTGTACTTGCCAATGTGTTAGTTGGTGATGTTCTTGATGTTGCAGCGCTTGTTGATGTTACCACAGTGGTTGTTGGAGAATCTGTACTAGTTCTGGAAGTTGTTGTTGGAGAATCTGTTGGACTTGCCGTACTGGGTGTTGGTGATGCTGTTGATGTTGCAGCGATTGTTGATGTAACCACAGTGGTTGTTGGAGAATCGGTACTTGTTCTTGAAATTGTTGGTGATGCTGTTGATGTTGCAGCGCTTGTTGATGTTACCACAGTGGTTGTTGGAGAATCTGTACTAGTTCTGGAAGTTGTTGTTGGAGAATCTGTTGGACTTGCCGCACTGGGTGTTGGTGATGCTGCTGATGTTGCAGCGATTGTTGATGTAACCACAGTGGTTGTTGGAGAAGCTGTTGTACTTGCCACATTGTTTGTCGGTGATGCTCTTGATGTTGCAGCGCTTGTTGCTGTTACCACAGTGGTTGTTGGAGAATCGGTACTTGTTCTTGAAATTGTTGTTGGAGTAGCTGTTGTACTTGCCACAGTGGTTGTTGGTGAAGCTGTTGATGTTGCAGCACTTGTTGATGTTACAACAGTGGTTGTTGGAGAATCTGTACTAGTTCTGGAAGTTGTTGATGATGCTGTTGATGTTGCAGCGCTTGTTGATGTAACCACAGTGGTGGTTGGAGAATCTGTACTAGTTCTGGAAGTTGTTGGAGAATCTGTTGTACTTGCCGCACTGGGTGTTGGTGATGCTGTTGATGTTGCAGCGCTTGTTGACGTAACCACAGTGGTTGTTGGAGAATCTGTTGTACTTGCCAAAGTGTTAGTTGGTGATGCTCTTGATGTTGCAGCGCTTGTTGATGTTACCACAGTGGTTGTTGGAGAATCTGTACTAGTTCTGGAAGTTGTTGTTGGAGAATCTGTTGGACTTGCCGCACTGGGTGTTGGTGATGCTGTTGATGTTGCAGCGATTGTTGATGTAACCACAGTTGTTGTTGGAGAAGCTGTTGTGCTTGCCACAGATGCTCTTGATGTTGCAGCGCTTGTTGCTGTTACCACAGTGGTTGTTGGAGAATTGGTACTTGTTCTTGAAATTGTTGTTGGAGTAGCTGTTGTACTTGCCACAGTGGTTGTTGGTGAAGCTGTTGATGTTGCAGCACTTGTTGATGTTACCACAGTGGTTGTTGGAGAATCTGTACTAGTTCTGGAAGTTGTTGGTGATGCTGTTGATGTTGCAGCGCTTGTTGATGTAACCACAGTGGTGCTTGGAGAATCTGTACTAGTTCTGGAAGTTTTTGGAGAATCTGTTGCACTTGCCGCACTGGGTGTTGGTGATGCTGTTGATGTTGCAGCGCTTGTTGACGTAACCACAGTGGTTGTTGGAGAATCTGTTGTACTTGCCAAAGTGTTAGTTGGTGATGTTCTTGATGTTGCAGCGCTTGTTGATGTTACCACAGTGGTTGTTGGAGAATCTGTACTAGTTCTGGAAGTTGTTGTTGGAGAATCTGTTGGACTTGCCGTACTGGGTGTTGGTGATGCTGTTGATGTTGCAGCGATTGTTGATGTAACCACAGTGGTTGTTGGAGAAGCTGTTGGACTTGCCACATTGTTTGTCGGTGATGCTCTTGATGTTGCAGCGCTTGTTGCTGTTACCACAGTGGTTGTTGGAGAATCGGTACTTGTTCTTGAAATTGTTGTTGGAGTAGCTGTTGTACTTGCCACAGTGGTTGTTGGTGATGCTGTTGATGTTGCAGCACTTGTTGATGTTATCACAGTGGTTGTTGGAGAATCTGTACTAGTTCTGGAAGTTGTTGGTGATGCTGTTGATGTTGCAGCGCTTGTTGATGTAACCACAGTGGTGGTTGGAGAATCTGTACTAGTTCTGGAAGTTGTTGGAGAATCTGTTGTACTTGCCGCACTGGGTGTTGGTGATGCTGTTGATGTTGCAGCGCTTGTTGATGTTACCACAGTGGTTGTTGGAGAATCTGTTGTACTTGCCGCACTGGGTGTTGGTGATGCTGTTGATGTTGCAGCGCTTGTTGACGTAACCACAGTGGTTGTTGGAGAATCTGTTGTACTTGCCGCACTGGGTGTTGGTGATGCTGTTGATGTTGCAGCGCTTGTTGACGTAACCACAGTGGTTGTTGGAGAATCTGTTGTACTTGCCAAAGTGTTAGTTGGTGATGCTCTTGATGTTGCAGCGCTTGTTGATGTTACCACAGTGGTTGTTGGAGAATCTGTACTAGTTCTGGAAGTTGTTGTTGGAGAATCTGTTGGACTTGCCGCACTGGGTGTTGGTGATGCTGTTGATGTTGCAGCGATTGTTGATGTAACCACAGTTGTTGTTGGAGAAGCTGTTGTGCTTGCCACAGATGCTCTTGATGTTGCAGCGCTTGTTGCTGTTACCACAGTGGTTGTTGGAGAATTGGTACTTGTTCTTGAAATTGTTGTTGGAGTAGCTGTTGTACTTGCCACAGTGGTTGTTGGTGAAGCTGTTGATGTTGCAGCACTTGTTGATGTTACCACAGTGGTTGTTGGAGAATCTGTACTAGTTCTGGAAGTTGTTGGTGATGCTGTTGATGTTGCAGCGCTTGTTGATGTAACCACAGTGGTGCTTGGAGAATCTGTACTAGTTCTGGAAGTTGTTGGAGAATCTGTTGCACTTGCCGCACTGGGTGTTGGTGATGCTGTTGATGTTGCAGCGCTTGTTGACGTAACCACAGTGGTTGTTGGAGAATCTGTTGTACTTGCCAATGTGTTAGTTGGTGATGTTCTTGATGTTGCAGCGCTTGTTGATGTTACCACAGTGGTTGTTGGAGAATCTGTACTAGTTCTGGAAGTTGTTGTTGGAGAATCTGTTGGACTTGCCGTACTGGGTGTTGGTGATGCTGTTGATGTTGCAGCGATTGTTGATGTAACCACAGTGGTTGTTGGAGAATCGGTACTTGTTCTTGAAATTGTTGGTGATGCTGTTGATGTTGCAGCGCTTGTTGATGTTACCACAGTGGTTGTTGGAGAATCTGTACTAGTTCTGGAAGTTGTTGTTGGAGAATCTGTTGGACTTGCCGCACTGGGTGTTGGTGATGCTGCTGATGTTGCAGCGATTGTTGATGTAACCACAGTGGTTGTTGGAGAAGCTGTTGTACTTGCCACATTGTTTGTCGGTGATGCTCTTGATGTTGCAGCGCTTGTTGCTGTTACCACAGTGGTTGTTGGAGAATCGGTACTTGTTCTTGAAATTGTTGTTGGAGTAGCTGTTGTACTTGCCACAGTGGTTGTTGGTGAAGCTGTTGATGTTGCAGCACTTGTTGATGTTACAACAGTGGTTGTTGGAGAATCTGTACTAGTTCTGGAAGTTGTTGATGATGCTGTTGATGTTGCAGCGCTTGTTGATGTAACCACAGTGGTGGTTGGAGAATCTGTACTAGTTCTGGAAGTTGTTGGAGAATCTGTTGTACTTGCCGCACTGGGTGTTGGTGATGCTGTTGATGTTGCAGCGCTTGTTGACGTAACCACAGTGGTTGTTGGAGAATCTGTTGTACTTGCCAAAGTGTTAGTTGGTGATGCTCTTGATGTTGCAGCGCTTGTTGATGTTACCACAGTGGTTGTTGGAGAATCTGTACTAGTTCTGAAAGTTGTTGTTGGAGAATCTGTTGGACTTGCCTCACTGGGTGTTGGTGATGCTGTTGATGTTGCAGCGATTGTTGATGTAACCACAGTGGTTGTTGGAGAATCGGTACTTGTTCTTGAAATTGTTGGTGATGCTGTTGATGTTGCAGCGCTTGTTGATGTTACCACAGTGGTTGTTGGAGAATCTGTACTAGTTCTGGAAGTTGTTGTTGGAGAATCTGTTGGACTTGCCGCACTGGGTGTTGGTGATGCTGCTGATGTTGCAGCGATTGTTGATGTAACCACAGTGGTTGTTGGAGAAGCTGTTGTACTTGCCACATTGTTTGTCGGTGATGCTCTTGATGTTGCAGCGCTTGTTGCTGTTACCACAGTGGTTGTTGGAGAATCGGTACTTGTTCTTGAAATTGTTGTTGGAGTAGCTGTTGTACTTGCCACAGTGGTTGTTGGTGATGCTGTTGATGTTGCAGCACTTGTTGATGTTACCACAGTGGTTGTTGGAGAATCTGTACTAGTTCTGGAAGTTGTTGGTGATGCTGTTGATGTTGCAGCGCTTGTTGATGTAACCACAGTGGTGGTTGGAGAATCTGTACTAGTTCTGGAAGTTGTTGGAGAATCTGTTGTACTTGCCGCACTGGGTGTTGGTGATGCTGTTGATGTTGCAGCGCTTGTTGACGTAACCACAGTGGTTGTTGGAGAATCTGTTGTACTTGCCAAAGTGTTAGTTGGTGATGCTCTTGATGTTGCAGCGCTTGTTGATGTTACCACAGTGGTTGTTGGAGAATCTGTACTAGTTCTGGAAGTTGTTGTTGGAGAATCTGTTGGACTTGCCGCACTGGGTGTTGGTGATGCTGTTGATGTTGCAGCGATTGTTGATGTAACCACAGTTGTTGTTGGAGAAGCTGTTGTGCTTGCCACAGATGCTCTTGATGTTGCAGCGCTTGTTGCTGTTACCACAGTGGTTGTTGGAGAATTGGTACTTGTTCTTGAAATTGTTGTTGGAGTAGCTGTTGTACTTGCCACAGTGGTTGTTGGTGAAGCTGTTGATGTTGCAGCACTTGTTGATGTTACCACAGTGGTTGTTGGAGAATCTGTACTAGTTCTGGAAGTTGTTGGTGATGCTGTTGATGTTGCAGCGCTTGTTGATGTAACCACAGTGGTGCTTGGAGAATCTGTACTAGTTCTGGAAGTTTTTGGAGAATCTGTTGCACTTGCCGCACTGGGTGTTGGTGATGCTGTTGATGTTGCAGCGCTTGTTGACGTAACCACAGTGGTTGTTGGAGAATCTGTTGTACTTGCCAAAGTGTTAGTTGGTGATGTTCTTGATGTTGCAGCGCTTGTTGATGTTACCACAGTGGTTGTTGGAGAATCTGTACTAGTTCTGGAAGTTGTTGTTGGAGAATCTGTTGGACTTGCCGCACTGGGTGTTGGTGATGCTGTTGATGTTGCAGCGCTTGTTGATGTAACCACAGTGGTTGTTGGAGAATCGGTACTTGTTCTTGAAATTGTTGTTGGAGTAGCTTTTGTACTTGCCACAGTGGTTGTTGGTGATGCTGTTGATGTTGCAGCGCTTGTTGATGTAACCAAAGTGGTGGTTGGAGAATCTGTCCTAGTTCTGGAAGTTGTTGGAGAATCTGTTGTACTTGCCGCACTGGGTGTTGGTGATGCTGTTGATGTTGCAGCGCTTGTTGACGTAACCACAGTGGTTGTTGGAGAATCTGTTGTACTTGCCAAAGTGTTAGTTGGTGATGCTCTTGATGTTGCAGCGCTTGTTGATGTTACCACAGTGGTTGTTGGAGAATCTGTACTAGTTCTGGAAGTTGTTGTTGGAGAATCTGTTGGACTTGCCGCACTGGGTGTTGGTGATGCTGTTGATGTTGCAGCGCTTGTTGCTGTTACCACAGTGGTTGTTGGAGAAGCTGTTGTGCTTGCCACAGTGGTTGTCGGTGATGCTCTTGATGTTGCAGCGCTTGTTGCTGTTACCACAGTGGTTGTTGGAGAATTGGTACTTGTTCTTGAAATTGTTGTTGGAGTAGCTGTTGTACTTGCCACAGTGGTTGTTGGCGAAGCTGTTGATGTTGCAGCGATTGTTGATGTTACCACAGTGGTTGTTGGAGAATCTGTACTAGTTCTGGAAGTTGTTGGTGATGCTGTTGATGTTGCAGCGCTTGTTGATGTTACCACAGTGGTGGTTGGAGAATCTGTACTAGTTCTGGAAGTTGTTGGAGAATCTGTTGCACTTGCCGCACTGGGTGTTGGTGATGCTGTTGATGTTGCAGCGCTTGTTGACGTAACCACAGTGGTTGTTGGAGAATCTGTTGTACTTGCCAAAGTGTTAGTTGGTGATGTTCTTGATGTTGCAGCGCTTGTTGATGTTACCACAGTGGTTGTTGGAGAATCTGTACTAGTTCTGGAAGTTGTTGTTGGAGAATCTGTTGGACTTGCCGCACTGGGTGTTGGTGATGCTGTTGATGTTGCAGCGATTGTTGATGTAACCACAGTGGTTGTTGGAGAAGCTGTTGTACTTGCCACATTGTTTGTCGGTGATGCTCTTGATGTTGCAGCGCTTGTTGCTGTTACCACAGTGGTTGTTGGAGAATCTGTACTTGTTCTTGAAATTGTTGGTGATGCTGTTGATGTTGCAGCGCTTGTTGATGTTACCACAGTGGTTGTTGGAGAATCTGTACTAGTTCTGGAAGTTGTTGTTGGAGAATCTGTTGGACTTGCCGCACTGGGTGTTGGTGATGCTGTTGATGTTGCAGCGATTGTTGATGTAACCACAGTGGTTGTTGGAGAATCGGTACTTGTTCTTGAAATTGTTGTTGGAGTAGCTGTTGTACTTGCCACAGTGGTTGTTGGTGATGCTGTTGATGTTGCAGCACTTGTTGATGTTACCACAGTGGTTGTTGGAGAATCTGTACTAGTTCTGGAAGTTGTTGGTGATGCTGTTGATGTTGCAGCGCTTGTTGATGTAACCACAGTGGTGGTTGGAGAATCTGTCCTAGTTCTGGAAGTTGTTGGAGAATCTGCTGTACTTGCCGCACTGGGTGTTGGTGATGCTGTTGATGTTGCAGCGCTTGTTGACGTAACCACAGTGGTTGTTGGAGAATCTGTTGTACTTGCCAAAGTGTTAGTTGGTGATGCTCTTGATGTTGCAGCGCTTGTTGATGTTACCACAGTGGTTGTTGGAGAATCTGTACTAGTTCTGGAAGTTGTTGTTGGAGAATCTGTTGGACTTGCCGCACTGGGTGTTGGTGATGCTGTTGATGTTGCAGCGATTGTTGATGTAACCACAGTGGTTGTTGGAGAAGCTGTTGTGCTTGCCACAGTGGTTGTCGGTGATGCTCTTGATGTTGCAGCGCTTGTTGCTGTTACCACAGTGGTTGTTGGAGAATTGGTACTTGTTCTTGAAATTGTTGTTGGAGTAGCTGTTGTACTTGCCACAGTGGTTGTTGGCGAAGCTGTTGATGTTGCAGCACTTGTTGATGTTACCACAGTGGTTGTTGGAGAATCTGTACTAGTTCTGGAAGTTGTTGGTGATGCTGTTGATGTTGCAGCGCTTGTTGATGTAACCACAGTGGTGGTTGGAGAATCTGTACTAGTTCTGGAAGTTGTTGGAGAATCTGTTGCACTTGCCGCACTGGGTGTTGGTGATGCTGTTGATGTTGCAGCGCTTGTTGACGTAACCACAGTGGTTGTTGGAGAATCTGTTGTACTTGCCAAAGTGTTAGTTGGTGATGTTCTTGATGTTGCAGCGCTTGTTGATGTTACCACAGTGGTTGTTGGAGAATCTGTACTAGTTCTGGAAGTTGTTGTTGGAGAATCTGTTGGACTTGCCGCACTGGGTGTTGGTGATGCTGTTGATGTTGCAGCGATTGTTGATGTAACCACAGTGGTTGTTGGAGAAGCTGTTGTGCTTGCCACAGTGGTTGTCGGTGATGCTCTTGATGTTGCAGCGCTTGTTGCTGTTACCACAGTGGTTGTTGGAGAATTGGTACTTGTTCTTGAAATTGTTGTTGGAGTAGCTGTTGTACTTGCCACAGTGGTTGTTGGCGAAGCTGTTGATGTTGCAGCACTTGTTGATGTTACCACAGTGGTTGTTGGAGAATCTGTACTAGTTCTGGAAGTTGTTGGTGATGCTGTTGATGTTGCAGCGCTTGTTGATGTAACCACAGTGGTGGTTGGAGAATCTGTACTAGTTCTGGAAGTTGTTGGAGAATCTGTTGCACTTGCCGCACTGGGTGTTGGTGATGCTGTTGATGTTGCAGCGCTTGTTGACGTAACCACAGTGGTTGTTGGAGAATCTGTTGTACTTGCCAAAGTGTTAGTTGGTGATGTTCTTGATGTTGCAGCGCTTGTTGATGTTACCACAGTGGTTGTTGGAGAATCTGTACTAGTTCTGGAAGTTGTTGTTGGAGAATCTGTTGGACTTGCCGCACTGGGTGTTGGTGATGCTGTTGATGTTGCAGCGATTGTTGATGTAACCACAGTGGTTGTTGGAGAAGCTGTTGTACTTGCCACATTGTTTGTCGGTGATGCTCTTGATGTTGCAGCGCTTGTTGCTGTTACCACAGTGGTTGTTGAAGAATCGGTACTTGTTCTTGAAATTGTTGTTGGAGTAGCTGTTGTACTTGCCACAGTGGTTGTTGGTGATGCTGTTGATGTTGCAGCACTTGTTGATGTTACCACAGTGGTTGTTGGAGAATCTGTACTAGTTCTGGAAGTTGTTGGTGATGCTGTTGATGTTGCAGCGCTTGTTGATGTAACCACAGTGGTTGTTGGAGAATCTGTACGAGTTCTGGAAGTTGTTGTTGGAGAATCTGTTGGACTTGCCGCACTGGGTGTTGGTGATGCTGTTGATGTTGCAGCGATTGTTGATGTAACCACAGTTGTTGTTGGAGAAGCTGTTGTGCTTGCCACAGTGGTTGTCGGTGATGCTCTTGATGTTGCAGCGCTTGTTGCGGTTACCACAGTGGTTGTTGGAGAATTGGTACTTGTTCTTGAAATTGTTGTTGGAGTAGCTGTTGTACTTGCCACAGTGGTTGTTGGTGAAGCTGTTGATGTTGCAGCACTTGTTGATGTTACCACAATGGTTGTTGGAGAATCTGTACTAGTTCTGGAAGTTGTTGGTGATGCTGTTGATGTTGCAGCGCTTGTTGATGTAACCACAGTGGTGGTTGGAGAATCTGTACTAGTTCTGGAAGTTGTTGGAGAATCTGTTGCACTTGCCGCACTGGGTGTTGGTGATGCTGTTGATGTTGCAGCGCTTGTTGACGTAACCACAGTGGTTGTTGGAGAATCTGTTGTACTTGCCAAAGTGTTAGTTGGTGATGTTCTTGATGTTGCAGCGCTTGTTGATGTTACCACAGTGGTTGTTGGAGAATCTGTACTAGTTCTGGAAGTTGTTGTTGGAGAATCTGTTGGACTTGCCGTACTGGGTGTTGGTGATGCTGTTGATGTTGCAGCGATTGTTGATGTAACCACAGTGGTTGTTGGAGAAGCTGTTGGACTTGCCACATTGTTTGTCGGTGATGCTCTTGATGTTGCAGCGCTTGTTGCTGTTACCACAGTGGTTGTTGGAGAATCGGTACTTGTTCTTGAAATTGTTGTTGGAGTAGCTGTTGTACTTGCCACAGTGGTTGTTGGTGATGCTGTTGATGTTGCAGCACTTGTTGATGTTACCACAGTGGTTGTTGGAGAATCTGTACTAGTTCTGGAAGTTGTTGGTGATGCTGTTGATGTTGCAGCGCTTGTTGATGTTACCACAGTGGTGGTTGGAGAATCTGTCCTAGTTCTGGAAGTTGTTGGAGAATCTGCTGTACTTGCCGCACTGGGTGTTGGTGATGCTGTTGATGTTGCAGCGCTTGTTGACGTAACCACAGTGGTTGTTGGAGAATCTGTTGTACTTGCCAAAGTGTTAGTTGGTGATGCTCTTGATGTTGCAGCGCTTGTTGATGTTACCACAGTGGTTGTTGGTGAATCTGTACTAGTTCTGGAAGTTGTTGTTGGAGAATCTGTTGGACTTGCCGCACTGGGTGTTGGTGATGCTGTTGATGTTGCAGCGATTGTTGATATAACAAAAGTGGTTGTTGGAGAAGCTGTTGTACTTGCCACATTGTTTGTCGGTGATGCTCTTGATTTTGCAGCGCTTGTTGCTGTTACCACAGTGGTTGTTGGAGAATCGGTACTTGTTCTTGAAATTGTTGTTGGAGTAGCTGTTGTACTTGCCACAGTGGTTGTTGGTGATGCTCTTGATGTTGCAGCACTTGTTGATGTTACCACAGTGGTTGTTGGAGAATCTGTACTAGTTCTGGAAGTTGTTGGTGATGCTGTTGATGTTGCAGCGCTTGTTGATGTAACCACAGTGGTGGTTGGAGAATCTGTACTAGTTCTGGAAGTTGTTGGAGAATCTGTTGTACTTGCCGCACTGGGTGTTGGTGATGCTGTTGATGTTGCAGCGCTTGTTGACGTAACCACAGTGGTTGTTGGAGAATCTGTTGTACTTGCCAAAGTGTTAGTTGGTGATGCTCTTGATGTTGCAGCGCTTGTTGATGTTACCACAGTGGTTGTTGGAGAATCTTTACTAGTTCTGGAAGTTGTTGTTGGAGAATCTGTTGGACTTGCCGCACTGGGTGTTGGTGATGCTGTTGATGTTGCAGCGATTGTTGATGTAACCACAGTGGTTGTTGGAGAATCGGTACTTGTTCTTGAAATTGTTGGTGATGCTGTTGATGTTGCAGCGATTGTTGATGTAACCACAGTGGTTGTTGGAGAATCGGTACTTGTTCTTGAAATTGTTGTTGGAGTAGCTGTTGTACTTGCCACAGTGGTTGTTGGTGATGCTGTTGATGTTGCAGCACTTGTTGATGTTACCACAGTGGTTGTTGGAGAATCTGTACTAGTTCTGGAAGTTGTTGGTGATGCTGTTGATGTTGCAACGCTTGTTGATGTAACCACAGTGGTTGTTGGAGAATCGGTACTTGTTCTTGAAATTGTTGGTGATGCTGTTGATGTTGCAGCGCTTGTTGATGTTACCACAGTGGTTGTTGGAGAATCTGTACTAGTTCTGGAAGTTGTTGTTGGAGAATCTGTTGGACTTGCCGCACTGGGTGTTGGTGATGCTGTTGATGTTGCAGCGATTGTTGATGTAACCACAGTGGTTGTTGGAGAATCGGTACTTGTTCTTGAAATTGTTGTTGGAGTAGCTGTTGTACTTGCCACAGTGGTTGTTGGTGATGCTGTTGATGTTGCAGCACTTGTTGATGTTACCACAGTGGTTGTTGGAGAATCTGTACTAGTTCTGGAAGTTGTTGGTGATGCTGTTGATGTTGCAGCGCTTGTTGATGTAACCACAGTGGTGGTTGGAGAATCTGTCCTAGTTCTGGAAGTTGTTGGAGAATCTGTTGTACTTGCCGCACTGGGTGTTGGTGATGCTGTTGATGTTGCAGCGCTTGTTGACGTAACCACAGTGGTTGTTGGAGAATCTGTTGTACTTGCCAAAGTGTTAGTTGGTGATGCTCTTGATGTTGCAGCGCTTGTTGATGTTACCACAGTGGTTGTTGGAGAATCTGTACTAGTTCTGGAAGTTGTTGTTGGAGAATCTGTTGGACTTGCCGCACTGGGTGTTGGTGATGCTTTTGATGTTGCAGCACTTGTTGACGTAACCACAGTGGTTGTTGGAGAAGCTGTTGTGCTTGCCACAGTGGTTGTCGGTGATGCTCTTGATGTTGCAGCGCTTGTTGCTGTTACCACAGTGGTTGTTGGAGAATCGGTACTTGTTCTTGAAATTGTTGTTGGAGTAGCTGTTGTACTTGCCACAGTGGTTGTTGGTGATGCTGTTGATGTTGCAGCACTTGTTGATGTTACCACAGTGGTTGTTGGAGAATCTGTACTAGTTCTGGAAGTTGTTGGTGATGCTGTTGATGTTGCAGTGCTTGTTGATGTAACCTCAGTGGTTGTTGGAGAATCTGTACTAGTTCTGGAAGTTGTTGGTGATGCTGTTGATGTTGCAGTGCTTGTTGATGTAACCACAGTGGTTGTTGGAGAATCTGTTGTACTTTCCACATTGTTTGTCGGTGATGGTCTTGATGTTGCAGCGCTTGTTGATGTTGCCACAGTGGTTGTTGGAGAATCTGTACTAGTTCTGGAAGTTGTTGGTGATGCTGTTGATGTTGCAGTGCTTGTTGATGTAACCACAGTGGTTGTTGGAGAATCTGTTGTACTTGCCACATTGTTTGTCGGTGATGCTCTTGATGTTGCAGCGCTTGTTGCTGTTACCACAGTGGTTGTTGGAGAATCGGTACTTGTTCTGGAAATTGTTGTTGGAGAATCTGTTGTACTTGCCACAGTGTTTGTTGGTGATGCTGTTGATGTTGCAGCGCTTGTTGATGTTGCCACAGTGGTTGTTGGAGAATCTGTACTAGTTCTGGAAGTTGTTGGTGATGCTGTTGATGTTGCAGCGCTTGTTGATGTAACCACAGTGGTTGTTGGAGAATCTGTACTAGTTCTGGAAGTTGTTGGTGATGCTGTTGATGTTGCAGCGCTTGTTGATGTAACCACAGTGGTTGTTGGAGAATCTGTTGTACTTGCCAAAGTGTTTGTTGGTGATGCTCTTGATGTTGCAGCGCTTGTTGCTGTTACCACAGTGGTTGTTGGAGAATCGGTACTTGTTCTGGAAATTGTTGTTGGAGAATCTGTTGTACTTGCCACAGTGTTTGTTGGTGATGCTCTTGTTGTTGCAGCACTTGTTGATGTTGCCACTGTGGTTGTTGGAGAATCTGTACTAGTTCTGGAAGTTGTTGGTGATGCTGTTGATGTTGCAGCGCTTGTTGATGTAACCACAGTGGTTGTTGGAGAATCTGTTGTACTTGCCAAAGTGTTTGTTGGTGATGCTCTTGATGTTGCAGCGCCTGTTGCTGTTACCACAGTGGTTGTTGGAGAATCGGTACTTGTTCTGGAAATTGTTGTTGGAGAATCTGTTGTACTTGCCACAGTGTTTGTTGGTGATGCTCTTGATGTTGCAGCGCTTGTTGATGTTGCCACAGTGGTTGTTGGAGAATCTGTTGTACTTGCCAAAGTGTTTGTTGGTGATGCTCTTGATGTTGAAGAGCTTGTTGCTGTTACCACAGTGGTTGTTGGAGAATCTGTACTAGTTCTGGAAGTTGTTGGTGATGCTCTTGATGTTGCAGTGCTTGTTGATGTAACCACAGTGGTTGTTGGAGAATCTGTTGTCCTTGCCAAAGTGGTCGTTGGTGATGCTCTTGATGTTGCAGTGCTTGTTGATGTTACCACGGTGGTTGTTGGAGAAGCTGTACTCGTTCTGGAAGTTGTTGTTGGAGAATCTGTTGTACTTGCCACATTGTTTGTCGGTGATGCTCTTGATGTTGCAGCGCTTGTTGCTGTAACCACCGTGGTTGTCGGAGAATCGGTACTTGTTCTGGAAATTGTTGTTGGAGAATCTGTTGTACTTGCCACAGTGTTTGTTGGTGATGCTGTTGATGTTGCAGCGCTTGTTGATGTTGCCACAGTGGTTGTTGGAGAATCTGTACTAGTTCTGGAAGTTGTTGGTGATGCTGTTGAATTTGCAGCGCTTCTGGATATAACCACAGTGGTTGTTGGAGAATCTGTACTAGTTCTGGATGTTGTTGGCGATGCTGTTGATGTTGCAGCGCTTATTGATGTAACCACAGTGGTTGTTGGAGAATCTGTTGTACTTGCCAAAGTGTTTGTTGGTGATGCTCTTGATGTTGCAGCGCTTGTTGCTGTTACCACAGTGGTTGTTGGAGAATCGGTACTTGTTCTGGAAATTGTTGTTGGAGAATCTGTTGTACTTGCCACAGTGTTTGTTGGTGATGCTCTTGTTGTTGCAGCGCTTGTTGATGTTGCCACAGTGGATGTTGGAGAATCTGTACTAGTTCTGGAAGTTGTTGGTGATGCTGTTGATGTTGCAGCGCTTGTTGATGTAACCACAGTGGTTGTTGGAGAATCTGTTGTACTTGCCAAAGTGTTTGTTGGTGATGCTCTTGATGTTGCAGCGCCTATTGCTGTTACCACAGTGGTTGTTGGAGAATCGGTACTTGTTCTGGAAATTGTTGTTGGAGAATCTGTTGTACTTGCCACATTGTTTGTCGGTGATGCTCTTGATGTTGCAGCGCTTGTTGCTGTAACCACCGTGGTTGTTGGAGAATCGGTACTTGTTCTGGAAATTGTTGTTGGAGAATCTGTTGTACTTGCCACAGTGTTTGTTGGTGATGCTGTTGATGTTGCAGCGCTTGTTGATGTTGCCACAGTGGTTGTTGGAGAATCTGTACTAGTTCTGGAAGTTGTTGGTGATGCTGTTGATGTTGCAGCGCTTGTTGATGTAACCACAGTGGTTGTTGGAGAATCTGTACTAGTTCTGGATGTTGTTGGCGATGCTGTTGATGTTGCAGCGCTTATTGATGTAACCACAGTGGTTGTTGGAAAATCTGTTGTACTTGCCAAAGTGTTTGTTGGTGATGCTCTTGATGTTGCAGCGCTTGTTGCTGTTACCACAGTGGTTGTTGGAGAATCGGTACTTGTTCTGGAAATTGTTGTTGGAGAATCTGTTGTACTTGCCACAGTGTTTGTTGGTGATGCTCTTGTTGTTGCAGCGCTTGTTGATGTTGCCACAGTGGATGTTGGAGAATCTGTACTAGTTCTGGAAGTTGTTGGTGATGCTGTTGATGTTGCAGCGCTTGTTGATGTAACCACAGTGGTTGTTGGAGAATCTGTTGTACTTGCCAAGGTGTTTGTTGGTGATGCTGTTGATGTTGCAGCGCTTGTTGCTGTTACCACAGTGGTTGTTGGAGAATCGGTACTTGTTCTGGAAATTGTTGTTGGAGAATCTGTTGTACTTGCCACAGTGTTTGTTGGTGATGCTCTTGTTGTTGCAGCGCTTGTTGATGTTGCCACAGTGGTTGTTGGAGAATCTGTACTAGTTCTGGAAGTTGTTGGTGATGCTGTTGATGTTGCAGCGCTTGTTGATGTAACCACAGTGGTTGTTGGAGAATCTGTTGTACTTGCCAAAGTGTTTGTTGGTGATGCTCTTGATGTTGCAGTGCTTGTTGATGTTACCACGGTGGTTGTTGGAGAAGCTGTACTCATTCTGGAAGTTGTTGTTGGAGAATCTGTTGTACTTGCCACATTGTTTGTCGGTGATGCTCTTGATGTTGCAGCGCTTGTTGCTGTAACCACCGTGGTTGTTGGAGAATCGGTACTTGTTCTGGAAATTGTTGTTGGAGAATCTGTTGTACTTGCCACAGTGTTTGTTGGTGATGCTGTTGATGTTGCAGCGCTTGTTGATGTTGCCACAGTGGTTGTTGGAGAATCTGTACTAGTTCTGGAAGTTGTTGGTGATGCTGTTGATGTTGCAGCGCTTGTTGATGTAACCACAGTGGTTGTTGGAGAATCTGTACTAGTTCTGGATGTTGTTGGCGATGCTGTTGATGTTGCAGCGCTTATTGATGTAACCACAGTGGTTGTTGGAGAATCTGTTGTACTTGCCAAAGTGTTTGTTGGTGATGCTCTTGATGTTGCAGCGCTTGTTGCTGTTACCACAGTGGTTGTTGGAGAATCGGTACTTGTTCTGGAAATTGTTGTTGGAGAATCTGTTGTACTTGCCACAGTGTTTGTTGGTGATGCTCTTGTTGTTGCAGCGCTTGTTGATGTTGCCACAGTGGATGTTGGAGAATCTGTACTAGTTCTGGAAGTTGTTGGTGATGCTGTTGATGTTGCAGCGCTTGTTGATGTAACCACAGTGGTTGTTGGAGAATCTGTTGTACTTGCCAAGGTGTTTGTTGGTGATGCTGTTGATGTTGCAGCGCTTGTTGCTGTTACCACAGTGGTTGTTGGAGAATCGGTACTTGTTCTGGAAATTGTTGTTGGAGAATCTGTTGTACTTGCCACAGTGTTTGTTGGTGATGCTCTTGTTGTTGCAGCGCTTGTTGATGTTGCCACAGTGGTTGTTGGAGAATCTGTACTAGTTCTGGAAGTTGTTGGTGATGCTGTTGATGTTGCAGCGCTTGTTGATGTAACCACAGTGGTTGTTGGAGAATCTGTTGTACTTGCCAAAGTGTTTGTTGGTGATGCTCTTGATGTTGCAGTGCTTGTTGATGTTACCACGGTGGTTGTTGGAGAAGCTGTACTCGTTCTGGAAGTTGTTGTTGGAGAATCTGTTGTACTTGCCACATTGTTTGTCGGTGATGCTCTTGATGTTGCAGCGCTTGTTGCTGTAACCACCGTGGTTGTTGGAGAATCGGTACTTGTTCTGGAAATTGTTGTTGGAGAATCTGTTGTACTTGCCACAGTGTTTGTTGGTGATGCTGTTGATGTTGCAGCGCTTGTTGATGTTGCCACAGTGGTTGTTGGAGAATCTGTACTAGTTCTGGAAGTTGTTGGTGATGCTGTTGATGTTGCAGCGCTTGTTGATGTAACCACAGTGGTTGTTGGAGAATCTGTACTAGTTCTGGATGTTGTTGGCGATGCTGTTGATGTTGCAGCGCTTATTGATGTAACCACAGTGGTTGTTGGAGAATCTGTTGTACTTGCCAAAGTGTTTGTTGGTGATGCTCTTGATGTTGCAGCGCTTGTTGATGTTGCCACAGTGGTTGTTGGAGAATCTGTACTAGTTCTGGAAGTTGTTGGTGATGCTGTTGATGTTGCAGCGCTTGTTGATGTAACCACAGTGGTTGTTGGAGAATCGGTACTTGTTCTGGAAATTGTTGTTGGAGAATCTGTTGTACTTGCCACAGTGTTTGTTGGTGATGCTCTTGTTGTTGCAGCGCTTGTTGATGTTGCCACAGTGGATGTTGGAGAATCTGTACTAGTTCTGGAAGTTGTTGGTGATGCTGTTGATGTTGCAGCGCTTGTTGATGTAACCACAGTGGTTGTTGGAGAATCTGTTGTACTTGCCAAGGTGTTTGTTGGTGATGCTGTTGATGTTGCAGCGCTTGTTGCTGTTACCACAGTGGTTGTTGGAGAATCGGTACTTGTTCTCGAAATTGTTGTTGGAGAATCTGTTGTACTTGCCACAGTGTTTGTTGGTGATGCTCTTGTTGTTGCAGCGCTTGTTGATTTTGCCACAGTGGTTGTTGGAGAATCTGTACTAGTTCTGGAAGTTGTTGGTGATGCTGTTGATGTTGCAGCGCTTGTTGATGTAACCACAGTGGTTGTTGGAGAATCTGTTGTACTTGCCAAAGTGTTTGTTGGTGATGCTCTTGATGTTGCAGCGCCTGTTGCTGTTACCACAGTGGTTGTTGGAGAATCGGTACTTGTTCTGGAAATTGTTGTTGGAGAATCTGTTGTACTTGCCACAGTGTTTGTTGGTGATGCTCTTGATGTTGCAGCGCTTGTTGATGTTGCCACAGTGGTTGTTGGAGAATCTGTACTATTTCTGGAAGTTGTTGGTGATGCTATTGATGTTGCAGCGCTTGTTGATGTAACCACAGTGGTTGTTGGAGAATCTGTTGTACTTGCCAAAGTGTTTGTTGGTGATGCTCTTGATGTTGCAGTGCTTGTTGATGTTACCACGGTGGTTGTTGGAGAAGCTGTACTCGTTCTGGAAGTTGTTGTTGGAGAATCTGTTGTACTTGCCACATTGTTTGTCGGTGATGCTCTTGATGTTGCAGCGCTTGTTGCTGTTACCACAGTGGTTGTTGGAGAATCGGTACTTGTTCTGGAAATTGTTGTTGGAGAATCTGTTGTACTTGCCACAGTGTTTGTTGGTGATGCTGTTGATGTTGCAGCGCTTGTTGATGTAACCACAGTGGTTGTTGGAGAATCTGTACTAGTTCTGGAAGTTGTTGGTGATGCTCTTGATGTTGCAGCGCTTGTTGCTGTTACCACAGTGGTTGTTGGAGAATCGGTACTTGTTCTGGAAATTGTTGTTGGAGAATCTGTTGTACTTGCCAAAGTGTTTGTTGGTGATGCTCTTAATGTTGCAGCGCTTGTTGCTGTTACCACAGTGGCTGTTGGAGAATCGGTACTTGTTCTGGAAATTGTTGTTGGAGAATCTGTTGTACTTGCCACATTGTTTGTCGGTGATGCTCTTGATGTTGCAGCGCTTGTTGATGTTACCACCGTGGTTGTTGGAGAATCTGTACGAGTTCTGGAAGTTGTTGGTGGAGAATCTGTTGTACTTGCCGCAGTGGGTGTTGGTGATGCTGTTGATGTTGCAGCACGTGTTGATGTTACCACAGTGGTTGTCGGAGAATCTGTACTAGTTCTGGAAGTTGTTAGTGATGCTGTTGATGTTGCAGCGCTTGTTGACGTAACCACAGTGGTTGTTGGAGAATCTGTTGTACTTGCCAAAGTGTTCGTTGGTGATGCTCTTGATGTTGCAGTGCTTGTTGATGTTACCACGGTGGTTGTTGGAGAAGCTGTACTCGTTCTGGAAGTTGTTGTTGGAGAATCTGTTGTACTTGCCACATTGTTTGTCGGTGATGCTCTTGATGTTGCAGCGCTTGTTGCTGTTACCACAGTGGTTGTTGGAGAATCGGTACTTGTTCTGGAAATTGTTGTTGGAGAATCTGTTGTACTTGCCACAGTGTTTGTTGGTGATGCTGTTGATGTTGCAGCGCTTGTTGATGTTGCCACAGTGGTTGTTGGAGAATCTGTACTAGTTCTGGAAGTTGTTGGTGATGCTGTTGATGTTGCAGCGCTTGTTGATGTAACCACAGTGGTTGTTTGAGAATCTGTTGTACTTGCCAAAGTGTTTGTTGGTGATGCTCTTGATGTTGCAGCGCCTTTTGCTGTTACCACAGTGGTTGTTGGAGAATCGGTACTTGTTCTGGAAATTGTTGTTGGAGAATCTGTTGTACTTGCCACATTATTTGTCGGTGATGCTGTTGATGTTGCAGCGCTTGTTGATGTTGCCACAGTGGTTGTTGGAGAATCTGTACTAGTTCTGGAAGTTGTTGGTGATGCTGTTGATGTTGCAGCGCTTGTTGATGTAACCACAGTGGTTGTTGGAGAATCTGTTGTACTTGCCAAAGTGTTTGTTGGTGATGCTCTTGATGTTGCAGCGCTTGTTGCTGTTACCACAGTGGTTGTTGGAGAATCTGTACTAGTTCTGGAAGTTGTTGGTGATGCTGTTGATGTTGCAGCGCTTGTTGATGTAACCACAGTGGTTGTTGGAGAATCTGTTGTACTTGCCAAAGTGTTTGTTGGTGATGCTGTTGATGTTGCAGCGCTTGTTGCTGTTACCACAGTGGTTGTTGGAGAATCGGTACTTGTTCTGGAAATTGTTGTTGGAGAATCTGTTGTACTTGCCACAGTGTTTGTTGGTGATGCTGTTGATGTTGCAGCGCTTGTTGATGTTGCCACAGTGGTTGTTGGAGAATCTGTACTAGTTCTGGAAGTTGTTGGTGATGCTGTTGATGTTGCAGCGCTTGTTGATGTAACCACAGTGGTGGTTGGAGAATCTGTTGTACTTGCCGCAGTGGGTGTTGGTGATGCTCTTGATGTTGCAGGGCTTGTTGATGTTACCACAGTGGTTGTTGGAGAATCGGTACTTGTTCTGGAAATTGTTGTTGGAGAATCTGTTGTACTTGCCACAGTGTTTGTTGGTGATGCTCTTGTTGTTGCAGCGCTTGTTGATGTTGCCACAGTGGTTGTTGGAGAATCTGTACGAGTTCTGGAAGTTGTTGGTGATGCTGTTGATGTTGCAGCGCTTGTTGATGTAACCACAGTGGTGGTTGGAGAATCTGTTGTACTTGCCAAAGTGGTCGTTGGTGATGCTCTTGATGTTGCAGCGCTTGTTGATGTTACCACAGTGGCTGTTGGAGAATCGGTACTTGTTCTGGAAATTGTTGTTGGAGAATCTGTTGTACTTGCCACATTGTTTGTCGGTGATGCTCTTGATGTTGCAGCGCTTGTTGATGTTACCACAGTGGTTGTTGGAGAATCTGTACGAGTTCTGGAAGTTGTTGTTGGAGAATCTGTTGTACTTGCCGCAGTGGGTGTTGGTGATGCTGCTGATGTTGCAGCACTTGTTGATGTTACCACAGTGGTTGTTGGAGAATCTGTACTAGTTCTGGAAGTTGTTGGTGATGCTCTTGATGTTGCAGGGCTTGTTGATGTTACCACAGTGGTTGTTGGAGAATCGGTACTTGTTCTGGAAATTGTTGTTGGAGAATCTGTTGTACTTGCCACAGTGTTTGTTGGTGATGCTCTTGTTGTTGCAGCTGTTGTTGATGTTGCCACAGTGGTTGTTGGAGAATCTGTACTAGTTCTGGAAGTTGTTGGTGATGCTGTTGATGTTGCAGCGCTTGTTGATGTAACCACAGTGGTTGTTGGAGAATCTGTTGTACTTGCCAAAGTGTTTGTTGGTGATGCTCTTGATGTTGCAGCGCCTATTGCTGTTACCACAGTGGTTGTTGGAGAATCGGTACTTGTTCTGGAAATTGTTGTTGGAGAATCTGTTGTACTTGCCACATTGTTTGTCGGTGATGCTCTTGATGTTGCAGCGCTTGTTGATGTTGCCACAGTGGTTGTTGGAGAATCTGTACTAGTTCTGGAAGTTGTTGGTGATGCTGTTGATGTTGCAGCGCTTGTTGATGTAACCACAGTGGTTGTTGGAGAATCTGTTGTACTTGCCAAAGTGTTTGGTGGTGATGCTCTTGATGTTGCAGCGCTTGTTGCTGTTACCACAGTGGTTGTTGGAGAATCTGTACTAGTTCTGGAAGTTGTTGTTGGAGAATCTGTTGGACTTGCCACAGTGTTTGTTGGTGATGCTGTTGATGTTGCAGCGCTTGTTGATGTTGCCACAGTGGTTGTTGGAGAATCTGTACTAGTTCTGGAAGTTGTTTGTGATGCTGTTGATGTTGCAGCGCTTGTTGATGTAACCACAGTGGTGGTTGGAGAATCTGTTGTACTTGCCAAAGTGTTTGTTGGTGATGCTGTTGATGTTGCAGCGCTTGTTGATGTTACCACAGTGGTTGTTGGAGAATCTGTACGAGTTCTGGAAGTTGTTGTTGGAGAATCTGTTGTACTTGCCGCAGTGGGTGTTGGTGATGCTGTTGATGTTGCAGCACTTGTTGATGTTACCACAGTGGTTGTTGGAGAATCGGTACTTGTTCTGGAAATTGTTGTTGGAGAATCTGTACTATTTCTGGAAGTTGTTGGTGATGCTATTGATGTTGCAGCGCTTGTTGATGTTGCCACAGTGGTTGTTGGAGAATCTGTACTAGTTCTGGAAGTTGTTGGTGATGCTGTTGATGTTGCAGCGCTTGTTGATGTAACCACAGTGGTTGTTGGAGAACCTGTTGTACTTGCCAAAGTGTTTGTTGGTGATGCTCTTAATGTTGCAGCGCTTGTTGCTGTTACCACAGTGGCTGTTGGAGAATCGGTACTTGTTCTGGAAATTATTGTTGGAGAATCTGTTGTACTTGCCACATTGTTTGTCGGTGATGCTCTTGATGTTGCAGCGCTTGTTGATGTTACCACCGTGGTTGTTGGAGAATCTGTACGAGTTCTGGAAGTTGTTGTTGGAGAATCTGTTGTACTTGCCGCAGTGGGTGTTGGTGATGCTGTTGATGTTGCAGCACGTGTTGATGTTACCACAGTGGTTGTTGGAGAATCTGTACTAGTTCTGGAAGTTGTTAGTGATGCTGTTGATGTTGCAGCGCTTGTTGATGTTACCACAGTGGTTGTTGGAGAATCTGTTGTACTTGCCAAAGTGGTCGTTGGTGATGCTCTTGATGTTGCAGTGCTTGTTGATGTTACCACGGTGGTTGTTGGAGAAGCTGTACTCGTTCTGGAAGTTGTTGTTGGAGAATCTGTTGTACTTGCCACATTGTTTGTCGGTGATGCTCTTGATGTTGCAGCGCTTGTTGCTGTTACCACAGTGGTTGTTGGAGAATCGGTACTTGTTCTGGAAATTGTTGTTGGAGAATCTGTTGTACTTGCCACAGTGTTTGTTGGTGATGCTGTTGATGTTGCAGCGCTTGTTGATGTTGCCACAGTGGTTGTTGGAGAATCTGTACTAGTTCTGGAAGTTGTTGGTGATGCTGTTGATGTTGCAGCGCTTGTTGATGTAACCACAGTGGTTGTTGGAGAATCTGTACTAGTTCTGGAAGTTGTTGGTGATGCTGTTGATGTTGCAGCGCTTGTTGATGTAACCACAGTGGTTGTTGGAGAATCTGTTGTACTTGCCAAAGTGTTTGTTGGTGATGCTCTTGATGTTGCAGCGCCTGTTGCTGTTACCACAGTGGTTGTTGGAGAATCGGTACTGGTTCTGGAAATTGTTGTTGGAGAATCTGTTGTACTTGCCACATTGTTTGTCGGTGATGCTCTTGATGTTGCAGCGCTTGTTGATGTTACCACCGTGGTTGTTGGAGAATCTGTACGAGTTCTGGAAGTTGTTGTTGGAGAATCTGTTGTACTTGCCGCAGTGGGTGTTGGTGATGCTGTTGATGTTGCAGCACTTGTTGATGTTACCACAGTGGTTGTTGGAGAATCTGTACTAGTTCTGGGAGTTGTTGGTGATGCTGTTGATGTTGCAGCGCTTGTTGATGTTACCACAGTGGTTGTTGGAGAATCGGTACTTGTTCTGGAAATTGTTGTTGGAGAATCTGTTGTACTTGCCACAGTGTTTGTTGGTGATGCTCTTGTTGTTGCAGCGCTTGTTGATGTTACCACAGTGGTTATTGGAGAATCTGTACTAGTTCTGGAAGTTGTTGGTGATGCTGTTGATGTTGCAGCGCTTGTTGATGTAACCACAGTGGTTGTTGGAGAATC
Source organism: Nelusetta ayraudi (assembly GCF_046127955.1). Classification (NCBI taxonomy): domain Eukaryota; kingdom Metazoa; phylum Chordata; class Actinopteri; order Tetraodontiformes; family Monacanthidae; genus Nelusetta; species Nelusetta ayraudi. The sequence goes on along the minus strand of NW_027466178.1, from coordinate 354,345 downwards.
TGTTGTACTTGCCAAAGTGTTTGTTGGTGATGCTCTTGATGTTGCAGCGCCTGTTGCTGTTACCACAGTGGTTGTTGGAGAATCGGTACTTGTTCTGGAAATTGTTGTTGGAGAATCTGTTGTACTTGCCACATTATTTGTCGGTGATGCTGTTGATGTTGCAGCGCTTGTTGATGTTGCCACAGTGGTTGTTGGAGAATCTGTACTAGTTCTGGAAGTTGTTGGTGATGCTGTTGATGTTGCAGCGCTTGTTGATGTAACCACAGTGGTTGTTGGAGAATCTGTTGTACTTGCCAAAGTGTTTGTTGGTGATGCTTTTGATGTTTCAGCGCTTGTTGCTGTTACCACAGTGGTTGTTGGAGAATCTGTACTAGTTCTGGAAGTTGTTGGTGATGCTGTTGATGTTGCAGCGCTTGTTGATGTAACCACAGTGGTTGTTGGAGAATCTGTTGTACTTGCCAAAGTGTTTGTTGGTGATGCTCTTGATGTTGCAGCGCTTGTTGCTGTTACCACAGTGGTTGTTGGAGAATCTGTACTAGTTCTGGAAGTTGTTGGTGATGCTGTTGATGTTGCTGCGCTTGTTGATGTTACCACAGTGGTTGTTGGAGAATCTGTTGTACTTGCCAAAGTGTTTGTTGGTGATGCTGTTGATGTTGCAGCGCTTGTTGCTGTTACCACAGTGGTTGTTGGAGAATCGGTACTTGTTCTGGAAATTGTTGTTGGAGAATCTGTTGTACTTGCCACAGTGTTTGTTGGTGATGCTGTTGATGTTGCAGCGCTTGTTGATGTTGCCACAGTGGTTGTTGGAGAATCTGTACTAGTTCTGGAAGTTGTTGGTGATGCTGTTGATGTTGCAGCGCTTGTTGATGTAACCAGAGTGGTGGTTGGAGAATCTGTTGTACTTGCCGCAGTGGGTGTTGGTGATGCTCTTGATGTTGCAGGGCTTGTTGATGTTACCACAGTGGTTGTTGGAGAATCGGTACTTGTTCTGGAAATTGTTGTTGGAGAATCTGTTGTACTTGCCACAGTGTTTGTTGGTGATGCTCTTGTTGTTGCAGCGCTTGTTGATGTTGCCACAGTGGTTGTTAGAGAATCTGTACTAGTTCTGGAAGTTGTTGGTGATGCTGTTGATGTTGCAGCGCTTGTTGATGTAACCACAGTGGTGGTTGGAGAATCTGTTGTACTTGCCAAAGTGGTCGTTGGTGATGCTCTTGATGTTGCAGTGCTTATTGATGTTACCACGGTGGTTGTTGGAGAAGCTGTACTCGTTCTGGAAGTTGTTGGAGAATCTGTTGTACTTGCCACATTGTTTGTCGGTGATGCTCTTGATGTTGCAGCGCTTGTTGCTGTTACCACAGTGGCTGTTGGAGAATCGGTACTTGTTCTGGAAATTGTTGTTGGAGAATCTGTTGTACTTGCCACATTGTTTGTCGGTGATGCTCTTGATGTTGCAGCGCTTGTTGATGTTACCACAGTGGTTGTTGGAGAATCTGTACGAGTTCTGGAAGTTGTTGTTGGAGAATCTGTTGTACTTGCCGCAGTGGGTGTTGGTGATGCTGTTGATGTTGCAGCACTTGTTGATGTTACCACAGTGGTTGTTGGAGAATCTATACTAGTTCTGGAAGTTGTTGGTGATGCTGTTGATGTTGCAGCGCTTGTTGATGTTACCACAGTGGTTGTTGGAGAATCTGTACTAGTTCTGGAAGTTGTTGGTGATGCTCTTGATGTTGCAGGGCTTGTTGATGTTACCACAGTGGTTGTTGGAGAATCGGTACTTGTTCTGGAAATTGTTGTTGGAGAATCTGTTGTACTTGCCACAGTGTTTGTTGGTGATGCTGTTGATGTTGCAGCACTTGTTGATGTTGCCACAGTGGTTGTTGGAGAATCTGTACTAGTTCTGGAAGTTGTTGGTGATGCTGTTGATGTTGCAGCGCTTGTTGATGTAACCACAGTGGTTGTTGGAGAATCTGTACTAGTTCTGGAAGTTGTTGGTGATGCTGTTGATGTTGCAGCGCTTGTTGATGTAACCACAGTGGTTGTTGGAGAATCTGTACTAGTTCTGGAAGTTGTTGGAGAATCTGTTGTACTTGCCAAAGTGTTTGTTGGTGATGCTGTTGATGTTGCAGCGATTGTTGATGTAACCACAGTGGTTGTTGGAGAATCTGTTGTACTTTCCACATTGTTTGTCGGTGATGCTCTTGATGTTGCAGCGCTTGTTGATGTAACCACAGTGGTGGTTGGAGAATCTGTACTAGTTCTGGAAGTTGTTGGAGAATCTGTTGTACTTGCCGCACTGGGTGTTGGTGATGCTGTTGATGTTGCAGCGCTTGTTGACGTAACCACAGTGGTTGTTGGAGAATCTGTTGTACTTGCCAAAGTGTTAGTTGGTGATGCTCTTGATGTTGCAGCGCTTGTTGATGTTACCACAGTGGTTGTTGGAGAATCTGTACTAGTTCTGGAAGTTGTTGTTGGAGAATCTGTTGGACTTGCCGCACTGGGTGTTGGTGATGCTGTTGATGTTGCAGCGATTGTTGATGTAACCACAGTGGTTGTTGGAGAAGCTGTTGTACTTGCCACAGTGGTTGTCGGTGATGCTCTTGATGTTGCAGCGCTTGTTGCTGTTACCACAGTGGTTGTTTGAGAATCTGTTGTACTTGCCAAAGTGTTTGTTGGTGATGCTCTTGATGTTGCAGGGCTTGTTGCTGTTACCACAGTGGTTGTTGGAGAATCGGTACTTGTTCTGGAAATTGTTGTTGGAGAATCTGTTGTACTTGCCACATTGTTTGTCGGTGATGCTCTTGATGTTGCAGCGCTTGTTGATGTTGCCACAGTGGTTGTTGGAGAATCTGTACTAGTTCTGGAAGTTGTTGGTGATGCTGTTGATGTTGCAGCGCTTGTTGATGTAACCACAGTGGTGGTTGGAGAATCTGTACTAGTTCTGGAAGTTGTTGTTGGAGAATCTGTTGGACTTGCCGCACTGGGTGTTGGTGATGCTGTTGATGTTGCAGCGATTGTTGATGTAACCACAGTGGTTGTTGGAGAAGCTGTTGTGCTTGCCACAGTGGTTGTCGGTGATGCTCTTGATGTTGCAGCGCTTGTTGCTGTTACCACAGTGGTTGTTGGAGAATCTGTACTTGTTCTTGAAATTGTTGTTGGAGTAGCTGTTGTACTTGCCACAGTGGTTGTTGGTGATGCTGTTGATGTTGCAGCACTTGTTGATGTTACCACAGTGGTTGTTGGAGAATCTGTACTAGTTCTGGAAGTTGTTGGTGATGCTGTTGATGTTGCAGCGCTTGTTGATGTAACCACAGTGGTGGTTGGAGAATCTGTACTAGTTCTGGAAGTTGTTGGTGATGCTGTTGATGTTGCAGCGCTTGTTGACGTAACCACAGTTGTTGTTGGAGAATCTGTTGTACTTGCCAAAGTGTTAGTTGGTGATGCTCTTGATGTTGCAGCGCTTGTTGATGTTACCACAGTGGTTGTTGGAGAATCTGTACTAGTTCTGGAAGTTGTTGTTGGAGAATCTGTTGGACTTGCCGCACTGGGTGTTGGTGATGCTGTTGATGTTGCAGCGATTGTTGCTGTTTCCACAGTGGTTGTTGGAGAATCGGTACTTGTTCTTGAAATTGTTGTTGGAGTAGCTGTTTTACTTGCCACAGTGGTTGTTGGTGATGCTGTTGATGTTGCAGCGCTTGTTGATGTAACCACAGTGGTGGTTGGAGAATCTGTACTAGTTCTGGAAGTTGTTGGAGAATCTGTTGTACTTGCCGCACTGGGTGTTGGTGATGCTGTTGATGTTGCAGCGCTTGTTGACGTAACCACAGTGGTTGTTGGAGAATCTGTTGTACTTGCCAAAGTGTTAGTTGGTGATGCTCTTGATGTTGCAGCGCTTGTTGATGTTACCACAGTGGTTGTTGGAGAATCTGTACTAGTTCTGGAAGTTGTTGTTGGAGAATCTGTTGGACTTGCCGCACTGGGTGTTGGTGATGCTGTTGATGTTGCAGCGATTGTTGATGTAACCACAGTGGTTGTTGGAGAAGCTGTTGTACTTGCCACAGTGGTTGTCGGTGATGCTCTTGATGTTGCAGCGCTTGTTGCTGTTACCACAGTGGTTGTTTGAGAATCTGTTGTACTTGCCGCAGTGGGTGTTGGTGATGCTGTTGATGTTGCAGCGATTGTTGATGTAACCACAGTGGTTGTTGGAGAATCTGTACTAGTTCTGGAAGTTGTTGGTGATGCTGTTGATGTTGCAGCGCTTGTTGATGTAACCACAGTGGTTGTTGGAGAATCTGTACTAGTTCTGGAAGTTGTTGGAGAATCTGTTGTACTTGCCAAAGTGTTTGTTGGTGATGCTGTTGATGTTGCAGCGATTGTTGATGTAACCACAGTGGTTGTTGGAGAATCTGTTGTACTTTCCACATTGTTTGTCGGTGATGCTCTTGATGTTGCAGCGCTTGTTGATGTAACCACAGTGGTGGTTGGAGAATCTGTACTAGTTCTGGAAGTTGTTGGAGAATCTGTTGTACTTGCCGCACTGGGTGTTGGTGATGCTGTTGATGTTGCAGCGCTTGTTGACGTAACCACAGTGGTTGTTGGAGAATCTGTTGTACTTGCCAAAGTGTTAGTTGGTGATGCTCTTGATGTTGCAGCGCTTGTTGATGTTACCACAGTGGTTGTTGGAGAATCTGTACTAGTTCTGGAAGTTGTTGTTGGAGAATCTGTTGGACTTGCCGCACTGGGTGTTGGTGATGCTGTTGACGTTGCAGCGATTGTTGATGTAACCACAGTGGTTGTTGGAGAAGCTGTTGTACTTGCCACAGTGGTTGTCGGTGATGCTCTTGATGTTGCAGCGCTTGTTGCTGTTACCACAGTGGTTGTTTGAGAATCTGTTGTACTTGCCGCAGTGGGTGTTGGTGATGCTGTTGATGTTGCAGCGATTGTTGATGTAACCACAGTGGTTGTTGGAGAATCTGTACTAGTTCTGGAAGTTGTTGGTGATGCTGTTGATGTTGCAGCGCTTGTTGATGTAACCACAGTGGTTGTTGGAGAATCTGTACTAGTTCTGGAAGTTGTTGGAGAATCTGTTGTACTTGCCAAAGTGTTTGTTGGTGATGCTGTTGATGTTGCAGCGATTGTTGATGTAACCACAGTGGTTGTTGGAGAATCTGTTGTACTTTCCACATTGTTTGTCGGTGATGCTCTTGATGTTGCAGCGCTTGTTGATGTTACCACAGTGGTTGTTGGAGAATCTGTACTAGTTGTTCTGGAAGTTGTTGGAGAATCTGTTGTTCCTGCCACAGTGGTTGTTGGAGATGCTGATGATTTTGCAGCACTTGTTGATAGTACCGCAGGAGTTGGTGAAGATGCTGAACTCGTTCTAGAAGTTTCGGTTGGAAGATCTGTTGTACTTGCCAATGCAGTTGTTGGTGATGATGTTGATGTTGCAGCGCTTCTTGATGTAACCACAGTGGTTGTTGGAGAATCTGTTGTACTTGCCAAAGTGTTTGTTGGTGATGCTGTTGATGTTGCAGCGCTTGTTGATGTTACCACAGTGGTTGTTGGAGAAGCTGTACTAGTTCTAGAAGTTGTTGTTGGAGAATCTGTTGTACTTGCCACAGTGGTTGTTGGTGATGCTGTTGATGTTGCAGCACTTGTTGATGTTACCACAGTGGTTGTTGGAGAATCTGTACTAGTTCTGGAAGTTCTTGGTGATGCTGTTGATGTTGCAGCACTTGTTGATGTAACTACAGTGGTTGTTGGAGAATATGTTGTACTTGCCAAAGTGTTTGTTGGTGATGCTCTTGATGTTGCAGCGCTTGTTGCTGTTACCACAGTGGTTGTTGGAGAATCGGTACTTGTTCTGGAAATTGTTGTTGGAGTATCTGTTGTACTTGCCACAGTGTTTGTTGGTGTTGCTCTTGATGTTGCAGCGCTTGTTGCTGTTACCAAAGTGGTTGTTGGAGAATCTGTACTTGTTCTGGAAATTGTTGTTGGAGTATCTGTTGTACTCGCCACAGTGGTTGTTGTTGATGCTGTTGATGTTGCAGTGTTGCACAATGTTGCAAAAAAAAATATGCCCCCAAAAAGTCAGTTATTGAGCAGATTATTTTTTTTACCTGAATTTTTCCTTTGAGGTTTTTTTTGTTTTGTTATAACATTTTTTTTTCATTTTGTGTGCGTAATTCTCACATACCTGATAAAATCAGTATTGTTGTTATCACCCACTTGATGCCCATCGTGTCTTCTTTTGTGTCTGTCATTAAAAACATACCAATTACCAATTCACTTTGCGTTGCTTTTGCAGGTGTATGGAAAGCAGTTTTAAGGACACACACACACACACATGCCTGATCAAAATCTTAAGACCAGTTAAGAAATTGCAAGAATTTGCATTTTTCACTGCTGGATCTAAAGAAAGTTCTAAGTAGAGCTTCAAGAGCAATTTGTTGTAAACAACAATTTAACTGAAATAGGCTTTTAATACTGTCACTACTAATACTGTCAAAACTTACAATTTTTTTAAGAGATTCCTTAATAAAGTTTTAATAGGTCCACCAACTTAACTCAGTGAGCTTCAACTTTGGTCCAAACTGGTCCAATAAACTGTACAATGTTGCTGATTTGTATGAGACCAGCAAGACCATAACGAAACAAACTATTGAACAATTAAATTATTAAACAATTGAACATGTTGGTGCAGCTGATGCTCTCATGGGCCACAGTATTTACAGTATATTATAAATTGCAGATGATCCAGCAACTAAATCTTTATATTCTTCTTCAAACATTGCTGGTTTGTCATAGTGGCAACTGGCAAGCTAGCTGCTAGCTGGTCTTGGTGTCACAGACTCATGATCTTATATGCAACTCAACTGACTGTGGTGCATTCACTGACAGCATACAGGAGTCTGCGATGTTCATCCTGAAGGCCTCAGGAAGATTTCATAGAACCTGACAACACAAGCTAGCTGAAATATGATTGGATAAAAACTCTACCGTAATATACAACAATGGGAGCAACACGACCAAGTGGATATTATATGACAAGTAAAGAACAGACAATGGAGAATAACTATTATCATATTTATGGGAAAGTGTAATTTTCTAAATCTGGTTAGGCTAGCAGAGAAGAACCTGAACCATACCTGCATTATTTCAGTTCCAATCCTCAGAGACTTATATCAACAGATAATAGTATTCAATCATTCAATCATTCATTTTGTTTGTATGTTATATTTATCTCTAACGTTAAATGAAACAGTAATCCAGGAGGACTCATATATTCTGCTAAAATTGTTTGAGCCAAAATAAACAAATCCTCAATTCACAGTTTATCCCACCCCCATACTTCAGCCCATTGTAACCTTGGCTTACCAATTCTTAAAATAGTTGCTGCTGAAAGAAGTTTGTCTGACAGGTTTGACATTTAAATCACCATTGAAGTTCAAATAGAATTGAACAGAGCTTGAACTAATCATTCAATTATTTTAACACAATAAATAAAAAAAAGAACAATTGTTGGCCAATGACACATCTTTCTTTCTTCTTTTTTTGAAGATAGAGCACTGTTCACTCAGGTCAAATCAGCAGTGTTGATGACATGTGACAATGGCATTCCAAGCTGTTCTACCCTCTCATATTTGACTTAGTGGCTTTAAAATCTGTTGTCTATTTTAAAGTATCCATAACTATATATTTTTTTTAAAGTCTAAAATCATAGGATTTTTTTATATGCACACATACTCTGTAAAAACAACTTCAGCAAGATTCATCTTTAATTAAATTTTCGATGAATGTATATTTTATACTTTGGGTGACACGCAATGCTGGAGGATGTCCCAGCTGTCTTTGGGCAAAGGTAGAGTTACACCCTGAACCAGCGAGCCATTTATTGCAGTGTCACACAACCGTTTTTGCTCTCACACTCACACCTACGGACAATTTACAGTTCTCAATTCACCTCACTTACTTTTCTGTGGACTGAGGAAAGAGTACTCAGAGAGAAACCACACAAACACAGGGGGAACATGAAAACGTACTTGCTTTGAAGCGTAAGTCACTTAATCATTGTCTGCAATTTCTGAATGCTCAAGATAATGTCAAATTCTCCTTGTTTCATTCCTTTAACTATTTTATTTTTGTAATATTTTTGTACAATGTGTTTTAGATACAAAAAGAAATTTCAAAGATTTACTTTTCTTATGTTTCCCAAATTCATTTTATTCATTGAAAGCACTTAAATTAACTTACTTAAGATTTCAATGCTTTAAAAAAAAAAGATTTTTGATGAACCCCAATAATTGTTTAGAAGATAGAAAATACAAATTGCTCTAATTCTCTTCTCTAAATCCTCTTCTAATTCAACTAATCATAAGTTAGGTTCCTTCTTTTCAGGAGATATTCTGTTACACTGAGAACCTAACTTTAAGTTCACAGCTAAACCAACCCCAATTCCTACAAAATACCAACATTCTAACCCAGTCAATCATTTATGTGCTGGACTGTGATACAGCATTCAAAAGTACCTACTAATACATTTTGGGTAATAATACATTTCACTTTTTAGCAAATACACTCATCTAAAAACCCATAGAAAACCCGCACTTACCAGAAATGAAAAGGTACCAGATGAAAAGGTATGAAAACTTTATATCTGCTTCAGATGTGTTACTTTCCCTGATTGAAGGTTTTTTTATTTAGTCCACATGACATCTGAAATGTTTGAACACCTTCCACTTTGACAGGCTACATCCAATTGGTCCTTTTGTACTGCAAAAGGACAAAAGGCTTACGGTGTGAATCATAGCTCCACTTTTTTTTTTTTTTTCTTTTACTTTCTTTTCATTATCCGACTTGTCAATATGTCATTTTCTTGGCATATTGACAAAGGCCCACTCCCTTTCTTTGTGTCCTGAAACAAGGAGCAGCTGCATTCCACCAAACTGAATGGCAAGAGAGGATACTGGTATGACAAGTTAGGAGCATCACATGTTTCAGTAACTACTTTGCCCAGCAATGCATCGTGTGAAGTACCATATTACATAATAAGTTGAAAAAATAAATACATTTCTGATTGTTTTTGTAATAACACCTGTGTCCTTGTTTCCTTGAAGTAGGTTACGATCATCTATACATAAATGCAATCCATCCATTTTCAATACCTGCTTCTTTCTCAACTCTGGTTTGCAGGGTATATTGTATTATATTATATTATATTTATATTATATTATATTGTATTATATTATATATTATATTATATCATATTATCCATCCATCCATTTTCAATGTCCTCTACCTCCTGCACTCAGGGTGGAGCATTCCCAGCTGTGATAAGGTGAAGGCAACGTGACACCCTGGACCAGTGGCCACTTCATCATAAACAAAGACAAACAAGCATTCACCCTTACACACACACACACACACACACACACACACACGCGCGCACACACCCACATGCATGTTTTTAGAGTGTCGGGGGGAGGCCGGAGAACCCGGAGAGAACCCATGCAGACACAGGGAGAACATGCAAACTCCACACAGAAAGGCCCCAGACCCAGGATTGAACCCACAAACTTCTCGCTGTGAGGTGACAGCGCTAACCATTGTGCCAATTTCTTTAAAGCATGCCACAGTGATCCATGTTCAAGTACATTAAGTTCTGCAATATGAAAAATATCCTCCATGTGTTTGGGCCAATTTACAAGACAATAGTTGTTCTTGCTGAGCAGTCCATTGTAGCTCCTGTCATTGGTCTATTTAAGTGCATATAATCAAATGAGCACAAAAAATATCTGATGAATTGTTTAACACCTGTGTGTACATTTTCAAGTGCACTGAAAGGAATGTGTGATTAGTAGCCAGTAATTGTTAAAAGTTAAAAGTTAAATTACGTTTAAACACTGTTTAGGTTTCACTTCTTCTTCTTTGAAACCTGGTCCAGGAAGTGCTATCATGGAGGAATGTTAAGACAACAATACACCTGAAATTCCTTGGAGAGATCATTCACTTCAAACTTTAACTTGTACACAGTGCCAAAACACCCATGTGACCTGAAAACATGACACTTCAAAAAAAAAAAATCCAGTCAGATGGTTAGAAAGAAATGTGGTTTGTCAACATCATCACAATCGAAACTGAACTTGTCTTTTCCTATATTTTTGACAGTCTGAACTTTTTATATGACTTCAAAAGTAATGTGAAACTACTACTACTAATTTAAAATCTTAAACTTAATCTGATACCTTTGTTTGACATATCACATTGGCTCCCTCTTTTCACGCCATGCAAATGACGCATTTCTTGCAAGTAGAGCTATTTTAGCTTCATGTGTTTGTCTTGGAGTGTTCCATCCACTTTGTTTTGTTGTTGTAGAAAAATCACCTGTCAAGCTAATAACACTTAGGATTCTGTGGTATTCGTATCGCACAGAAGCATAACATGGTAACCCAGCCCAAATGTCATTCTTCTCCCTCTCTTCAAAGCTTTTGTGACTCATTGACTATCAGGGTTTTTTTTTTAGCTCATGCAAGAAAGAAAATGTCAGTCAAATCAGCCACAACAAAGAAGCCAGTTCTCTAGAAGGTTTGTATGTGTGTTGTGCCAAATAAACAATTCTCGGTTATTTCTCAATCTCCAGAAAAGCTTTTTGATTTTTTTTTTTGATTGACATTTAATGATTTGAAAACCCCAAATTCTATTCATTTTTCATATCTTTAGTTTTTCCTTGTGGACGTCAACCAAGGCATTCATTTGTTCTATACTAAAACTCAAGATCTTCACTCAACAGCATGTTTAGCCCTCTGTTTACGGAGTTTTATCTCCCTGTTCGGACAGTTTTGGAGCTAACTTCACTAATAAAAAAACTACTTATCACTAACTTCATGGAGAGATCAGTTCCTTTTGCGACATCTAATGATAGATTGAGTTTGTGTATCCCGAATTCAGAGTTCAAGTACATTATTTAAAACGTTCACCTTTCTCTTACACACAAAACATAATAAGGATAGTTCATTGATGGTATAATAGGTTAAACAAAAATAAGAAGTAATAAATAAGAAATGAAACATGCAGCAACATATAAATTGGTCTTTAAATTGATTTTGTCCAGTTTTCATCTTATTTCTCTTTTGATAAAGTGATATTAAAATGGAGCCCAGAAAGAAAAGGTAAACTGTGCAGGTAATGGCAATTTGTTGAACGTTTTCTAATGATCTCCACTACACTCAAATATGTCAAACAGAAAAGAATGAGGCCTTGGTCGCTGCCTTGTTCAGTCCTTAAATCAAACTGGTGAATGTGATCTGAGAAAACCTCAGTAGTGTGTTTGCACCAGGTGACAACCACAGGTGTGCCTGTAAATGGCTCTCAAACATAAACAGACAACTTCCTTTGTTGTTGAGTTGTTGTATGGATCAGTTATTTGTTATTTTTTATACTTGGGCGGGTCTTCTGACATCAAATGTCAACTGAGGTGCTTCGTCACAGAGACAAACCTTGGAAACATAATTCTCATTTGCATTTATATTTCAGCTACGTTGGATTTCAAAGTGTTTGTGTGTTGTCAGCAAGTTTATAATGTTTGAAATGTTTCAGATCATTTTTAATCATATTTCAAGTTTTTTTTTTTTTTTTAAAAACACATGTTGCACAACAGGTCAAGGTATACTTTGTCTATTATTGTGCTGTTTAGCATTATATAATGTATATAATGTTCAATTATATCATATCAAATTAAATTATGTTAGTGGTTTTAATTTTCATAGTAGTTGAAGCATCATTTTCTATTAGTCAACCTCCTTCAAATGTAGCTTTTTTTCAGAAGTGAAACGAAAAACATGTCTTGCATTCTGTTCATCGGCTCCAATACAGTTCTAACTTGTTAAGAACTCATAACTTACTTGCTAAGATCCAAAACTGCCAGATCTACAATTTCTTTTACAACTTTATACATTTCGTAAAATTATTCCTTTTAAGAGTCTAATATTCAATTCCTGAATGCGTCAATACAACACACCTATTCAATGGAACACCTGTAAAGGACTAAAATAACAATGCTCTATTGGACAATAAGCCAAGCTGCTCCTCTTACAGGAATGTGGACTTGATGTTATGATAGTTATGTTGTGATATGACAGGTGTGTCCTGTGGCTCCACATTAGGGTAACAGCAGCCTCCTGTGGTGACTAAAATGTAAAGTCACGACATATCCAAATGGAGCATAAATGCACCATTTAGGTGACTGGAAACTGGTCTTATGGGAACAAGTGTTCATAATATTTTGATCTATGAAAAGTTTATATTTATTTTTTGTGGCTCCACAACAGAACTCAACTCTTCTTAAAAATGAACACATCCTTTTGGTCCATTGGGAAGTATCAAAACAATGAAGAGCTGTTTTTTATTTTATTTTGTAATATTAATTTATCACGCAGAAAGATAGACCCTATGGAGCATATATATTCTCCCTAAGGGCATATCGTCACCCTATTAAAATAATGGCCTAGGTCGTTTTTTGACGAAAATTAGTTTTTGGCTTAAATCATCTCTTGATTAATGCTGGCCGTCTCTTTTTGCGTTTTCCCAAAAACTTGAAAAAATGACTTAGGCCATTATTTTAATAGGGTGACGTTATAATAGCCTAATCAAGGCCACATAAGGTAATACAGCAGATTAGGTACTTTACTTACCTACTTACCTATTACTTTGTACTTTGTCCCTTTCTTTTACAATTACTTTTTAAAAGAGAATACACGCAATGTGAAATTTATGATATTTTGAGAATAAACTTCAGTTCATAGCTGCACAGACGTCAAGCTCTGGCTACTTTGGTGCCGTAGGTGACATCACTCCATGGTACTCCATGGTACCCCACACCACACAGAGGGGTGACAACTACATATGAAACATCATAACATTTTCAAAAGAAAATACCCATTTAAGTAAAAACAAATTCAAAGCAACTTGGGATTGACTGGCTAGGCCGTCAGAGTCAGATCACAGGCCAATTTTTTACCAGCACTGAACAAAATAGTGTTTAATTTTTTTTAGCTCTTTGCTGAGCTCCAGTTCCACAGAAGGAACATCAGTTTCCCATGTTCTATCACAGGCAGACAAGATTCTTCTTTTTTCCACCGCTGAGATCTTGGTCAACTCCAATATATTTTGTAATTCAAACCTGCCTGCATTTGCCGTGAGTAGGTCAGATGCATCCTGGTGATGGCTCCACTATCACCATTTTTGTACCATAGGTAGATCGGGTGGCCATTTTTGATATTTTGTTGACCTCTAAAAATTCTCACAAGCGGAGCCCAAAATGGACACTGGCAGATCAGTGATGTGTTTGGAAATGTGGATATCCAGTTTCAAAGACAATAAGACAGCTTGTTCTTTTATGCAAATGGGTTCAGTTGAATGACGTAAACATTCTTATGTTTTAGTGGGTGCAACAACTGCTTGAATTTCCACACTCTGGTGCCAGCTATTGACAGCAGCTGCTCTCAATAACAACCTTTGTGTGCCAGCCAACCTGCATAACCTGCTCCTGGAGAAGATAGTGACATTGCTCTTGTCTGGAAGACAATTTTTTGACAGGGTATGTTGTTGGCCCACATTACAGGAAGCAATAGTTATTGGAGTATGACACAACCTTATGTTATGAATCAACAGGTGTGACTTTATAACAATGTTTCTTTGAGTCATCTGGGAATTTTTTATTTTTGCATTAGAGGAACAGTGAAATACCAAACAGTCAATCACAAAAAATAGTGAAAAGGGTTCAATATTACAGGATTTAAGGCACTCTTCATTTGTATTATGTCTTAAAAAAAGAAAAGAAAAGAAAATAAGGGACCCTACCCTCATGATCATGTGATTTGCATCTGATCGTGATTGTGTGCTAACTAGATTTTTCAATCTGTAGCAGGCAGTCCGTAAAACACATATATAATATATCGGTTATTGATTTCTTCAATGGCATTTTTCATCACAATAAAACAGGAATTTTGAAGCTTTTTTCCCCCCCAAAAAAATTCTTTTTTCGGAGAGCTATGATAATGCTCTGATAATGTGGGACTTGAATAGCAATTGTCGGCGGATGCCGACATCCAGAATTAATAACTAAGACAAGTTCGACCAATCCAGAAGACGAGCATGATGAGCCGACAGGTGGCAGCCAGGTGAAACCTGTCCTGGATCAGTGCTTGCACTCGGCTTCCTTCACTAGACCCCCGCTATCGAGCTCAGAATCACTGATTCACCACAGCAACCAGAGCGGCGTTCTTCTCGTCCGAGGCAGAATAAATCCTCATGGAAGCTCTAAAGGAGGTAAAGGAGCAAATACAAAAAGAATGGCAATACCACCACAGTTATACAACAAAAAGATGGATCGAGGCAAAGTTTTGCAGACAGCCTGAATGTGTAAGTAGTGCACTTTCGCACACTTGCTGCTCCGCTTCTTACACCATCACAGATACGATTCATATTGTTCTTTGACATTTTCGAAAACGCAGTCGCACTCTGATTAAGTCAGTTTAAATTGACTGCAGATGCAAGTGAAATTGTGTCAATGTAATTCCAGCAGGCTCTTTTTTTTATGTAAATAGACAAGCTCACTGACTTCACTTCCGTTTGTGATTTGTAAAGTTTCTCTTTTGTTCATTTGCTCTTCATGCTTCTTCTGCTCAAGCTTAATTTTAAGTAAAGAATAACCACCCCTCTCTCTCCTTCTGTCAGGTATCGTCTAACCTTGTCATCTGAGAATTGTTGCTACCCTCTGCTGGCGGCGGTCGGTTACTGTCGAGTTAAGCGAAGGGGAGAAAGGCTGGCTACCACGGGTGGTCGCCGTTGTCAGCCAAGCGTTATTGTTTGTTTGGTTTATGCAGGGTGTATATACAGACCTTTGAATTTGTATTTATTTTTTGTACAAAATGCCTTGATTCCCTGTTTACCTCCTTTAATTTATCTTTATTTTATTTTTTTAAATAATGTTTGTTATATTTTTATATTAAGACTGTTGTTCTTTTGATATGGCACCTGATGACTGCAGAGATGTCATCCTTTTTAAAATACAGTATATTATTATTATTATTATTATTATTATTATTATTATTATTATTATTTGGGACTGAGCCTCAGCGAAGGCCTGCTCTCATCAGAGCAGGTCTTCGCAAGGCGAAGACTCGTTTGTTTTTGCTGTGTTTATTCAGGACTGAGCCTCAGCGAAGGCCTGCTCTCATCAGAGCAGGTCTTCGCAAGGCGAAGACTAGATTGTTCTTCGTGTAGTGGGGTAAGGTTGATTGATTAATTTAATCGATCAAACTCACGAAGGAGTGGAAACGGACATCAAAAAGAAATTAATAATTTTAATGTTTATAATATTTGATATGATTTGATCGGGGCACCACCTGCTTTTTGGTTGTTGACGTCAGCAGGAAACGCCAGAATTGGTCTCAATACCGTCTCCTTAACGGAGAGTTCTTGACGATACGCAGGGATTTGAACCACACTTTAATAAGTCAGTCAAACAATGACATCAGGCTTAATGTGCATTTATTTGTGTAACAATAGATGGTTCACACAGAACAGTATGACATGAGTGTGAACATGAAGACACAATCAGCAACGAACTGTGTGAGTGTTGTGTGTGCGTGCGTGTGTGTGTGTGTGTGAGAGAGAGAGAGAGAGAGAGAGAGAGAGAGAGAGTGGGCGAGAGAGATAGTAAGTAAAGAAAACCTAAACTTAAGATAAAAGTAACAAAATAAAAGAAGAAATATAAAAGAGTTTTGTTTGTCTAGTAGACTTGTTGTGGCTAAGTCTAGCAAAAATAATTTGGCAGTTATTGGTTACACTGATGCGACAACCAGACTCTTGACAGTGAGCAACTGATGAGGGCTTACGTTGGATGAGCTTCTTCCAAGGTGGTCCTGGGAGTTTGTACTGTACCGTTTGGGTCCAGTACCGCGCAGGAAGCTTGGATTAGCAACACCGACCGTCGAGGTGGAACTGCCCGTTCTGCTCTGGACTGCAGGTGGCTTCACTGCCGTTTTGGCATCAGAGTCTTTCTTCGTAACCAGTTGTAATTTTTTTGATCAAACGAATTACACGGTTACGAGGAAGGAAAAACTGCTTGGCTGGTCCAAAAAGAAAAATCACAAAAATCATAATCTCGGGGCTGAGGATGCCAGTTAAGATTGGGCAAAAGTTAAAATGAAAAATAATGGTCACTGGACGAGGCTGAGTTGTTTCTGTTTCTGTCTTAAATTGGCCTTTTGCCAGAAATTAGGAAAAATTAAGTTGACAAAAAATTTGAATAAAGAGAAATGACGAAGACAAAAACACTAGACAAGACGACACTAAGAAAGACTAGACATCACTCAGGAAAACTAAAAACACCAACTTCTTCTTCTTCTGAGACAAAGGAACTGAATTCACTAGTATAACTTGGAGAAGAGGGTGGTCTTTTGAACTCCAAGAACCAATGAAAAGGCTGTTCCAACACTAAAACTGATGGGTTGTCTTACGCTATATGCATCTGATGAATATGTATGTGGTGTCGGGTTCGTTGCTGATAAAGAAATAAAACAACAACCAAAAACGAAATAGAAGAACAACATGAAGAAATAAAAACTGTGTGATCCTTCCTATGGTGGATACCTTGCGAAAGTTAGGAAACAGTTGAGGAAATAAAGCGTTCAAAGCACATTAAAACTTCAACATATATTTTATATCTAAATACCTATCAATATATCTAAGCATGCATACAAGGGCAGGAGTAAGTTTATTTATATTTAAAAGACAACTGAAAGATTTAATAGATTTCGCATTCAGGCACTTATATGGGCACGTATACAAATATTTTTATATATATGAGTAGATATATGTATCTGTGGTTGTCAATATTTAAAAGGTGTACGTATGGATTGAGGTAACAGTCGCCTATGTGTAACGTGGAAAACTGGTGATGGTAATGATAGGGATTATGGCAAAGCATGTAACATTGATATGAGGAAAGGGAAAATAGAGTTTTTAACATTGTCTGATATTGAGATATTCAGGAACATCTGTGTTGAGGATGCCCCTTGGAATGTTCTGCAGAGAGATAACGGTCGTAAAACTAGCGCTGGCCGACAGTGGTACCAGTCCCTGCCTGGAACCAGGTCGTCTGAGAAAGCTTCAGAGTGGACTCCCAACTGTGATTTGTGGGTGAAAGTGTTCTTCCTAGAGCGGGTGTTTACGGCTTTAAGATTTTAAGTAGAGATAATCGCAGTGAAAGTAGCATCACAGCCAATCAGGTACCACCTTTAGTTCCTCCAAACGTGGTTCACCGGAAGGCCATGCTGCAATAAATTCCGATTGTCCTGGTGAAAAACATTAGGTCCAGATATGGCACTACATTTGTATGTTTATTATTCAGGACTGAGCCTCAGCATGACGAAGACTCGATTGTTCCTCGTATGTTTCTTATTATTATAGTTCCGCCGCCGTTTTCTGCTCAAATTTGACCCCCTTACCATTCAAAATATGTAAATTAAATCTGCCACATAGGTCAGAAACTGGTGAAAATTTCATAAAATGAAAAGCAAAAGGCAAAATTCCACTCTCTAGCGCCCCCTACAGGCGTCAAAAAATTAGAAATGGGCCTAGCTTCCACTAGGAAGGTTGAAAAAATATGCAGAAAAATTCCATGCGTTCATCTCTTCAAGCCCGACATTTCGTACGCTCGAATTTATGTCGTCTGACAAACAGGAGGTGAGTTATTTCCACTTTTTTGACGAATTTCTTGCCCCTCGTGAAAACCTATTTCCTTCTAGGAAGGTCGTAGAGACACAGGGCCAACACCCACGTGTGCAGTCAATCAAGACCTATTTGCTGATATGCTGACCTTTGACCCCAGACAAACCAGAAGTGAGCTATCGTCACTTGTTTGGAACAGAGTGAAAACACAGCGCAAGTCCGAGGTGCTTGAAAATTCAGTATGACATACACTGGACCTTCATTCTAAAGAATCATAAAAAAAAGTGTGAAATTTTCAAACCGTTTTCGTGCAACGGCCCTCCAAAGTCGACACACATTGAAGATTTACCAGTAGACAGGGGTCAATTGCAGGCGTTGGCAGAGGTCGGGGGTCGCGTCGGCCACGGCGGCTAAGTTCCGCAAACGCTGCTTGCAGCTTTAATTATTTTTATTATTCCGTCTTTTTGGACGCTAATTAGAACCCCTTAGCATGCTTCAGTACTCACCAAATTTTGCATGCAGGTAGAAAATGGTGAGAAATTTCATAAAATAAAATCCCCCTAGACACGTTCAAAGATTTCCCGCCCCAATTTGATCCCCTGAACAAGCTCCAAAACTCACCAAATTTTACACACAGGTCATATCTCGCTTAAAATTTGATCTTTTAAAACAAGTTCACACAGTCGCTCAATAGCGTACCCAAACACTAAATCCTTAATAGTGCACACTAGGAAGGTCGTCTAGGTCATCTTCATTATGAAGAATCAGCAGTTTTGTTTTAATAACTCAAACCGTTTTCATGTAACAGCCCTCCAAAGTCTATGCACTTTGAAAATTGACCAAAAATCTCTCAAAATCCCGCCGCAAAAATTAAAAAGCCTCTAGCGCCCTCTAGGACAGTTGAAACTACATGGGACAAAAATCACGCGGTCCTTGGATAGGGACGTGCATTATGACCCCCTGACCTTTGACCCCTGAAAAACCGGAAGTTAGCTATTTTCACTTCTTTGAAATCATCCAGCATCACAGAACTCAAAAACCGTGAATGGTGGAAGTTTCAAAACTTTTGTTTTACACAGACTACACTGCCAGAAGGTCAACATCAAAGGATTGGTCCGTAAGCGTTGCAAAGTTTTCATTTTATAGGTCTTTAAAGTCGATGTATGTCAAAATTGACCAAAATAAAAAAAAAACACGAGAAAACTAAACATGCCCATAGCACCCTCTAGGAACATTGGAAATTCATGCTACAAAAACCCACGCGTTAGTCTCGTCAAGCTCAAATTGTTTGATACGACAAACAGGAAGTGACATATTTCAAGTTGTTTAAAATTGCCAAAATTCGACAGATGTCGGCGGGCATGGGGGCGTCGGCAGAGGTCGGGGGTCATCAGCATGGGTCGGCAGAGGTCGGGGGTCGCGTCGGCCACAGCGGCTCAGTCCCGCAAACACTGCTTGCATTATCATTATTATTAGTAGTAGTAGTAGTATTAGTATTAGTATTATTATTACCATCATTATCTAAATTAACTGTTTTCTAAATAGTATATATTTTTTCCAACATAATTTTTTTTTTCCTTAGGGCTTATCTAGAGTGTGTGTGTGTGTGTGTGTGTGTGTGTGTGTGTGTGTGTGTGTTTGTGTGTCTTTGCGGAGTGTGTGTGTGTGTGTGTGTGTGTGTGTGCGTGTGTGTGTGTGTATTGTCCCACCACATATTCTTCACGTTCTTCCTTGTGGACCACGGAATTTTTTTTTATTAATGCTTTTAAATTCATCATTTAGGTTAGGGTTAGCTAGCAAGGAAAGCTACAGGTAATAAGAACAAAAGTAAAAGGCTGAAAGTACACATTTAAAACAGTTAAATGTTTCTTCATTTTCTGTATTTAGAAATGAAGTCAAAGATAAATATGTTTCCTGTTAACAAAAAAACTCTTGTATTCTGTCATTCTTCTCTTTCTGCTAGATCTCCTGTTGACAAGGCCTGATACACGGCAGAGTCATGAATGTCATGTCTTATCAGTCAACAACATATTTTACTGCCATGTGAATGTAAAATTCTTTGTTTGCACAGACAGATTGTCTTAGTGACAACCCTGGCATGGTACTGAAAAAGGATCTTTCAAATATGAACATAGTTTTACGTCAAGAAATAGTAAAAAGGAAAAATCTTAATCCTGACTTGGTGAAATCAACTCTTTCCATGTGAGGTAATAATGGCTTGGTGACAAAAGAACGTCACATTTTTACCACATGTCATCACCTGGTGACGCTTGTTGTCTATGGAAGCTATGTCCCCATTTTTCTTCAACAAAAAGCCATTCATGTGTTGTTTCTTATCAAAATAAGTTCTGTTTTATTCATTTGTCAGTGTTCATACATGATCAACAAGTGGTTTCAACCTTTAGTTCAACCTTGACTTTGTCTTTTGCCTTTTGCCTTTTGAAGGTGTCTACAACACATATACGCCTATTGCTTGTCACCTCTTAGCAATCACACAATACGAGAGTAGGAAGTATTACAAATATAGCTGTAGTTCGGGATAACAGCGTCCTCCCACAAGTTGAGACGATGCTGTATTATTGTGCTTTTTAAGTATTAGGTTGCATACAAAGGTTGCATACCATCCTGGTAATTTTCATTACCAGGACGTGAAAACTTCATTTAATTCACGCCTGTTCTGACAGGATTTGTTAAAGAAAAAAGACAGTTTTCAGCCTCTGTATCTTTGTAAAATGCTTTTAATGAAAACAGTACAACGTTATGCAGAAATCTGTAAGTCCTTCAGATATAAAAACACATGGACATTATAGAAACGAGTACCAAAGAAAGCAGTGTTTTCTGCTTAAGCTTTACAAAATATGGACGCAGAATACACAACATATATAAATACTCATAAATAAGAAACCACTGGGTAGTCATATAGGATGTTGCGACGACATTGTGTATTTCATGAATACCACAACTTTTGGGGATCAAGTTGGTTAAGAATGACAGTAATGGCTCACTTTTAGCCCTCTGTCAAACAATTGTAAAAGAGTTCCCATGGCACGAAGCTCCTTCCAGACTGTGGCAACAAGGTCCTTTTCATACCAATGCAGTGCAGTTTCTGTCTATAAAGGCACTACGCGGTTGTGAGTCCCAACTTTAGTGCTGGCCTGAAAGCAGCCACGACATGAGCACAAGGAGTGATGCTGTGATGAGGCTGATCTGGTGGCTCACTGCGCTTGAAACTTCTGTATGCAAAAAAAGACAGAAATTTAAAGATCTAAATTAAAACACCTTTAAACACTTTTAATTGCAATGAGGTAGCGCTAAATGTTGCTTACGAGTGCCATTGATGGAAATGGAGCTGGTGTCGATGTTAAAGGCTGTAATGTTGGAAGAAGCCCCGATAAGAACGTTTGCAATCTGGGTGTCATTGGGGACAGATGAGGATGCAAATGAGATGTCGACATTGTTGATGATTGACCCATTGCTGTAAAAGGAATATGTGCACAGTATTATTATATAATATTCACCCGTATGATTAAAAATCAACACTATTTTGAGGCTAAACACATCTGTCCAGAACCAGTCTCACCTGAATGAAACAACAGTCAGTAAGCGGAATGCGGTAAATGCATTTTGGTAGAAAGGTGTAAGCTGTGGAGAGAAGAGGGCACCAAAAGTAAATCAAGTGGTTAAAACAGATTTCACATATCATCTAGATTTTTAGGGAAGATTCTGTACTATTTTTCCAAAAATAACAAAATTTGAAGTTAACAAAAGTTGCTATTTTGATCTTTGACACAACAATAATCAGTGTCTTCTTGCACCTAACAAAGTCAGTATTTAATGCATGGCAAAGACTCACCGTTGACTTTATCAGTTCAGCGCGAGTGGTGAATGCAGTGGATGTTGAATCTAGTAAGTCACTTGTAAATGTCTCTCCAGCAGATCTGAACGTCATCTGCCTCGTTGTGACTGCCTCAGTGGTTGTAGCTGCAGCTGTAGTTGTAGCTGTAGTTGTGGCTGGAGTCGTATCGTTTGTGGCTGTAACAGTGGTGGTTGTATTTTCAGCTGTCGTGGCTGTGGTTGAATTTGCAGCTGAAGTATTTGTCGCTGTTGCAGTTGTGGTTGTATTTTCAGCACTAGTGGCTGTTGTTGAATTTGCAGCTGAAGTATTTGTGGCTGTAGCAGTGGTGGTTGTATTTGCAGTAGTGTCTGTTGTTGAATTTGTGGTTGTAGTGTTTGTCTCTGTTTAGGGTAAAGAAGATATTATTAATATTCATTTGAGCATATTGATCTTATTTGGTCAAGATTTTGTTACATTTACTTCAGTTAAGTTTAGTCAAAATCTGGATGTAATCATAGGTGATATTCCGATTGTGAACCCTTGCTGCCATATATTTTTTCTTACCAACTACTTTAACTGAACTGGATTCAATGCTGACGTTGAAGGAATTGCTGGAGTTCGATACTGCTGAGATCAAGGTTTGTGCAACAGCATCAGCCTGTGGGATTTGATCTTGTGATGAAGTGCTGTTGAACTCGATCCCCATTTCTGCTTCAGTGTTTGTACTCCTTGTCCTGGTTATAGCTTGACTGCGTAATAAAATATTATTGCAATGTAAGAAAAAAAAAAACAATATATATTTGTTGGTACTAAATCATTTGATCTTACAGCTTTAAGAAATGTGTAGCAATATAAATATAATTTTTACACCTACCTAAATTTCACAACAAAGGAACGAATGAAAAGGAAGCCATATTGTGCTCTGAAGATGATGTCATACTGAAGAAAAAAGCAGAGTATATATATTTTTAACAATTACAATATTCAAAATGTTAAGCTTGTAGTCATATATAAAATTTTGAAGACATTTAACATAGTTAAAGCATTAAAGGGCGATGTTCTTACCACTGCAACAACTTTTGCTTCAAGTTCCTTAAACGGTTGGCTGGTTGGATCGCTCAGTTCTACTACAAATGGTTCAATCAAAACTGCTGATAGAACCACAACAGGTGCTGAAACAGCAGCTGTAGTGGTACTTGTGGTTGTAATTGCGGCGGTGGTGGCTGTAGTTACAGAAGTTGTAGCTGCAACAGTGGTGGTTGTGTGAGCAGCAGTGGTGGGTGGAGTTGTTGCAGTTACTGTTGTAGTTGCTGCAGTTGTCGTTGCAGCAGTCATGGTTGTTTTAGCAGCAGTGGTGTCTATGGTTGTAGCATTTGTGGTTGCAACAGTGGTAACTGTATTAGAAACAGTGGTGGCAGTTGTAGCATTTGTAGTTTCATGAGTCGGGGTTGAATTTGCAGTACTGGTGGCAGTTGATGTCACATGTAAAGTCTCAACAGTGGTTGTTGTATTTTCAGCAGTGGTGACTGTTGTTGGGCCATTTGTAGTTTCAACAGTTGTAGTTGTATTTGCTGAAGTGGTTTCCATGGTTGTAGCATGTGTAGTTGCAACAGTGGTTGCTGTTTGTGCAGCAGTGGTGGCTGCTGTTGAAGCATTTGTAGTTGCAGCAGTGTTTGTATTTGCAACAGTGGTTGCATTTGTAGTGTCACCAGCAGACGTGGTTGGCTTTACAGTAGTGGTTGTCATTGCTGTGGCACTTGAAGTTGCTGCAGTCGTAATTGTATTCACAGTGCTTGCGATGTTTGTGGTAGTGGCACCAGTTGTGGTTGCTGTGGACATCGCATTTGTATTTGCAGCTGTGGTGGCTGCTGCAGTATTTGGGGCCACAGTTGTTGTTTCTATAGGAAATATGAATTTTTATTTATATAAATGTTATTTATTAGCTTGCTACGTTCATCAGTAATGGAAGTGTATATGTATTTACTTACCTATTACTTTGACCGATGATGAATCAACACCAAGGCTGAAGTTATTGCTGGAGTTGGACACAGCAGTGATTAAAGTTTGTGCAACTTCATCAGCCTGTGGAATTGTGTCTTCCGATGCAGTGGTGTTGAACTCAATCCCCATTTCAGCTTCAGTGTTTTCTGTTCTTGTGCCAGTTGAGGCTCGTCTGTTAAAAAAAGGATAAAATTATAACAGAACAGCATTGTATAAATGCATTTCATTGCCTTAATATAACATCACAAAAATAAGGAAAGGGAAGGAATTTTAGTCATGTGAATCGAACCTGAATGCCATCACATAGGCACGAACAAAGAGGTCACCATATTGTTCTCTGTAGATGAATTCATACTGTTGGAAGTAATGAAAATGGAAACATTAATAAAGATGTTATCATCACTTTGAAATACACTACACTACAGTAACCAAATCACAAAAATACACTTACCACTGCAACAACTTTCACTTCAAGGTCTTTAAATTCTTGGCTGTTTGGATCACTCAACACTTCCACAAATGGTTCTATCAAGACTGCAGCAATGACCACAATAGCTGCTGGAGCAGCAGTTGTAGTAGCAGTAGTGGTGGTAGTCAAGGGGAGTGTTGTCGCGCTTGTAGATGTGGTGGCTGTGTTTGTATCAGTTGGACCTGTAGTTGTACTTACAGCAGTGGTGGCTGTAGTTACAGAAGTTGTAACACTTTGAGTGGAAGAAGTGGAATCTGCAGCTGTCGTAGTTGTATTTGATGCGGTTAGGGCTGTGGTCATCACATTTATGGGTGTAGTAGTTGTAGTCACTTTTGCAGCAGTGGTGGTTGTAGTTGAATCATTTGTGGTTGCAGCAGTCATGGTTGTATTTGCTGCACTGGTAGCTGTTGTACCATTTGTAGTTGCAGCAGCTGTGGTTGTATTATTTGTAATAGCACTAGTTGTATTTCCTGCAGTGGTGGCTGAAGTTGTCACATTTGTAGTTGTAGCAGTCGTGTTATTTGAAGCAGTGGTGGCCGTAGTAGCATTTGTAGTTATAGCAGTCATGTTAATATTTGAAGCAGTGGTTGCTGTAGTAACATTTGTAGTTGTAGCAGTCATGGTTGTATTTGCAGCAGTAGTAGCTGTGCTTGTAGCGTTTGTAGTTGTAGCAGTCATGGTTGTATTTGCAGCAGTAGTGACTGTGCTCGTAGCATTTGTAGTTGTGTCAGCCACAGTTGTATTTGAAGCAGTGGTCGCTGTGTCTGTAGCATTTGTACTTGCAGGAGTAGCCGTTATATTTGCAGCAGCTGTGGCTGTGGTTGTAGCATTTGTAGTTGTATCAGCCACAGTTGTATTTGAAGCAGTGGTCGCTGTGTCTGTAGCATTTGTAGTTGCAGGAGTAGCCGTTGTATTTGCAGCAGCTGTGGCTGTGGTTGTAGCATTTGTAGTTGTATCAGCCACAGTTGTATTTGAAGCAGTGGTCGCTGTGTCTGTAGCATTTGTACTTGCAGGAGTAGCCGTTGTATTTGCAGCAGCTGTGGCTGTGGTTGTAGCATTTGTAGTTGTATCAGCCATGGTTGTATTTGCAGCAGTAGTGACTGTGCTTGTAGCATTTGTAGTTGTATCAGCCACAGTTGTATTTGAAGCAGTGGTCGCTGTGTCTGTAGCATTTGTGCTTGCAGGAGTAGCCGTTGTATTTGCAGCACCTGTGGCTGTGGTTGTAGCATTTGTAGTTGTATCAGTCATGGTTGTATTTGAAGCGGATGTGGCTGTGGTTGTAGCATTTGTAGTTGTATCAGTCATGGTTGTATTTGCAGCAGTAGTGACTGTGCTCGTAGCATTTGTAGTTGTATCAGCCACAGTTGTATTTGAAGCAGTGGTCGCTGTGTCTGTAGCATTTGTACTTTCAGGAGTAGCCGTTGTATTTGGGGAAGTTGTGGCTGTGGTTGTAGCATTTGTAGTTGTACCAGTCATGGTTGTATTTGAAGCGGATGTGGCTGTAGTTGTAGCATTTGTATTTGCAGTAGTCGCCATTGTATTTGAAGCAGCTGTGGCTGTCGCATTTTCAGCTGTGGCTGTCGTGTCATTTGTAGTTGTAGCAGCTGTCGTTGAATTCACTGCATTTGCTGGGATAGGGCTGAGGCTTATAGTTACTTGTCAAAGAGAAAAGAAACAAGAATAAATTTCCAATCAGATTTTCAGATAATCCTTTAAAAAATCAAGGTATTTTGATTGTCATGTCACAGTTATTCATTTACCTGCAAGTATGAATACAATTGGAAAGACCTGTCGAGCACCCATTGTGTCTTCCCCAACCCTGTTGAAACGTGAGAATTTCATACACTTAGTTTCATTGCATTGTCCTAGATTGTTTTAAAAGAAAAACAATGTAGCCTTTGAATACTAATGTCTACTGGCAATAGAATAATTGCTGGAGGAAATAAGAATGTACATCCATCCATCTGCCTATGCATTCATTTATTATCACCACCTGTGGTGCACTGGGTGGCGGGGTTGCTGGAACCGAACCCAGCTGTTCATGGGTGAATGCAGGTTACACCCTGGAAAATCTGCAGTTTATCACAAGACCACATAACATGACAACCACTCTCACTGGTACTCATACTGCCAATGTAGGGTTGCCAATTCACTACATGCACATGCTAAAAATAAGTACATTCATGGCAGCCATGTGAGAAACATTGTTTCCAATTAGAAAGGAGCAACAATTGAGATTAAACTACTAGATTATTTCTAAAATATATTATTGTTGCCTAAATACATCATCAGAGACTTTAACAAATGTAATCCATATATATATATATATTATTTGCTCCAGTGAACCCTAAAACCCTGAGTGCAGGATGAAGCATGTATGTATGAATGGATTGATGATGTTCATAATAACAATAATAATAATAATAATAATAACAAGAAGAACAACAACAAGAAATACAACACATATACAAATATGATTAAAACTACATCATATGTCAGTAACTTATCAGTTGTACCTTATGTGTACTATAGACATAAAAATGACTTACCCAAAACAATGTTCACAGTTTATATTGGTTTTGGCAGCTGCTCCGTATGAAGGGAAATTTTATGAATTGAATCCAAGCCTCAGTATTTGCTCTATGCTGGTGCACTTCCTTGCGGTGCCACCTGTCCACCTCTTAAATACATCTTGCTGATCTCTGAAATGACGTGCGTTGACATCAGTGAAGCAGGGGGAAAAAAAACAGAAAAATGCCGCCTATAGACACACAGAACAGTCATTATCACTTAGACTATCCTTCTGAGTTTTGTTTGCATTCCACTCAAGTGGACTAACCGGATGTTGCAATCTTGTATTTTTTATTTTTTAAAGGTAGAACCATAAGGTTCCTTGATAGATAGATATATATGTATGTGTGTATATATATATATATATACATATATATATATATATATATATATATATATATATATATATATATATATATATATATATATATATACATATATATATATACATATGTATGTGTATATTCTACCTAGAATTACATATTTGCATAGTGTTTGGATGAAGCTGTGAAAAAATAAGTTTCTGTGGTTGGTATTTTTCTTTGTCATCACACTTGATACCGCTACTCTTCTCATATTTTTAAAAGTCCTCACTCTAAGGCCTTGGTTACTTTGTCATAACTTAAGTTATTGTTGTTTTAAGTTTTATTATCATTATTATTCTTATCAGTAGTAGTAGTAGTATAAGAGGAAGGAGAAGTTATTTGAGAAACAGTCCAGTGTCCAGTAGAACCACACTGTTCTGGTATTTACTGATTGTCAGAGAAACATATTGGAGCCTTGTGCTCTCTGCTGGAACAGACTGGACTTCACAAAGCACCTGTGATTGAAAAAACAAATACAAAGAAAATAGTCCAAATGAATGAGATGTTGGAAAAATGGTTTATTAGAGTGTTGTTTTATGAGGTAAAGAAGCAGTGAAGAAGAAAAAAAACAAACTAAACATAAAACCTTGCAAAAAAAAAACTAAGAAGGAAAAGGCAGAAAACTCAAGTTACACATAAATCAAGTCTGTAGCGTTGCATCTGCACACACAAATATAACATAATTTTCCAAGTGTGACAAGAAACTTGCAAATGGAGATAATACATCAAAAATGAATGTTATCTTAGAAAAGGACACAAATGAAAAGAGAAATTTGGGTGTAACTGGTCTAACCACCAGGAACATGTGCAGGGTACTTTAACAATGCTTGTTTTAACCATCCATGACGTTGTTAGTTGAGTGAAACGTCTATTTTTGGCATCTTCTTCTGTCCACGGTTGGGGCAAAAGTTAACAGTCTACTGCACATAATGAAATGACAGCTGAGTGATGGGCACGTTGACTCAGTCTGAGAAACCTTAGGTGTATCAGTGACGTCACATATGTTTGGTCAGACATTCTTCTGTTTTTCATTTTTCTGGTTTTCAAATCAGTGCACATTACCAGGAAGGTGGCTAGCAAATCTGGGTTCTGTGACTAAATATCAGTTGTGTTGCCCTCCCACAAAATCACTATCATCTGTGACTAGAAGAATCATCCTGAAGGACGTAACCAGGACATGACATTGGCCAAATGTGTGTGTGTGTGTGTGTGTGTGTGTGTGTGTGTGTGTGTTGTGTGTGTGTGTGTATGTGCATATATCTTTTATATCCTATACAATCTTGTATTTTTATTTTTTTTAAAGGTAGAACCATGAATTTCCTTTATATATATATATGTATGTGTATGTCTATAAATATATGTATATATATTTATAGACATACACATACACCTGTTCAGAACCAGGGCATCACAGGTTTTTATTAATACAGTTTGTCCTATAACTGATTTTCTTTCTTATTTCTTTAACTCTTTTTTTTTTTTTAACTTTCTTCTACTTCTACAACTGTCTTTTAGCTTTTAAAGCCTATTGTCTTTTGGATGTTAGGTAATTTTGTTGTATTTTATTGTCTTATTTCTTAAATGTCAGTGTCTCAACAGCTCGAAAAGATAGAAAACAGAGAGAAAAAATAGATAAAATAGATAAACAGAAGATGCCACAATGCAAAAACACATTCATAGAATGAAGGTACAAATGTCACAAGGAAATTAATGGCGATAACAAAAAAAGTACAGCAGGCTATTGCAAATGCCCTTCGTTACCGTAAACGTCCTTATGGGAATGAGTGTTTGACCAAGGTTTAGTTTTAAGCTCCAGTGCTTCTTCATGGGGCGGGGGGGGGCTCCACACTGGGTGGGGTTCGCCAGTTTGCCTGCTGGTGTGTCATCATCATGGGGACCCCTCTCAGTGTGGATGATCCCCCCGGCCTCCCCTTGGCTGTTTCCTGTCCTCAGTGCCCTGCCATTTTTATTACTGACTGTTTCTGTGGTGTCTGCTGTAGTTTGATGTTTTGGAAATTTCAGGAAAGCTTCATTTTACCCATCACTCTATACATGATGGTGCCTGTAACGACAACCCTGCCATAGAGTTTGAAAAGCCCTGTGACGTCCATGACCTGTTGTGACACAAAGTAAGATATCTATGGACCGATCAGTAAGGTATGTTGTCCATGGCAGCAGTTGCGGAATAGTCACATGGTGAAAGGGCTTAGCTGAATCCTGCTCCATTCATGTACAGAGAGCCAGTCATTTTTCTTCTGACAGGCCTTTTTGTACTTGTACGTTTTTTATTTATTTATTTATTTAACTTTTTACCTGTTTAAAGAGTAAAATCTTTCTAGGTTCCTTTTGAAAAATTAGTGCGACGCCATACCATTTTTTTTCCTTACATGTCTAAAATCTGTTTGGTTGCTTATAGTTAGTCATGTCAGGAAACAATTGATGCTGTGGAACTCAGTGAGTGAGCTCAGATAAGCCCATGCTGCCAAGTGATGGTTATCCATGAGAGGACAGCAACCAACGCAAACACACAAAAAAAAACAAGACATTCCTGGCATTGCTTACCTGGTATTTTTATCCAAAGACCTCCCGACTTCAATAGAAAACAGTACATATTTTCAGTGGTGCATCTACGTCTCCATAGATGACTCAAACAGTTGGAAAAATGCAACAGACAGATGAACTCACTTCATCGTGCCTCCCAAGTCGCATCGTATTTCAATGAGTTTGACAATAAATTAAAATGCAAACAGGCTGTTAGGATAGAATATTTGCAATGTATTTCCCCTTACACCCAGTCAGTAAATTGAAGTTATTCAATATCTTAACAGCTTCATGGGCATCATTATTTTATTCTTTACTTGAGGAGGACTTTTTTCAAAGGGTAAAAACACTTGTCTTCTATAGAAAGATATCAATGCTGGAAAGAAAATTAGTTGAATCAAAGAGATTCAACAAAAAATTGAAATATAAAATGAAGAAATATTAAATAAATAATAAATAAATAATTGTTTCTTACATAGTGGATGTGTGAATAAAGTGAATGTGGCTTTTTTTTATTTTTAAGAAAAAAGCATTGTCAAAAATTAAGAAAATGAGACATTTCAAAAATGAGGATACCTTATGATGCTCTTACTGGTGCATCGATACCTGAAACATCTCAAAGTAGCATAAATAGATCTCCAATATTTGGGAGTTTTTTTGAGGTCTCAAAAATTCGTGGAACACAACCGTGGGAGTCATATGTGGGGAAACAATACTGCCATCTTTCAACAGTGTGAAATGTTGCTTAACACTGCTGAACAAAAAAACCTGATTAGAAAAATGATCACAAGCCGTCTCACTGGACCAGTTCTGTTACAACTGTGTGAAGTAAAACTATGCATGTACTATGGCTGCTACGGGTGACAGTATGCAATAAGGGAAGGTAGCTAGTTTTGCATTTCCATGTAGGAAAATTACACATTTGCCACAGAATTTCTGTTCCTTATTTACAAATATTTTGCCTAAAATATGCAACCACTTTAAATGATGAGAAATGTTATTTAAATGACGAGATTTCAACATAGTCTGAAATGGTTTTCACAGTGACAGAATAATGAAACGACAGTTCTGATTAATTTTCTCTCTTGCTGGACCAAGTGTGCATCATAACCATCTATTTCCACATACTGAATGATTGTGTGCCTGTGTTAGCCGTGCCATGGACTGGTAAGTGGCACAGGTTGTATCCCGACTTCACCCCAACATATCTGCTACATAGAACAGGATTTGTTCCAGCACCTCTGCAATCCTGAGTGCAACATATGCACCGATTTAAAAATTGATTGATGCATAAACATTGAGTTCCACACAGTATGTGTCTTCATCCCTGTTGTCAGATTCACCGGTGTTTGGCCCAGTCGTTTCTGAAAGGAACAAGAAGCTTTCCTGGCATTCAGATATCAGCCTTGATCTGCCCTGTATGCAACAGCAAGCCCTGGTATGTTGTCAGTTTGTCCATCGACCTTCACAGACAGATAGCCTCATTTAACCTGTTTGCTCTAAGTCCTGTTGTTTTTCAAGTTTTGCCAACTTAATGCATAATCTTTGTACTTGGCCAAAGGAATGTCAGGCCGGCTTTGGCTTTGAGGAAATAAAAACCTTGATCAATAATGTGTCCTTTATCACAATGTTCTTAGAGATAATCTGTGTTATTCTTTTTTTGTTCAACTCTAAATTTCATTTATGACCTTTACTTGATTACTTGGGTCTTTGCTGGCCTACATTTCTTTTCTTTTTTTTTTACATTCATGAGTACCTTAAAAACTAAGTTTAAACGCTGCAAATGTTAAGATTAAATGACATAGACTGGCGAGTGATGAAACTTTAACTTTCCGTCCTTACAAAGTAATCCCTGGACTCACCTAAATCTTCTCTGTGGAGAATAAGGAGGCGCTTGATAACCACACTGTCTTCCACTTAACGTGAGTGTAGCGCAGTTAGCGCTAAGCGTACTTTGTGAGCCATCCAGTGCCATTAATAACTCAGAGGAAGCCATCAACAAGCACAAAAGGACAGCATGCGACATGGAAGACATCCAGTATTGAGCAACAAAGATACACCTGTCTCAGAATAAGTACACAGAACACAAACATGCGGAGAGGTAGGACCTGGCTCAGGGCAGTACTTGTGTTTAAATGTTGCATTTTATTTCTCATCTTCGAAATAACTAGTTAATAAAAAGAAAAAAACACCTGAGTGTGCAAGCAGTTTTATTTCTGATTTGTATTCGGTCTGACAGTACGTGTCGGTGCTTCACTTTGATAGCTCTCAAGCATACCACCCTTACAGCAATTCTGACAAAATTGCCAGTGGTGTAAGGAGAAACCACTGGCCAGAGCCTCCTAACAGAACAGGCACCAGAATAGAAATAGAGGATAGAGAATCCACCATGTGCTAAGACCCAGATTACTGCTAGGACATTTTCATACAAGCAATTTGACTGAAATGAAAGTCCGGCATTTCAGTCACGAAATGGATGGTTGATGACCAGTGGAGATTTGTGGATTTGATGTAATGATTTTTGCTGAGGCCAGTTTGAGCTCCAGATCAGCAATCTGGCGTGTCCATAATCCACATGTCTACAATGGGCCTGAAGATCTCACCTGTGAACCTGAGGGAAGCATGTATGATAAGTTGGGCCACACTGATATTTCTGGATGCACTGTATCTGTTGACTTGCATTATAATGTTCACATTTTATATTCTTGAGAAAGAAACATTGATCTGAAGAGGAGGACCAAATTCTCTCTCTCTTATGTAATGTATTTTTTGTGATTTATTGTAAATTCAATATCTTTTTTTCCCCACTTCGAGATGCTTTTACTTCACACCAGCAAGGGGCCCAGAAGTAGCCTGGAGCTTTGTCGCCACTCGGTGGCAGGTGTGAGATCTGCGGCTTCACCTGCCGTCGATGTGGAGAGCCTTTTCCTGCTCACGCAGATCTCTGCTGTAAGAAGATAGATAGATAGATAGATAGATAGATAGATAGATAGATAGATAGATAGATAGATCGTCCGGCTCTGAGTGCTACTCTCGGTCCCCTCCAGCAGGTGGCGCTCCCGCTTCTTGAAACGTCTCAAACACAGTTCCTGCAGCAGCCCACAACCTTTCCCGTCACTCATATTCACGCTCAACAAAGCAGCCACCATCATCTCATTTATGTCTCCACCACCCCCAGCTGCAGCCTGGCCAGCTGTTTCCCAGCAGAAGAGAGCGGTTGAGCTCATGAAGACAGACCGCTTCCCATGGGGGATAAAGGTGGTATCCAGTGGTTCTGTGTGGGTTGGATGATGATGGTCAACACACGGGAAAGTAGCTATGCTAAAGACATGTGACATTTTTGAAATCAGCCATGTCGTCTCTGTTTAAGATTTAAGAATTATTGTGTTTGATGACGACATTGTATCAGGCAGCAATCACAGAACTACGGCCGTGTTAATCTGTTCATTCCTCTCCTCTGGCCAAGCAATTATGTGTAACTGCTTTACAAGTTTACAATTATTTAACAACATTATGGAACAACTTTACAATTATTTATGCTAATGCTTTGCATACAGTTATTATTATTATTATTATTATTATTATTATTATTATTATTATTATTATTATTATTATTATTATTATTAGCAGCAGCAGCAGCAGCATCATGTCTGAACACTGACATGGTTCAATTCATAAAATCTACACATATACATAGAACAAATTTATGCTTATGAAAAAAAACCTCACCTGTATGTATGTTTTATGTAAAGCTACAATTCTGCACAAGCAACCCTTTTTGTTTTGTTTTAGGACATTTTACAGATTAATTAATTTGGAGGAAAACATGAGCAACAAACCGAGTGAAGTCAAATTTACCGACAGCGTCTGAAAATGCTTTTATTAGAGAAAAACGTGAGGTATATTTTTGCGGTGGGGTGGGCGGACCCTGAGGTGACGTCATTCTTTTGAGAATGCCGCCTCTGTGCGTCCCCCTAAAGCGCCCCCTCGCCGGCGGAACCAATGAAATCCCTTCGTTGCAGCATGAACACCGACACTGACCGACACCGACCGACATCGAGTCGCTGCTCTGACGGACCTCCGCCCGCTTCATCAACTGATAACACAGCGAGGAGAAAGTGAGAACCGTTTCGCGTGTTTTGAGGTGTGTGTGTGTGTGTGTGTGTGTGTGTGTGTGTGTGTGTGTGTGTGTGTGTGTGTGTGTGTGTGTGTGTGTGTGTGTTCACTGCTCCCTGCTCCCTGCTGCTTCGCTGCTAAGCTACCAATGTAAACAGGGTGCTGGTGCAGATGGCAGCTCGGGACGAGCAGCAGCAGGACCGGGTCGTGTCGGACTCGGCGGCTCCCAGCGACTCCCAGACTGGCCGAGCGGTGTCTCTGGCTCGGCTGCTGCACCGTGAGTCGAGCCTCCTGCTGCAGCTTTGGGTGAGTTGTGTCGGCGAGCTCGTCCTCCTCCAAACCGCTACTCGCATCACTAACGACTTTAAACGGCATTTGACGTTTAGTTTGTTCTGGTATGGTTGTGAGCACTAGGTCTCGGTGGAATGTGTAACCGTGCTTAAAAAAAAACAAACAAAACAAAAAAAACGACCCTACTCGCGCACACTTCCCTCTATCTGCTGTGGCTTGTCTAATAGTGATCTATTGAGTTTATTATTTGCCTCGAGGTGTTTCGGTGCTGTCTTCCTTTTTTAAGAACACCTTTTAATCGATTTGTGGAATCAATACGGCTGTCACTGAGTACCGCATTTCCATTGGATCTGACATAGAATTAAAGGGCCAGGAGCTCAGCCAACATCACCATCTGCAGAGCTTTTGCTTTGAGCCAGCAGCAGGTTATCAATAAAAATCGGCCTATTCTTTGTTTGTTTTGCCACGTTTAGAAAGAGAGAGAGAGCTTCTTTGTGGGCCACACCCCAGACGGAGGACGCATCGTCTCCCTGTCCCACCAAACTGAGGAGCCCAGCACAGAGCAGCAGGTGCAGCTGCTGCATGGAGCTCTCCGCCAGTGCCTGGGCCTCATCCACTGTGTCATCCTGAAGGAAGACCAGGAGTGGGGGGAGCAGGAAGGCGACTACGAGACCATGAGGGAGACCGTAAGGGTCCGGCTGGAGCATCTGCTCCACACCACCAAAGACTTGGCTGATACTGAGGAGACTTTGGACGTGACGCCAGACCACCAGTGCAGTGAGGTAGAGGAGTCACTTCTATCCAACATCCCATCATCATCATCATCATCATCATCACCATCACCATCATCATCACCATCACCATCACGCAGTTGCAAAACGAATCTTCGCTCTCTTAGAATCTCATCTTTCACTTTGAAATGAGTCAAGACCACAATAACTTTATTTATTTATGCCACAGTTTTTCACAGTAAGACCAAAAAAGGTAGTGTGACTCTGTAGTGAGACTGTCTGGATAATATAAGCAAAGTCTTTGAGAGGATGTGACTCAACCATGAATTACTTGAATAATGCCCTCATGTAAATGTGACTAATGTTAGTCACAGTCATTCCAAACGTTGACTTCAGATGGAAATATTCAAACTGTCTGATGACGCAGTGACAGAAATCACAGCGGATGTGTTACGGTTCAAACTATTAATACGAAACATTGTTTTAAATTTTGAAATAATCTACTGGGCAGTGACAGAATACTAACAACATCTCACATATACCTTTGAGTGCTCTGTGTTTCCCCACATTGTGCTATTACTTGTAAAAAAAAAAAAAAAAAAAAAAAAAAAAGAGCTTTCTTTGGGTTTGGACCTTGTGTGCAGGAAACGGACGGTGCTGGAGGAGCGTTCGGACTCAAACTGTGGACCTACCGAGTGCTGCAGGAGATAATCCACTGGGCAGATCAGGCTGCACTGACTCTCCACCTCTTACACCAGAAGAGGGAAGGAACTGAGGACATCTGATCACTGCCTCATAAAGCCAACGTGCATCAATGAATGAACTTGCGTAACTAACAGCCAGCTTTTTCAATCATGTATTCCAACAGTATTAGTACATTGTGTGTAATATAGCCTGTGAACACTAGAGTTTTCAAGATGAAAGAGCAGTTACACCTCAGCTCACTAATAAGCCTTCAGTTTTCCCAGACGTTGGTATTTCCACAGCAAGTGTTAAATTGACCTCTGGTTTCCTTTGACTGCGGCCGAACTGAAGACTCTTCACTGTATTGAAGGGCCGTTTGCTTTGTGAAGTGGCAGACTTTTTTTGAGAGTGTCTCTTTTTTATATATAAATTGTTATTTATTTTATTTAAGTGGAATGGTTCTCTGCTGTTCATAACGATCACGAATAATCTTTACTAACCGCTAGAATGTAGCCAAAAATAAATGACTGCTAAACTGTGACTAATGTTATTCTGTTGCCATTTGCTCTTCTAGATAGATCACGTAGCTTTTGCTGTAACAATTTATTAACATACGATATTATCTGAAATAATTCCATATCTCATTCCACATTTTTTTCATGTTCTAACCAAAAACAGCTTCATTGTATAGATTAGCACAATCTGTGATCCAATGTCATGCTTGCTGCTCCAGTCACAACTTCTTCCCTGATGTGATACTTGAATGTGCTGCTACACTGTTCACATGTGAACTTTAAGATGTGAGAAGTGACTTAATTCCCTCCTGTTTCACCCTCCGCTGGAAGCTTTAGGAAAGTTCAAGAGTCACGTTGTTTTAACACTAGGATTGTGTTGTCTGTAGCCAAAAGTATCAAACTATCTGCACCACAACCTCACCATTGTGTTCACCTTATTTTCGCCTCACTGAGTCGATGACCTGTGGCTTTCTGGTTCTGAGAATTTCATAGTACCTTGCTTTCTCTTTAAACTGTGTGTTGAATAACTGGACTGGATTTGCATTGATTAAAACCCAGCATTAACCCACGGAGTGTTGGTTTTAATTATCAAGTGTGCGCTTTGTACCAAAGGACATTTTTACCAAGTGCTTTCATTTAGTCAGTGTGCAACAGCAGAATGTTAATGAGCCCAGGTATTTGTGCAATGTTGCACAGGTGCATTTTGCACCCCTGGAGTTTGTTGGAGTTTTGCACTGCGTGTACACAACAACAATGTTGTGTACACACCATGTCTGTCCTCAGCAGCAGATGATCCTCTTGGTATTTCTTGCTATTGTTTTGTTTTCCTAATAATTATATTTAGCTCATCATTTTGTATCAGCAGTTAATTGCATTGAGCCGCTGTCAGGACCCGGAATGGCCGGTGACGGGGAGGAAGAGGAGATGAGCTGCACTGGCTGACCAGCCAAGCCAGTCAACCAGAAGAACACAGAGATCGTGTGATGACTTGTCCTGTTGTAGCTGTCATGATGCTGTCAGTTCTGTTCATAGCATCTGGTTTCATTGGAGTCTCTTGTGCCTCAAGCTTAATTTTGTACATTGTGCCTTTAAAATAAAATATAGAAGTTTAAAAAAAAAAAAATAAATACAATAAAAATATGAATCTAAATGAATTGCTGGAAAGACTATTCCAACAACTGTCTTCTGTTGTAAACCTAAATACACACACACACACACACACACACACACACACATCCACTCTCATAGAGTACTATGGAAAATTATATTTTACTGCATATTACGTAAGACAAATGTGTGTGATGACATTTACATGAAAATGTAACGCACAAAGTATCAGAAAGTATTCTGCCTAGCACAATGTCTTATGTCGTTCATTTATATAAATTAACATAAAATACGACGTAATGTAATTTAATGTATGATGTACATAGTATAATGTTCAATATTATATAATACATGTATGATCAAAAATGGTTTCCATGCTTTTAGATGCTCGATTATTATGTATCTATAACGTGAGAGCAGGGGGGCGGGGCTGTATTCCAAAGGTGAGTGCAGTGAACCCCATTTTGCCATTAGAACCCCCAAGGATGTTGTGCACATGCGCACTGTGTCCGCTCTGAGTCCTAATGGCGGAGACGGTCCGCTCGCCGTTCGACTACCGCGAGCCGCCGACCCTCGACAGCGACGGCGATGGCAGCAAACCGCCGCCGCCGCGAGGGTGAGTTTGTTCGGGTTCGGGTTCGGACCGGTGCTGCTGCTGCTGCTGCTGCAGACCGGGACACATCTGGCAGCGAAATAGCCCGGACGCACGCGCTGCTCGCTCGCGTGCACGTCCGCTTAGTGTCTCATCGGAGGGCTGCGCTCTCGTGCAGGTTTTCATCTTAATAATGCGATAAATTCAAACAACTGAGCGAGAATCGCGATGTTTGGATCCTGGTCGTGCAGTGAAGGCACAGCCTTCCGCTGTTACACCCAGTTGGCGTTCAATCGTCAGCTGCTTATTTTGTTTGAATGTTTTGACGTTAGCACCTGGGATGCTAACAGGCTGGCTAGCTAGCTGCTGTTTAGCACCGTCATTAGCAGCCTGCAGGAACCTTCTGCTGTAGAATGATGAGGTGGTCGCTCATCAACGTTCTCCACAATCCACTCCTGGTCGCCTTCAAACTGTCCTGCACGTTCCGAAAGCTCATTCTGAGCAGCTAATCTGTTAGCTGTTGATGCTAACACCTTGGTTCTGTTGCTGCTCAGCTGCTGCAGCATCGGCTCGAACCCGCTGCTCGGTCGGTTGGTTGGTTTGTTTGTTTGTTTGTTGGGCTTGTGGGTAAAACAACGTTGCTGACCAGCCAAAGTGTTACACTTCAAACCAAACCATGTTGGGTAACTGTTTTTGCTACAAGTCACCGCCATGTAAATTAATAATCACGCATTTTCTGCCCACATTCAACCGGAGTTTCCTTTCATGGTCGCAGCTTCACAGTTTTCACTCAAACTTGAAATCGTATCTCGTTTACAATTCTAGAGTGAGTTAGTGACAAATGAGAATATAAAGTTGCCACTAAAAATACTGTTTGTGTTTCTTTGTAATTTCACCATGTTTGTTGTTGTGCTCAAGATGTCGTCATTCATTTTAATGACATGTCAAATCAAATGTATTTAGCACTGTATTGGCATACAATCCAGCCTTCCTCAGTCATATAGCACAAATTGTGGGTAGTCGAGTCACACAATGAGTAAAAATGTAGTGAAGGCGTGACTACTATTATGTCGTTTTTGGTGGCCAGGAGCGCTGTTTGTTGTCATTGTTGGTTAAAAAAAAGTTATATTTTGAGTCTTTTTTTTTTCTTTTTTTTTTTCTAGTCGCGTCTGTGGGAGGAAGAGGAAGGGAACACCGGTGAAGGTGTGCGACCGAGCATACGTTACCGAAGATGAGGAGGAGGAGAGCATGTCAGAACACAGCTACAGCCCTGGTACACAACATTTTTTCAGAGATACAATTTTCATATTATTACAGTTTGAAGTCCCCACCTTTCATTTTCCAAACTCTCTTCATGGACTCCTTCCATTGTGTCCCAGGTGACAGTCAGTATCCAGAGGGTGCTGAGGACCGGCTGCCTCCAGCTGGGAGTCCCTACTACCTGCCTGATCCCTCTCAGCTCTGGTAAGCAACGTCAGCGTCCCCCAGCTTGCTTTGCTGCTGGTGAAGCCGTGGTTCTAGCATTGCTTTGATGTCAACCAGCGTCCCAGAGTTGGGAGAAGAGGGAGCGAGTGGCGTCAGGGGCCCCGTGCTTTTCCACCCGCCGCCAAACTGCCGCATTCGAGAGGTCCACTGTGGCACGCAGGTCCGGCTGGTGGTCATCGCCATACGAGACATCGCCAAGGGGGAGGAGATCACGGTCGATTACAGCCTGACCGACTGGGGAGAGAACGCCATGGTGAGTAAATGACTTTAAACTCACATGTAAGAAATGCTCACAGTTTAGGCCAAAGCTTGAAGAGAACGGTGATCGGGTTCAGTGGTGGAGTCTCTGTGCCATATGCAGCTATACACCGTATGACCACTAGAAAAGGTCCCGAATGACCGTACAACCACTGAAAAATGCGCAAAGATATGTATCAGGCTGTTTTTTCTTTCCTGTTTAAAACATGTGATTAAAAGGATGTTTTATGTTCTGATCTGTTTATGTCAGTTGTTGCTTTAGTGTCGCTTCGCGTTAGAGAATTTATTTTTTAAATTTTTGCACCACTTTCTGCACTTGATTGCTGAAACTTTATTTTTATATAAGTGTTTTAATTATTTATTCATTTTTCTTTATCTTAATTAATTTGTCATGTGATGTTGTTGGCCTCTCCGTTAAAGTCCAGCTGTAAATGATGTTATAGATCTTGTGTTGGTCCAATACATTTACATTGAGACACTGACATCATCAGATGAGTCTTTCATGATGTCCCTGCTATGTGGATGCTGCATCCCCTGAGACTGATGGAGCTTCTGGTTCTGTGTTGTTTTGAAGCAGCTGCTGATGATGGACAGATGTGTACGAGGCTGGGGATCAGATTATAGAACGAGAATAAACTAGACACCACAACTGATGGGGTTTATGTTATTTGTCAAACTGATTGTGGTGTGTTTGACTTGCGACCACCAGGAGGAGGAAGCGGGCCCCCACCCTCTGTCGCTGTCCGTGTCTGATTACCTCACCCCCTCCTGGTCGCTCTCACCTTCCTCCTCCCCCCTTACCCACTCGGAGCCCAGCGACTCGGACCGCGAGGAGGACGAGGAGGAGGAAGAGGACGATGACGATGACGATGATGAGGAGGAGGAACTGGAGGAGATGAGGGGTCGGATGCTTCGCCGGCGCAAGAAACGTAAACTTCCAGCGCCGGTCAGTTCCAAGAAGAAAAGCACCGGCGCCGCCTCCGCGGGGCCGGGCCGCCCTGCTTGCTCCTCCTTCTCCCGCCCAGCGCCTGTTCCACCTGCTGCACCCAGACCCCAGGCGCCGGGCGCACTCGCTGCTCCTCCAACCACCAACATCAACAACAACATCAACATCAACATCGGCGGCTCCGGCAGCGCCACGCTGAGCCGGCGGCAGCACTGCCCGTACTGCGGCCGCCACTACCGCTCGCTGGCTCGCCACCTGGAGAAGCACCACGCCAACCAGCCGGAGGTGCGCACGGCCCTGGAGCTGGCCCACATGCACACGCACGGCTCTGCTAACGGCACCGCCGCTCCTCCTCACCCCTCCTCCTCTTCCTCCTCCGCCGCCGCCGCCGCCGCTCCTCCTCACAGCCACTCCTTCGCTGTTCCTCAGCCCTCCAGCGCCCCGCCTCCCCCACTCTTCTCCAGGGAGAGGGAACCCCCGGCCACGCGCTCCAGCGCTGGAGGAGTCTCCTTCTCCCTGTCGCTATCGCCGCCCTCCACCACTCAACAGACGGCCAGTAAAAAGGCTCCTGTCGCACCGGCGCCGTCAGCGCCGTCAGCGCCCCCTGCCAAACGCATCGCTCTGCAAGCGGCGTCTCGAGTGAAGACGCCCTCCCCTCCTCCCCCGTCCACACCCAGGAGGGGTCGGAGGATGAAGAAGGAGAAGCCCGAAGAGCAGCCGAAGGTGGAGGAGGAGAGCGTGAGGAGCCAAGAGGAGTTGGCTCCGCCTCCCACCCCGGAGCCGGACGTCGACCCCAACGAGGAGCTGGAGCTGAGTGCAGGAGAAGAAGACGCACCAGAGGAGAAAAATGGAGAGACAGTGAGGTTGGTTTTAACTGATGTCACCCACATTGTTGCACAACATTGTCACATCAGGGCTCGACGGTGGGGTCATTTCCATGGCATTTGTGTCTTAAAATGGAGCCGTTTGCAAAATGCAATTGGGAACACTGAAGGTTTTTGTCTTTTTTATTAAATGTTAATTTACCTCCTTTGTTGTGCTGACGTGCTGTCACAGAGACTCCATGCAGCTATGAAATTTTAGAACTGTCACGTACAGCATGAAAAGGAGCTCATCTGCAAGCTCTCAGCGGGCTCCTGGGACCACCGCTGCCAGTGAAGTAAATCACCTGATTTATTTCAGAGGCCCTACTGGTCACATATGAACGCTACACGTTTTGACTGAACACAGGTCGAAAGAAAAGTTTCCTCTGTCTTCTCTGTGGAAGTAAAGTGCCTCAGGTGCCAAAATGAATCACTTTAAACCTCGAGTATGTTTTTCTACCTAAATATAATGAATCGTTTGCTGACAAATTCCTCCTTATTCCCCTTTATGAGAGGAAACACATTTGATTTGTTTTCATCAAGCCCCTAAAATTGTTGATGTGCTCCTAAATTTTTCTACGTTAGAAGCACGCCCCCTAGTGGACGCCTTCGGCAATTGCCTAGCGTCGAGCCCCGTGTACATATTACTTATTCACAAGTGTTTAGATGCTCTTAATCATTCTAGCTGCTGCTTTTCAATGCCCCCCCCAGCTCCCAAAGACACCACACCTCTCCGCTGCTCTCCTCGCTCTCCTGCTTGGTTCTCTACCTCCGCCGCCAGCAGCACTCGTCCTTCCTGTCGCTGAGCCGCTCGCCGCACTCTGCCGAGGCCTGGCGGCTGCTCTGCCACTCCAGCCTGTCCCTGCTCATCCTGTACAACCGTCACAGGGAGTGCGAGGTGGCCAAGCTCACCATCCAGGACTACCGCAACCGCTCCACCCCCCAGAGCAGCAGCATCAGCAGCAGCAGCAGCAGCATCAGCAGCAGCGGCGGCACAGAGTCCCTCTTGTCTCCGTTTGAGCGGCAGGTTCTCTGTCACCTGCCGCGGGCCAGCGTCCTGGGGAAACGCGGCCGCGTCCAACCCCTGGTTCTCCCACCACACTGCGAGTCCTGCCTGGACCTGCTGCTGCAGACCAGCCCCAACGTGGGAGTGGACCCGGGAAGCCCCTACGTCTTCTCTCGTCCCTACCACTCTCCCGCCACCCCTCTCCGGGGGACGGACCTCCTGAGGAACCAGGCCCGGGCCAGCGGGGCCAAGAACCCGGGTTCTCTCACGGCCACGCGGGTGCGACGGCAGGTGGCGATACTCACTCAGCTGCTGCTACTGGAGGAGGGCGAGAGCCAACAGGGGGCGGCCACCAAACGACTGGAGGACTTCCTGGAACGAGAGTACCACGTGACGCAGAGCTGCGCCTCCATCTTGCGCGACCCGGCGCTGATGGGCCGCGTGGGCCGCGTGGTCCTCTATGGCGAAAGGGAGGGCGTCCTCTTCCGAGGGATGAGTCTGCAGCACATCTGCCTCGAGTTGGATGGTGAGGTTTCACTTTGCTTACATCGCCTCTGTGTTCAAACCATCATGTGCAGCGTTTGCCACTGAAGCCTTTATTAAATTAAAACATCCATTTTTTTGAGAGGCTCCGCTCGCGATAGTAAATTGGTTATTGAGCCCCAACGTCGAGGAAACAAACTAGAAACCTCTTAATTACACACTGACAGGTCTATGATATTTTTTTAATGTTGGTTTTATTTAAAGGTTTATATTATTTTACATGTGGGTGAGGATTGAGCTTGAGTGGTGACTTCCTGATGTTATCACTCAGCGAGAACACGTCAAAGTCACTCAAGAAATGCTCTTACTGGACTTCATATAAAACCACAGCCAACTGTTTTTCTCTTTTTCCCAATTAAATGCCATTTTTTTAGCTTTCAAAGTGCAGGCAGGCCAAATTAAGCTAATTAACGGCTTTACCTTCACTTAAAGTTTGGCAAATTACTGCTTATCGTAGCAAACTGCCACAAGTATGATCATGAAGAGCCCGTTAGTTTGGGAGGTAGTTTAACTGGGCATTTATCAAGTCAAATTACATGGGTTA
Organism: Nelusetta ayraudi; assembly: GCF_046127955.1. Classification (NCBI taxonomy): domain Eukaryota; kingdom Metazoa; phylum Chordata; class Actinopteri; order Tetraodontiformes; family Monacanthidae; genus Nelusetta; species Nelusetta ayraudi. Next base: position 311,152 of record NW_027466178.1, on the reverse strand, counting down.
CTGTGTGGAAACGTTGAGCGTGAATCATCGCCACATGTTTTGAACTCTCTCCTGCAGTCATGTCTGGCAACTCGGCCGACTCGTTTTCCGAGGACTCGGAGGCCGAGGAAGAGAAGGAGGAGGTGAAGGAGAAGCCGGAGGTGGTTGTGAAGAAGAAAAAAGGCCCAGGACGGCCGCCGCGAAAGAAGAGAGCGCCCACCACCCCCTCTCTGCCCGTCAGCCCGCCTGCATCCAATACACACAAGAGGAGATGTGTTCCGCCAAAGTCAGGTAACGGTCAGCCTACGGAATCCTCAAGAAGCCACTTCCAGATGTTAAATGTTCTTTAACAGCGCCCCCCTCTGCCTCCTGCAGGGAAGCGCGGTGTGCTGAAGCGTCCGTGGTCCGAGGCGGAGCGCGTCGCTGTGGAGACGCACCTCAAGAGGAACCTCGTGGAGCTGCGAGTGCCGGCCAAGGCCGACTGCGAGCGCTGTCTGGAACTCTGCCCCCTGCTGGTGAGCAATCACAGAGACTGGCGAGCCATCAAGTTCTACGTCCACAACCGCATCCAACTGCTGAAGAAGCAGGGCAGGAGGGAGAGCGCCGCCGCCGTCTGCTAGGACACAGACTCAGTGTTGATGGTAGACTTGTAACTACAGTGTAATAAACCAGCAGCAGTTGGAATGAAGAGGAAAAGTCTGTGGCTGCATGGGAGCGATGCCTCAGGTGCAATTACCTGAGTTGATCTTAGGGTTTGGTAGTGAGGGCGCCTCCGTGCAGTGTAGTTGTACCTTCAGGATACTGATTTCAAACAGCTGGACAAGAGTTCACTGTGTCCTGTCAATGACACAAGACACAGTGAACGAGGTTTTTTTGTACAGATAAATTTTGTGTCATCTTTTTTTATGACGTAACAAAGTGTTGGAAGATTCAGGAGAGAGACAAATGCTTTGTGAAGACACGCAGCAACAGTTATGGTCCCAGGTCAGATGTGAATGTGTGAATCTTAGGAGTCAGTGGTTGTGCTCTGTAAAATCCCCAACTGTTGGACTGTGTGTCTCCAGGATGAATACCATTGATGAACTTGTATAGATTGTGTTTGGTATTAACTTGTACTCCCAAAGTGTATTTCAAAAGTATTCTTACAAGTGTTGGACTACGAGCCTCCGTCAAATGGTTCTTACTTCCCCTTTTTATCATCGTGATAGACTGTTGTGTATCAAGGCACGCTGACTTGAATTTATTGTGCATCAGAAAAAAACATGACATATGGTCTTATTTACAAAGTAAATACTTCTTTATCTTAAAGTATACAGTAGTGATGAAATATTTAGTATTTAGTATTGCTATGTTGTATATACTGTAAATATCTGTACCTATTAAAGTGTATGACATTTTGATGTGTTTTTCCTAAACAGGATTGTTAAGTGAGTTTTGCATTGTGGACGCCAAGGGCACAAACAAAACAGAAATGACAAATAAATCTAGAATTCCAATTTCGTTAGTGTTTGTTTAAGAAAAGGTATGTTAACGATTCAAGTATTTAAAAAATCCAAAATGCCATTTATTGAGTCAAAATTGTTTTGTTTCCAATTAGTTGACAAAAGCATCAATCGACAGTCAAGTTCAATGATAAGCAGACCCAGGAGAGCAGACGTCACGCATCATGCACAAATGAACAGAATGCATTTGTGCAGATGTATATAGAAACGCAAATTAAATGCACAGTATTTGCTGCTCTAAATTACCGAGGTTAAAATAATGCACTTAAAAAAGAAACAAAAAAATCAGTTGAATCAAAACCTCTTTGAGTGTGATGTATACATTTTGGATATTTAAATCAGCAAAACTGAAAAATTTAATTTAGCATAATCATCATCCACAGAAGACAATCTTCCTGTTGGCTTGCGCCCATGCTTCGATTACAGTCTCCCCCAAAAATCTGGAATTCAGGGCATCTACTTCAACTCATAGTTTGGTAAACTCGCATATAACAAAATGATGCACCACATAGATTAAATATGGTTTGAGCTGAACTGAGAGCAGAGTAAAAACAGACTTAATTTGATTCAATCAGCACTCTTAAGTTTTTTTTTTTCAAGTGTTTTTTTTATTCATTGGAAACTTGCTAAACTTTGGCTGAAGAGTTTTTGTTTGTCATTACTCTGATGTTCTGGAATACATCAAGCCAAAATTAAGCACCGCACATTATCTTGGTTTGTATTACTTTTCATGTCTGGCATTTAACATTGACATTTCTCACAACTATCTCATAAACAATAAATATTGGATGTAAAGCACTGTCAGCTGTTTTTCAGCTATGGATGCTGATGACTGCATCCACAATAGCAAAATGTCCAATAGTAACATTGTCAAAAAGTAAAGTACAGGAACTGAGAGTTTTTGCTTTATTATATGTATGTAATGTGTTATCCTGATTTACACTGTATGTTTCTCTTAAAAATCTTATTGAGGTTATTTTCGATTAGAATCTTTTCTCTGTCTTTACGCATGAACGTCACAAATCACCAACCTCGTGTTTTTAAGGTTTTTGACAAGTACAGAGGAGGGACAGTGAATCAATCGGGAGAAGGATGCTGAGGTTGGAACTGGCAGGCAGAAGGCCAAGAAGACAAGCGGAGAGGAAATTTATGAATGCAGTGAGAGAGGATGAGAAGTCAGTTGGTCTGCAAGATAAGTTCGCAGAGGATGGAGGGGGTCAGATGGAGGCAGGTGATTGGCTGTGGCCAGCAGCCAAAAGGAAAAGGAGTTCTATCAAAATGAAAAAAGGTCAAGGTACTGTTACAGAGTATTGCGAGTGGTACTCTCGCAGTATAGCTGGACAAAAACATTTGTCATGTGTTAACCTCGGTGGTGATTGGTCTCCTAATCCTGCGTTGAAAAGTGGATACAGTTCATGACCAACAGCTAAACAGTCAAACTTCTAACGAGACTTTCCTCTTTTCCACACTATAGAAGGAATGTTTTCCAGTATCACAATCCAAATTACCACCAACTGTGTCCAGTCTGGATGAGACCTGAAGTAACACCTGAGGTTCTGTGTTCAAGTGAAAGAGCTCAGAGGAAGAGGAAACACACCAGAAACCATTTGATACACTGGGAGCAGCATCAGACTGAAGAGGTACAGTATGTTCTTTGCACAGGTAACACCGAACCAGCGAGACTTCTCTATTCGTTTTAATCAGAGTCTCATTATACAGTCGTCCGCACTGACTGAGATATGGGTTTCCTGCCCTGGCAAAGTCAACAGTCACTGTTAGAAAATCAAATCAAAATTAAGATGGGATGGGATTAGAAAAGAGCAGGTGAGATTCAAAAAGGTTCAAATTAAAATATGGCATTTATAAAATGATGATTGTTGAGGATTCTGACAGGACAGGAAAAATTTCTTTAAACCATTCTTCTTTCAAAATTTAGTTTATCACAATCTTCTTTGTCAAGAAATTACAGTCAAAAAAAAAAAAGACACGTTTTCAGATTTTCAACAACAGCGAGATCCCACTTCCTGTTTCATTCAGATAATGTCTGGGGGGAAACGGATTTCAATTAGGGTGGGTGTTTGTTATTTTTACAGCACCATGTTGAGTGTATAAATAATACACAATTATTATGGTTAATGTCACAAACATGAATCATTCATTTTAGCACATCATTTGGTCGTAAAACAATACAAGCGACAAAGAAATCCAGCCAGAAGAGTCGGCTCTTTTTAATGAGCCGAGCCAAAAGAACCGGTTCTCTGAAAAGAGCCGAGATTCCCGTCACTAGTTCACACACACAGACGGAGTATTTTATGTAGACTACGTCACTGGCTAGCACCACAAACCGAAACCACTGATCTGGCTGGCTCACGCTGTTACCTGCAACATCCACCAGGCGGTACTCACCACCCGCTCTCAGTACTTGGCTCGAGGAGTTGAACTCCAGCGCTGTGCATACAAACGCACTGACTGATCCCTTTACCCCGTCCGACTTTATCCCTTCACTGTCACAACAGGTGCTACATGAATGCAACAAGAAATACACAACAGCAGAGTTTAAATAGCTCCACTTCTCGCAACAACAACCCTAATAACTAAATAAGTGAATTACGTTTACCAGAATTTGTATCTTTCAAACACTTTTAAAGAAAAAAGCCATAAGCATGTTTTTCCAATGTAGGACATAGTTATTTGAAGAACAGTAGGGTAGGAAGCCAAACTTTATTGAACACAGCGGTCAAGAACAAAATGAAACGAGATTAGACACATTTTGGTGCAAAGGTGAGACAGTGTTGTTTTTAGTTTTTAGTGCACATTTCATCAGTTGCACAGGTTGGTCCTGCAGCACCTGGCTGTCGATATTCCTGGATAATTCAGTCTCATGCAGTCCACCATCTTCATGCAGCTCTTGGAGTAGGTCGGCCCTGTGGAAACACACACGAGGGTGGATGATCGGTGTATCTAGTTTTATTGCGTTGTGTTTGTTTTTTTAGTTGGTTAATTTTCACTGCTGCTCAGAGAAAGGGACCATATCACTCACGGGTTCCTGCATAAAAGATGATGCTGGCGCAGACGTCGGTCGGGCCGTGGCAGGTCTCCACAGGGCTGGAGCAGATCTTTGATCCGCCACAGTTACATTGTAAGGCTTCGCCTGAGACAAAAAAAAAGTGAGTTTGTTCAACATTTTAGGGCAAACTTGTATAAAGTGACAACAGAGGAGCCAACTCACTGTGGCTGACGGCCAACAACACAACAAGAGCGAGAATAACAGTCTTCATGTTGTACTGATGTGGCGGTTCTTCACGCAGGTCTCTGCTCAAAGAGATGAAGAGGGGGGAGAGTTGAAAAAACACACACTGACCATCACGACCCAGGTCGGGATACTATGGACAAGTCTTACCAGAGCGAACCAGATGAGTTGTGTTGTGACAATGTGCTGCTGATGGTCCCCTTTATTCAGTCTTGTTACACAATATTTGCACCATAGTTAAATTTCTAGGACATTTTAAACTAGGGAAATCTGTAAACAGCACTGACTCATGGGAAACACACGCAAGAGGGCAGATGGTCTAGTCTGTGGCAACACCAAAACTACCAACAAAAAAAAGAATAAATATTCAGAACTTTTACTGAAGTCTGCTTTCTTAACGTCCTAATGACACAATGTGTATCTGATGAGAGAGAGAACAGTTTAACGGCTTGGTACGGTGCGATAATGTCAATAATTTCTATTTGTTTTAAACAGAATCAGCTCTATGACCTGTTTCTTGTGAAATCGAATACTGCACGTACTATTGGGAAAGCACCATGTATTTGTTTCTAATGAACCAACCAAACTGGCTGTATTGACACAAGGGGTGAGGAAAGTGAGCCAAATAACACAGACCTTAAACGTATGATTAAAACACATGATGTTGCATTTAGAGTCTTTTTTCTTTTTGTTGTAATCAAATTTAACTAAAAAAGAATGTACAGATTGTCAACTGTTATCTGTCAAATGTTGGAGTTTTCCATCCTTTCCATCAGACTGAGTGACAAGAAAGGATTTAGTAGCAGATATTTGTATACATGGAGATGCTACTTGTTTTGACATTTTACGTGTGTGTGTGTGTGTGTTTGTGTGTCAGAAGTGATGAATGTGACAGCTCAGTAAAAGGACACAGTTGTATATTCCTGCATACTTTATTTTGTCAGCCAAGGGGAGATCAGTGTAAAAGAACAGAGCTCTCGAGCTCTCTAAATATTGTATGAGTAACACGATTCCTCCTGGAAGTTTTTTTTTTTGTTTTTTTTTTCATTATTATCATTCATTTGAAAAGGAATGGCAGCCTTAAACTCTTCATGGGACTCACCTTTCTAATAAATATGTTTCTTTATCTATATTTTAAAAGCCCTGTTATGTTTAAAGGGGAGGAAAAAAATATGTTTTTAAGTCAGCGCAGAATAAATGTAGTGTGATTTGGCCTATTTCCAGGTGCAAAAAAGAAAGTGAAGATGAACTAATTTGTTGAATTTTTCATCTCTGAATCTTACAAATTACGCACAGTTTACTTATCAGAAGAGTTGGGATTTCAGCTTGTGGTTCAAATCCTTTGAACATCTTAAATAAGAAAACAAAAACAAAAACAAATAAATGAATAAAAACAGTCTATGCTGCGTGTTGCACATACCCTTGGCCCCATGTGCAAGACGAAGCGTGTGTCACAGAATCAAAGCCTCCGCTTGCTCACACCTGCATCTGTGCACACAGTCAACAGGTAGTCAAGGTAGAATGCTGACACATTAATCTGGAAACCTTTTCCTTAGGAAAAAGAATGAACAACTTTACCATGCCAAGAGGTAACAGGTATTCAGAACTGCAAAAATGCCTCTTGTGATGTTGAAAAACATATTTACAGTGTGGACTGGAGCCCACTGCTGTGGGCCCACCGGAGAGAAGCCCAGACAGTGCACACGCGACATGCTTCTTGCATAGAAATGGTGTCGTTTTGCCAAGAATCGGATCGATATTTGAGCCCAGCCAATAAGAGGAGGTCACACAGCAAGCACACGTTCAATCTGTGGTGGCATCTGCTTGAACACTGTCAGAACACGACCAGATCGCTCGACTCAGTCAGTGAGGTCCAGACACCACGACTGTTCCGCGCTCGGGGTTTGAACTGCCATGCTGGACCTTTGACACAACGTGCTTGCTAACCGTTCCCGCCCTCCTCGAAGGCCCCGTTCCCCAGCCGGTGCTCCAGACTGGCGGGGGGGTCGCACAGCGGGAGGCGAGGATCCAGAGTTTCTGACCGCGACGGCCCCGTTTCCAGTGAGGACCTGCGAGCGGGGAGGCTGGACAGTGTGGGCGAGGCAGACACAGGGAGCATCGGGGGGCACGAGTCCTTGATTTGGAATATGGAGGAGTCCTCCATCACGTTGTGAGTGGCGGTGGCGGTGGTGGCGGCGGACGGGACGAGGCAGATCTCCTCCGGTTTGTCCAGCGGCGTCTTGACACCGGGCTGAGCAGGCAGGCAAGGAGGCCGCGGGTTGGAAGCGGGCGAGGAGTCCAGCAGGCTCTGCGTGGACGCGCCCGACGGCCGGCTGGTCAAAAGGCAAGAAAATCCATCGGCGTCGGTGGGAGGCTGCAGGCACAAGGCGGGCTGGGACTGGCTGATGGCGGTGGGGCTGGACCCCAGGGGTCTGCTCTCGCTGGTTCTGTGGCCCGGTCCATGAGGTGCAGCGGCGGGACCTTCACACTGAGACTCCGGGCTGATGTTGAGGAGAGGCCCGACGCTCCACTCGCTGGGTGTGCTCGTGCTCTCAGAGCCTTGACCCGGGGCCGGACGGTGCCCGGGGTTCATCGGTGGACTCGCGCGGAGCTGCGTCTGCTGGCTGCTGGTCGTGTGGCCCTCGGTCGCGGCTGCACCGCAGCCCCACTGGGCGCCGTGCGAGCCGCCCGGTGACCCGAAGCTGGCTGGCTCGCTGCGAAGGTGGTAGGCTGAGGACGGGCTGAAAGACACGTCCGTGCTGGGGTGCGAGGTGGGCATGGACACCATCTGAAGGCCGTACGGGTAGGCGTTATAGTGTTGCATGGATATGTGGGCCTGCAGCAGGTGCATCATGTGGTGCAGACCCTTGCTGAGCACAGAAACCTCCTCATTCAGGGTCCCCATCTGTGTGGAGAGCACACGGTGTTAAGGAAGACGGCGGTGAATGATTGCGTGACTCAAGAGGAGCTGTGAGGAAACAGCTCATCGCAATAGCTGGGTTTCAGTCATGTGGGTATGAAGACACGCAAAGGTGGCGGATTCAGATGGAGGGCAGGAAGTAGAAATGGAATTAGAGCAGTTAGAGCGAATGCAGCACCCGTAAACTACGCAAAACATCTGCATTTTTCTATAGACAGCTGCGTTGTCTGAAGGAACGCTTCAGGAGATCCTTCCTGCCGAGGCCCATTACCCTGTGTCTTCACATCTGCTTTGGTTTTTTGTTGTACACAGTTTATTTTTTGTACTATTTTTTAGTGCTGCAACATTGTAGTTTCCCAATTTGGGATCAATAAAGTACATCTATCTATCTATTTATCTATCTACAGGACAGATCCCCAGCAACTAACCTGCTCTTCACTTCCTGCCATTCATCTCAGACTCACAACCAGAAGCTGTTTTTTTTCCTTCTTCTAATGACCCAGCCGAATTACTCAATCTGCTTTCCGGCTGCTGCGCAATAGTGAAATCCCCCAGGAAACACAGTCTGAGGTAAGTGACGCAAATAGGCAGGACGGGAGACAGAAAACTGGGAAACTTAGAGCAGAACAAATGAGAGAAAGGAAGACTAGAGCTACGCTGCATAGAGCTAAAGTTGTCACCCTCTTCATATATATTTATATATACATATATATACATGGACTACCGACTCAGCAACCCCTGACTGTACTTTAGTGCAGAGAGAGCCCTGCTGATTAATTAGTATCTCTACTTCAGACAGGTACCTGGGACCATCTGCACCTGCTTCTGCTCCCTCCACATCCAAAGTGAAAGTCACCTCAGCAGGGCCTTCACCCTACCGGGCGCCACTCATCAAACTTGGTCCCGGCGCAGAAGTGCAGAAAGAAGTTGATTCTAAAAAAAAAACAAAAAAACAAAACAATCCTGGAAGAGTCTCCTCACCTTGTTGTTGAGTTGACTGATGCTGCGCTTGACCTCCTCCGTCTCCTGCAGCAGGACGGCATTGGCCTGTGTGCACTCTGGAGGAGACAGACAGAGGACGGATCAGTGACCCGCAGACGACCGCCGCAACATTAGCACGTCCTGCACGTGCAATCAGCAACTTTTGTGTGGTAAGTTAACTCTTTACGGAGCAAGCCTGTCATTTACAGAGGCACATTATCATTTATTATTATTAATACTAATAATAATACTACTACTACTAATAATAATAATAATAATAATAATGATAATAATAACAATAATAATAAAACATGGACTGCAGAATAAGTTTTATTTTACACTGCACCACACACTGCTTGACTAGTGAGAAGTTTCTCATTGCAAAAGGAAATTAATGTTCTTATAATTTTTAAATTATAATTTTTTCAAAATTTAAATTTTTCATATACGTGTATTGTTTTACATACACAAAATAACATCAATGGACAAGCAACTCTGTATGGAAGCTTCTTCATATGTGATTTAGTCTAAAAATGTTAAAAGTCACTTGTGAAAAATTATCTTCTTATATTCACAATTGAAATTCCAGTAGTTCCATTTAAAAATATCTCATTGTTTCACTGAGCACCTAAAAGGTTCAAAGCCAGGACAGGAAGTTGCTCTGGTCGAGGCCTTTGATGCCTCATTGTGCTGGACCTGAGTGGAGATATTGACATCTTTGGCTCTAACCTGAAGAAAAAAATGTTTCATGGCAACCTACGGGGGGCGCTGTAGTAACGCACAAACATTCTGACTCTCCTCTGCCTTCACTGCTTAGACTGGTAAGCAACCCAGTCGTGGGTTACTCTAAACTAGATGAGATAAAGTTGAACGTGACACATGACCCCGGGATGAACCTGAGTGGAAGCTCATGATCAGCTGCAGCCTGCAGCCTGGTTTGACCCCTGCTGTCCTTCAACATGTTCTACATGTTCCTCGGCTGTCGGGACGCCGGGCTGTCATTTCATTCCCCCGGGACTCTCGTGTTGCCCTGTTCTCATCCACCCTTTAAACTGCTGAGTTCACCTGCAGCCATCTGGCAGTTGGCTGACCCTCGCAGCAGGTGGCGGCAGCGGCGGCGGCTCCGCCTACCTTGGTTGCAGCTTCCAGAGCTGGCGTTGGGCCCGTCGCGCTCCACGTTGAAATGGAAGGAGTGGCCGTTGTCTTCGATGCCATCGACGACCCTGGCGGGGAGGAGGGAGGAGAAGGGAGGAGTAAGGCAACGTAACCAGAGACGGCGTTTTCAATTATGGCGAAAAGCCAGCTTGGCGACGCAGGAGAGAGCTGCTGCTGCGGGCAGACGTGAGGAGAAGAGAGGAGAGGAGCCCTGGAGGCCACCTGAGATCTCTGCAGCAGCGGTCACACGTAGCTGGGGCTCAGGGTGACTCTGGGCTGCATCAGGGATGCAGGTGACCGGGGCAAAGAGATAGAATGCCAGGTAATAAAATACAGTGGGGACATCTGTGGAAATATGCAATGCAAATATGCTGGATTTGCATTAGAGGGGAGGAGGAGGAGGAGGAGGATGATGATGATGATGTTGATCTTTCAGATCTTTATTGTTTATATTTACAGGTCCTAGAATTACTGCATTATTCAGAAAAGAGTTTAATGCCTGAAAACAGCATATTTAGCCCCCTGTTTGCAGCGATCCTCTGCACCAACACTGGGTTTTAGCTTGAAACTGATGTACTGTTGGACCTTCACAAAACAACAGCAGTGGACTGAGAGGGTGGAGCAGACATCTGTGTAGAGTTGTGACTTGCCAACTAGTGGAGAGGTATCATTGCCCTTTGTGACATCATCATCACCATCATCATCATCACAAGCTACATTTAAAAATATTGAATTGTTTCACTGAGCACCTAAAAGGTTCAAAGCCATTTAGACAGGAAGTCGCCCGGGTCGAGGCCTTCGATGCCTCATTGTGCTGGACCTGAGTTTGGCTCTAACCCGAGGAAGAAAAGGTTTCATGGCAGCCTATGGGGGGCGCTGCAGCAATGCAATATTCTGACTCTCTTCTGCCTTCCAGTATAAGAAACCGGGGTTTCAAGTTCTCATGAGTGCAGCAAGCAAAATAAGTAAAGAATGGACTTTTTCCAAGTCTGTGACAAGACAGAGACACAGACTGCTGATTGCTGTGCAAAATGGAACCTTTTTTTTTTATATTTCACCTCCTGAAGCTGCATCAATGGATTTCAAACTCAAGTTAACAGCATTAAAAACTTTTTTTTGGAACATTGCCACAGGTTGTGTGGTTTGCCTCAGGGGCACTTTGAGAAGGATCATCTTATTCAATCAGAAATTAATTACACTAATGCAGGCATGAGTTGATGTAGTTATTGTAGCGCATTTATAAACTATTTAATATGTATACATATAAATACATGCATCTATTCATAAAAACATTTATAAATAGATGCATTAAGACACTCTGGCCTTACCTGGGACTGAGGTCTGGGGGCCCAAAGCAGGTGACAGTTGGGATCAGCAGCTTCCTGGGCTTCAGCTCCACGTCGCACTCTGCCTGGCCCGACGCCGAGGCCGGTGCCGCCGTCAGGTGGCTGGCGTGTTCTCTCTTCGCCGGGGGCTTTGGCGACACGGCCTGACCGTGGACGCCGCGGCTCAGGCTCGGGGAACGGCAGTGTCGCAAGGCGTTGAACTGCCGCAGCTCGTCCCCCAGCAGGTTCCCCAGGGACGTGCGGCGGACGGGGCTGCTGAGGTTGGGCAGCAGCAGATTGCGGCGGGAACGCGTGCTTGGGGAGAGGTGGAAGGAGTCGTCTGAGGCGTCGCCCTTTGTTTCCACGATGGACGGCAGCCTGGGCTCCTGCTCAAAGAGCAAAACGGGATCGTGAAAAAAAATACAATAAAGGGCAAATGCTGTAAAACTACTAAATTATATGGATCAAACACAGACAGTTATGATAAAGCACAAACACAGGCAGCCCCCCGCACCTGCAGTGTGTTTGCAACCTGCTCTAAATTTAAAATGCCACTCACAATCCTAAAATATTTTACCATCATTCCCGCATATAAAAAGCCAATCTACTTTTAAAAGGTGCTGCTAAGTGTTAATCACAGGCTCATTCAGGCTTTAATTAGATGCACCTGCGGACACTTCAATCACAATGACGGTTCATCCCCATTACGTCTGAACAGGAGGAGAAAACACGGCACTCGGGGAGCTTGCGTTCACAAAAAGTAGCTCACGAGGTTCCCAGGCAGAGGAGCCACTGGCCGAGTTTGAAACAGGCTCCGGGGGGACTGAGCAACTCTCCCCTTTTTAAATGAGTTTGCACCTGAAGGGGAAGAACCTCGTGCAAACCCTCCCACTGCGATCGTCAGCGGTGCAGAACACCGAGGCTGTCGAGACCGTCATCCGGTCCAGAAACAGAACATGAGAGAGTGTGACGTGGGTGCAATTAACTAATTTAAGTTCTAAACTAATTATTACTTGCTGGTGTGTTTGGAGACATGGAGAGAGTAACGGCTGAACAGATTAATCGACGCAAGTCCATTAAAAAAATAAATTGTTCGGTTACAATTTTCCTGAATCCAATCTGAGCTGCTGCTAAACAATAGTGCTGCTCCTGTGTTTCACACAGATGCTTATTGTGTCATGTACTTGACACCAGGATGGATTTTTTTTTTTTAATACCTTTTAGTTTTAAACTGTCTGTGGTTGTTGTTTCAGCTGGTATAAAAAACAGTTGTGCCATTTTTAGACTTTCAGTGTTTTTCATGTTTTCACATCTTTTCACATCTTTTGACATTTCAAATGAAATTGTTTAATCGAGCGAATCAAAGGAAATCGATAGTCGACTACCACAATAATTGACAGCTGCAGCTCTGGAGAGAATGAATAAAATGGAGGTCAACTCACGAGGGAAAGCCTGGGTGACCTCAAGAACCTGCTGTGGCCCTGCAGGAAGTCAAAGGAAGAAAAAATAGTTTCAAAAAACGCACCATCAAGGGAAACATGCAAAGGCAGAATGATCAAAAATGTGGTTATTGTGAAGTTGACAAAAAAAATTGCTATAATGGACTGTCCACTTGACAATCTGTTAACTTCCTTCTTGAAATAAATAAATAAGATGAAGTATTTGGATGCTGCAATAGACGACTGGCTGGTGTCCGTCCTCAGGTCACAGATTTCTGTTGAGGCAGATAACAATTCCTCATCTGTGCTGCAGTATGAAAGCACCTCCCATTCCACTAGAAATCCCATCAGAAGGCGTGTGCGTGTGTGTGTGTGTGTGTGTGTGTGTGTGTGTATGTGCCCTGTATCTCACTCAGGTTGGCCAAGCACTCCTTCATTCTGTCAGCACACACAGACTCTGGTGCTCGAGTGAAAACCCAGAGCAGATGGTGCGAGAGAAGAGGGTAACAAGTGCTCATGATCGACTGCACCCCAGAGACGGACGCTTACATCGGCGGCCGAGACGAGAAACTACAGCAAAAGACAGCATGGGCGTGTACGTAAACTCGATCGTTCAACGACAGCAACAACATCACATTTGTGCCCTGACTGCAGTTCCAATCACCACTGATGGATGGATGGATGGATGGATAGATAGATAGATAGATAGATAGATAGATAGATTTAGGAAGCTTTACATCACTGGAATAGTAACTTTATCCATCTATCTCTCTGAGCCTCTAAAACCAAACAAACAAACAATTCCCACCAATCACTGATAAAATCTCCAAACAGAGGAGCAGTTTTAAACCAAGATCTCCGTCCAGACAGAAGTGGAAGGTCTTCAGACAGCCGTGTCAGGATCGTCCGTCACACGCCTGATTTTTGTTTTTGATGGTCTAATTCAACATAAAGCTCCTGCTTGACCAGTGCTGGGTTCTGCTGCCCTGCCAACACCACAGCCCATCTATTTTGGGCCCACGCGCCGTCTTGCATAACACCGACGCCTAAAAAACTGAGGCTGCCGCGTGTCCTGTTGAGTCAGGTAGGTTCTCATTCCAACGGCGGAGGGGCTGGCTGCCGAGATTTAATGCCGTCCCAGCGAAGAAGCACTGTGGCCTCCTGACTGCCACACCAACACCTGGTCATTGGTCATTGTGACAATCAATGATGAGACGAATGTGAGTGGCATAATAAGGTCCTAAATTTGGCCATAAAACTCTGAAGAAATGAGCGAAAAGTCCATAATTCCTCTGCTTTCTCACACTGGAATACTGGAAATTCACCCTCTGTGATGCCACAAAGGGCATGGATACATTAGCGGTACAGGACATTTTTCTCTACAGCTCAATAGTGCACGTTTGAAAGGTCCAACAAAGCAGTAGTTTTATCAGGAAACTAAAGCCTAGTGTTCTAGCTGGAGGCTGCAAACAAAGCGATAAATATGCTTGCAAGTCTTTTTTGCATCATCAATCATGTGATGTTGCGCCATTGGATGTAAAGAAAAAATCAATCTAGTCACTCATTGGACTAACAATTATCCAACCGAATAAAAGAAAACCCATTTGATGACATTATTTCCTGAATTGAAGCTTTGCTTCCTTACATTTGATGGCGCTAAACATGAATTCTGCTTTTGTATTTCAACAGGACACTCATATTATTATGTTGATGATCAATAACCAGTTTGTTGCTTTTTCTCCTTGGGTCATTCCATGATTGAAAATAGGGCAGGAGGAAGAAATGTAAAAAGTCTAAATAAAATGTAAGGTTAAATGGATGACTAGGTAGGTGTGTGAGGTCTTAGTGGTCCTACCTCATCCTGGCTGCCCTCACGCAGGTTGTAGGTGAGGTTGTTGTGGATGTCAGAGGCGAACACGCTGCCATACTCGGGGTAGAGCTCCAGCACCTCCCTCAGGCCGCGCACGCTGATGTACTGCAGGTCGCAGTAGGTCAGCGCCTTCACATCGGCGTTGGTTTTAATCACCTGCTCAGTCCCAGGCAGGTCCGACCCGATCAGGTCACCTTTGCCTAAAAAAGGTCATGAGAAGATGTTGTGTGATAATGGCTACAGAGGGGGGAGGAGGAAGAAGGGGAGGAGGAGGAGGAGAAGGTGGTTGAGAAGGTAGAAGAGGAGGTGGAAGAGGAAGAGGTGGAGGAGGAGGAAGAGGTGGAGGAGGAGACTGAAGAGGTAGAGGAGGAGGAGAAGGTGGATGAGGAAGACGTGGAGCTGGAGGAGGAGGAGCAGGAGGTGGTGGTAGTGAAGGAGGAGGTCAGAGAGGAGGAAGAAGATGAGTAGGAAGAAGTGGAGGTTGAGCAGCAAAAGCAGGAAGAGGTGGGGGAGGAGGAGCAGCAGGAGAAGTAGAAGGTGGTGGTGGTAGAGGAGGAGGAAGAAGTGGAGGTCGAGGTGGTGGAGAAGGAGGAGGAGTAGGAGGTGGTTGTGGTTGAGGTGGAGGAGGTGGTGGTGGAGGAAGAGGAGGAGGAGGAGGCCAACACCAACCCAGTATGGCCAGCACCATGCCGTCCTTCAACACCTCCAGAGATCCCGAGCAGACGAAGTAGTTGGCGTGCAGCGCGTCGCCCTGGCGGATGAGGTACTCGCCCGGCACGCAGAAGGAGGTCTTGATGTGCAGGGAGAGCGAGCGCAGGCAGCCGCGGCTGGCGCCCTTGAAGGCCGGCAGCTGCAGGATGTCCTTGTTCAGGTGCATGGCGATGTCGGCCCGCAGCTCATCGGGGAAGTCGTGAAGGAGCTGCGTGACGGAGGCAACGGGGAGCAACACTGATTGGTGAGGTCACGGCGAGGGTTTCACTCTGTTTTGACTGAATCTGAATGACAACGTCATTTTGTGAAAGTGTCTTGAACCTGCGGCTGCAAGGTGGAGCATGAGAAGATATCTGCTGTGTTGATGTTTTTTGAGCAGCTGCCAGACATTTTTTTAATTGATTTTTTTTAAAGAATAACATGCCTCTCCATCGTGGTAGTATGAGAAAAGTTCATTTAATAACTGAGTGAGGTTCATTGTGTCTTCATAACGTATGTACACTTATTAGCATTTGTTATCTTTGTATCTTGTCAAGGTACTAAGGTAACATCTAAAATAGTTTTATGTCTGTTATCAAAGAAAAATGCCAACAATGGAGAAAAGTTAACTTTGGACTTTATCTGCTTGCTCTACTTTCCAGGAAGTGAGTGCAAAAAAACCCCACACAAATAAGGGAATCAGATGTTTGTGGTGTCACAAAGGGCTCTCCTATCTCTCCCAGCTGAGTGACTCCACCCCGCCACCACCTGTTCCCAAAGCCTTGCTTTTGTCCCAAGAGGACAACAGGAAACTCCAACAGGAAGCTAAAGACCCAATGATTTAGCAGGAGGCTCTAAACAGAGGGCTAAATACACTAAATGTAAAGAGATTTTGTTTATTAGTCAATTCATCTTGTGAGGCTCTTCCACTGGAGTCTGCTTATAAAATAAAACAAAAATAACCAAAGGCCTGACAATATGTTTCATAAATGTTTCTTTGAGGGCAGGCGGCCCCGCCCACCTCGTTGGCGTCGATGCCGTTGTTGACAGACCAGGTGGTCTGGAAGTACTCCAGCATGCGCTGCTTGAGCTGCTGGGGCAGGCGGTGGACGCGGATGAAGTCCTTCATGTCCTTCATCCGCGTGTGGTAGAGGGAGCGGCGGGAGTACATGCGCTGGATGATGGCGGTCACGTTGCCAAAGACCAGGGCGTGCATCAGAGCTGTGGAGGTGTAGAGGAGAAATAAGATTAGTCTCTGCTTGTCGTCGCCTCGTTGCACGTTGCCGTTCCTGGATGATCACCACGGCACAGGACATAAACCATCCCCTCCAGAAAAAATGCAAAATGAGTTTTTTTTGCGATTGTTGCAGAGCAAAAATTCTTCACTATATGGCCTGTCAAATCAAATGAATACAATGAACGTTTATGCAATTTTATTATTATATATAATATTATTATTGCAAAAAATGGCAGTCTGATGATTAAATAAAATATTTGGCCAAAGTATGGCGTCTTCAAAAAAAAAACAAAAAACACCTCTGGCTGCAGGCTGGTGCAATTTATACGATTGCATACGTTATATAAAAAAAAATCAGTGCAGGAGTCTCGCACAGACCTTCGAGCACCACAGCCATGTTCCCTCTTGTTCAGTTGCCCGCTTGAAAATAATCTCTTCACCACTTCCCCTCCCAAATTCCCGAAAAATCCTGAGCGCGGCCGAGCGGCTGCCCCCGGCGGGAGACGTACCGCCGACGAGCATGGTGCAGATGGAGAAGATCTTCTCGGCGTCGGTGTTGGCGCACACGTTGCCAAAACCCACGCTGGTCAGGCTGCTGAGGGTGAAGTAGAGGGCGGCGATGTAGGAGCTGCGCACCGTCGGGCCGCCCGCCGTGCTGTTGACGTAGGGCGTCTCCAGCCGTTTGCCCAGCTCGTGGAGCCACCCTGGGACACACAGCAGGGTTGGAGTCAGCTCGGATCAACCAGTGTGTGTGTGTGTGTGTGTGTGTGTGTGTGTGTGTTCCAGGTCAGTAGGGCAGAATCAAACTGCTGCTTCAGGGGTCAAGTGAGAATTAGCCTGTGAAACTGAATCGTGATGAATCGGCAAAATCTTAAATGCAAAAACACACACGCACACATACACAAACACACACACACACACCTACATGCACCAGACTGCAAAATGTTGCAGATTGTCGTTTCCTATTGTTGTTAACAATTGACTCAAACTTGCAGGATCGAATCAACAAACAAACAAAAAAACAAAAAAAAACCAGCCTGAACTTTCGATCTCGGTTTGATCTGATGCCTCAGGTTTATTTCTAGACGAGAAAATCCTGCCTGTCTCTGATTGGGTCTGGTCATTGTGTTGGGGTGTTGTGGCCGGTTTTCAAATGGACGGCAGAGGGAGATTTCTTCCCCGCCAACCCTTTGATCTGGTTTCAGGCGGCCCTCATTAGAGCCCAGTGCGGCGTTCGCCACCAGCTCGTTGCTGAACAAAGCCAGACGTCCAAATAGAAGAACCGAAGCGTCTATTAATAGCTGAGTGGGGACACGGCGAATGCCTACTCACTGAAAAAAAGAGCAAAGTGTAATCTTACTGATGGGAGATTTCTGCATATTTAAGCACACAAAGGAAAACAGTGTCACTGAGCTGAATGTGGATAATTAAACAGTAAAAAAAACTGTAAGACTTTCAAGGTTGCGCCTCAATAACTGCAATGCAACTTTTCCACTTTGTCAAAGTCGAAAGAAGAAAATTGCGTCTATATCCATATCTATATCTATATCTATATCTATATTCTCATTGGAGGCCTATCTTCCACTTGTTCTGCTTACTAAGACACTCACTAGTAAGTAAGGTTGTTTTCTGGCAATCGAGAGGATTTCTGTTTGGGAGAAACAATCATGAGAGGCTACCTCAAAAAAAAGTAATAATAGACATGTTTGAATCTGGGACATGCCGATTATTACCAAAAAAAACAAAAAAAAACAAAAAAACAAGCAAGACTCACCGATCTCCCAAGTGTCACTGGTCTCGATCTCTCTGCGTCCAATCATGTACCAGATGCAGGCCATCCAGTGCGCCACGAGGGCGAACACGGACATCAGCAAGGTCAGCACCATGGCGCTGTACTGCGAGTAGCGGTCCAACTTCTGCAGCAGGCGGAGGAGGCGCAGCAGCCGCACAGTCTTGAGGAGGTGAACCAGCGATGTCTGGGCAGGAGAGGAGTTTGGAGTCTCGCTCTGAATACAGCTGCTACGAAAAAATGAAGCTTAAAATTTTTTTTGTGACTCAGGCAGGCGAGGGCCTGGGTTTAAAGATGGCCAACGCGAAAGTTTCAAAAACCTGCATTCTATCGTTTGGCCAGCAGGGACGGCCAAAGTTGGTTGCAAAAAGACAAAAAAACGGTCAGTTGTCAATTCAGAAAATGAGCCCTAAATTCACACTTCAAACGTCTGTTAATTGTTTTTGGTTCGGACTAAATTGCTCGTAAAAAAAAAAAAATCATCCAATAGGCTCAGAAGTTCACTTGGTCTAATTCACATGAAATCTTCTGATCTATCAAACAACGCGGCTTCAGAACAAATATTTGCGAACCAATGGGTGATGTCACGGTGACTCGGCCCACCTTTGTATACAGTCAGTGGTTGACACTGTTTCCACAGGGCCAGTAGCAACCAGGTTCAATCTGCTCCTCGATTGTATTACCAAGCACGGACTTGTCGTACTCACCACCGTGATGTTGAAGGCGTACAGCAGGTCAAAGGGCAGGGCAGCCACCAGGTCCACAAAGAACCAGGTGGTGGCGTAGTGGATGCAGATGTCGCGCGACTCGTAAACCACCTGCCCTGACTGGCTCACAAAGGTGGTGCGGAAATTCAGGACGATGTCTACAAATAGAAAAAATTGGAACCAGCAGCAGGAAGTGAGTGAGGCCTCGTCTTTGACCCATGTTTCCAACATTTGCACAATTTATAAATGAGTTTGAGTTAGCTTCCTGCTAAAACAGATCCTTTATTAGACCAGATGGTCCACGTTTGGACGAAGACAAAAACAAAGTGTCTCTGTGTTTAGATGGTCTCAGACAGCTTGACTGACCTGGGAGTGATACCGGTGCGTTTTTGTGACATCACAAAAACACCTCCTGATTTCGTCATTAAGGGGCCCCTTCAAAGCAGAACAGTTGTTGTTTTTCTTGATTTAAATTGTAGTTTCATGATTCCATGATTTGAGACAGCGAGTGTGAGTGGCTAAGGTCTGCTGTGCTGGCCTATATAACTTTTTTCTTCTGGCCTCCTCAAATAACTTCTTCTTTGGTGCCTTTGTTGTTGAGGTACATAGCAAACATGCAGTGACTACTGAACTATCTGGGAAAGAGATGTTGATGTTGTCCTGCTTTGTTCCTCTCATGAGGAGATGCCGGGCAGGCAACCGAAGTGATATCATTGACATTCAGGCCAGAAGGGGGCACTCTGTCAATGGCACCAGACCAATTATCCTCATTCCAAGTTGATGTGGAAAAAGAAACATTTTGGAAATATCCTTTCAAGCTAGAAAACCCTTGTGTTGCTATAGTGATGTAGCGTCTATTGAGTCGCCCTCCTTCTCCCCACCTTAGCAACTGCTACACAGTACACAGTTGGTGGAGGGGGTAGGGGGGTTCTTCCAGGACTCACCCAAAATGAAGAGCATCTCCACTACGATGTCGGTGACGATGGTGGAGCGCGCCGCCGCCACCGCGTCGTCGTACGGCGTGAAGCTGACGTTGTAGGGGACGGTGACAGCCACGTAGAAGGTGGCCAGCAGGATCAGCCAATCCCACAGGGCCTTGGACACACTGTAGTGGAGCAGGATAAAGCGCGACTTCTGCACAGCCGCCACCTTGTACTCCGGCATGGAGGGCTTGTCAATCATGCCCTGGTGGGGGTAGGGGGAGACGAGCGAAGGGACCTTTATGTTGTTTTTAAAACTTGCGGCACTAATTAGAGAAAGGCCGCCCGGGGGAGCCACGTTAATGGATCGCATGATAAGCAGATGGTCGTGAGATGGAGCTGTGGGAAAATAGATGATAATTAGATGGACACCACAGCGCAAGGTTTTGATCTTTTTCTCTTTTTTTCTCGCACAAAGTGCTCCATATAAATGTCAACACCCTGTCAGATGATTCAGTGACTCAAGTGAAACGTATATATTGTCATACAGCGGAGGGAAGTGTGTGTGTGCGTATGTGTGTGCCGGCGCTTGTGTGTGTGTTATCTGCGCTCGACAGCCTCCTAATGAGAGTGATAAAAGGCTTCGAATGGCCGCGCATTAGCAGCACGGGGTGGACAGAGACAGGAAACATTGGAGTTGAGCTAATTTCATACATGACTTGGCCTTGGCTTGACTCCGCCCCTCCCAAGGCAATCGGTGTGACCGCGGTGAAACATCAGCAGGGCCGTAACAGGAAAATGAGGGAAAGTGAAGCAGCTGGATTTATTTTTGAAAATCACTCAATCAGCTCATTAATTTTTATTTTATTTTTCTTGTTTTTATAGAGAAAAATCCAATCGCAGATATTAAGATTGTCTGCGGCAGATGAGGCGGCTCCATCGTGCGGATAATAAGACGGTGCAACTTGGCACATAATGGCCCTAACCGTGCTCGGGGAGACAGGAGGGGAAGATATTAGCTGTGAGGAAGAGAGGTAAATGGGGGATGGGGACAAATGAGGCGTAATCTGTCTGAAAACGATGCTTCCCAGACAGGTGGAGGAAGGGCCTCCAACCGGGAGGCCGCCGAATAAAGTCTTAAGTAAGGATTTCCAGAGAAGCTGCGTGACAGATCGGGAGAACGCAGCCTGATCTTTTAATACTTGGGTGAAAAACATTCGACAACAATAATAATAATAAAATAATAATAAAATAAAATCTCCAAATAGTTTTACGGCTGATTGGAACTGGAGATTTTCCAGCCCGACTGTGTGAACTTGACAGCAACCATCCATCGTTTTCAACCCCAGCAGTAAAATCCCCAGGAAAAAAAAAAAAATGTCAACTGTCGTCAACAGATGTGGCAACATGAGTGGCGGCGGCGGCGGCTGCGTCAGCAAAAGCTGCACTATTTTATTTTTAATTTGCCTTACATCAGAAGGGGTCGGAGCGGCCGCGTGACCTTTGGCTCCGCGGGCGGCCGGCGGAGCGCGTCGGCGTGATTAAAAAAGAAAAGCCATGGCGCTGTGGGGACACACGCGGCCGAACGTCACACACAGCAGCTCCAGCTGCTCTTCATACCTCATTAAGTCACGCTGCCGCCCGCAGCTTTGAGCCCTCAACTACATCTCCCACCATCCTCTGGGCTTTAGCCGAGATGAAAGTCCGTCCTTGATGGGGGGTTGCGGGGGAAGGGGGGAGGGGGGGGGCATGCGGCCATAACATGTGACTAAAGGATGTAGGCGGAGCTGGAAGTTGGGGTCAGAGGTTTTAAATTTTTGCACTTTTTTGGGGGTGTAAAACTTTTGAAAATACCTTAAGGGTCTCAGAGAGAAGCTCGCATTTCATTTGTTTGCGTCAATTGACGATTATTTCAACTATGGTTCTATAAAAAAAAAAAATCATGATTTTCAAGTTTTCATTAAATGAGACTTTTACGTAAAAAAAAAATGGTCCAAGAATCAGAGCTGTGACTGTCAATTATTTTGTAAGTGATGAATCTAGTGATTATTTTCTTTATTCCCTGATGATTAAGCGATTATTTGAGTAGGCAAAAACAAAAAGAGTAAAAATGTGAAAAAGACATTTCTGATTCTAAAAGTAGCTTAGAGAGCGACCACAGAAAGTATAAAAATAAAAATGAAATAATAAAATAAATGAATGTCAATTAAAAATATTCATCTTGGCGTTATGTGTGTCGTAATGAGTGTTCCCATAAAACACATCAGTGGAACCAATATTTAGCAGCAGCAAAATGAAGGAAAGAATTCAGGAAAGTTGTAATTGAATGATTTTTTTAAAAAAAATCGATTTCAGTCAAATAATTGTTTTAGCTCTACCAAAAGTGTTATTGGTTAAAAAAAAAAATTAATAAAAAAAAAAAATTATGTTATGTTACAGGTCTATTCTGATTTCTCTGTCTGTGTTGGCAAACATCTTAATGGGAGTGTGAGATGGGTTTTTTTTTTTTCGATGTTTTTTTTAGAGGTTGCAGGTATAAAAAATAAAAAAAAAACAACACTGCCGCAGAGAAAAAGATAAGCATCATCAGCATAAGCGTCTCTTCTCAGGAGCTGCAGGCTGCCACGCCTCCGTGCGACCAGACAAAAAGGTCTGCAGGACATGCAGCTGCATGACTGACTGCTGAGGAGCAGTGAAGGCCTGAACCACCAGATCTCCTCCTGACGGTCCAGGCTACTTCCTGCAGATTTCAGCAGCTACAACATTTGAAACGAGACAGTTTGGCATCCGAAAGACATCAGGCCTCGTCATTAACTATCCCCGGCCCCTCTTTTCAGAGAAAAACGCTGTGCCGCAATGCATTTTGGTGATAAGCTGAGCCACTGAGGGTCCATCTGTTGCATCCTTGGAAAGGCTTCGTCCATCAGCTGCGTTCGAAGGGGACTCAGAATGGGGACGGCGGCCTCGTCGGGGCACACAGTGTGTGACGTAACCGACTGACAGTGGAAAAAAAGACGCTCCGCACACAATCCGACAGGATCAGCAGCAGTTTGGCTCTGACGTTTTCCACTTGCGTTGATTGTCAGTCAAACTGATTGTGCTGTTTATCATCGTGCCACATGAAAACCTTGAAAGTTGGAAACTTTCCTCTGCGCTCGCGGCAGTCCTGAGAGAACAACTCCTCCAGGAGAGAAAGCAGGCTGGGCTGTTGTGTTCCTGAACACAACACAGTGCTTGTGAACATGTCGTTCTGCCCCCCTCAAATCCACAGACAAACACTATTATACATTCAAGGCTATTTGAATAGTATAATAATTTGAGGTATAATAATATGTTTATTTATGTACATGTTTAGATTTCTATGTGTCATGTACTTCTGCATGTCTTTCTATTTTTCTATATTTCAATTATTTATTTATATACATCTATATATTATGGAAACTCTGTATGTACTTGGTTGTTGACCCTGCGACTCACTCTGACCTTTCGACCACTCTGACTATTTCTTTCTCTCTTTATCTCTCGCTCACTAGATTTTTTTGTATTTCTTTTTCACCCCAACCAGTCAGAAGCAGATGAGCGCCCTCCGGAGTCTGGATCTGCTCCAGGTTTCTTCCTCCAGGGGAGTTTTTCCTGGCCACAGTTGCACCTTGCGTTCTCTGGAGGGTTCAGTTGGTTTTCCTCTGATTGTATAAAACACTTTGAGATGCCTTTGGATGTGATTTAGCACTAGAGAAATAAAAGTGGATGGATTGATTGATTGAGTGATTGTGAGTGGATGACAGAAGGGCCTGTGTCTCGCGTGACCCGGAAACCACCGCATGAGGACGGAGAGATTGGCCGAGAAAACGCCGACAACAGGGTGAAAAGAAGAGAAAAAAAAGGGGAGAGAGAGATTAACATGGCATGAAGGCAAACAGAGAATAGCGGAGTGCCCGCAGATATTCAGCCTACTTTCAAGTTTGCCAACAGAGAACAGCTGCTGCCGTGAGGCTGGCCAGAGCAGCAGGAGGGCCACTGAGCACCACCGCCTGTCTGGAGCCGGAGTGCTGCGTGCCGGCCACAGGAGGATGCCTCCTCCTACTCCTGATCATCATCATCATCATCATCATCCACCTCCTCATCCTCCTCCTTCACCTCCTCTTCCTCCCCCTCATCCTCCTCATCATCATCATCCTCCACCTCCTCATCCTCCTCCTTCACCTCCTCTTCCTCCCCCTCATCCTCCTCATCATCATCATCCTCCTCCTCCACCTCCTTCACCTCCTCTTCCTCCCCCTCCTCATCATCATCCTCCACCTCCTCATCGTCCTCCTTCACCTCCTCTTCCTTCTCCTCCTCCTCCTCCTCCTCATCATCGTTCCTCCACCTCCTCCTCCGCCTCCTCCTCCTCCTCATATCATCATCATCCTTCTCTGCCACCTCCTCCTCCTCCATGATAAAAACAAACTGGTTAACAGAAATTTTGAACAAGAATTTGAAAACTTTCACATATTTAAAAAGTTTTTTCACTCTCATGAGCAGGTATTACAGACATTTTGATACAGGAAAATATTACAAAAGTGCAACGGAAACACTTTGTTTGTATTTACACAACATAGGGCTTCACCCATGCAGTAACAAGACCAGTTATCTGCGAGAGAGAAATTCCTCGCTTATACGAGGCCTCTGACACACTCTAGCGGACGTTGCCAGTGAACTCTCATCCGTTGCCTTAGTCTTTTATTCAAGCCTGACAAGGCAACCGGCGTCTCACAAGATGACATTTCAGGAATTTCACAGGAATTATGAAGCTCAAGTCCAAAACAGCCTCCAATGTAAAATGCAAACAAAGCGCAATTGCACTTCACCGAAATTCCAGAAATAGCCGTTTTGTTTTGCTGTTGAAACCCAGCGGTTGTGGCTGTTTGTGCTGAATTGAATTGAATTCCCGAGAAAGTCACATCGCTGACCTGAGACGCTGAATGCACAAATAGCTTGACTGCGAGCGATAGAAACGCTTCACAGTTCTACCATTTCAGCATATTTCACACAATTTCAGCCTTGAATGCCCTGCAAATCCAGTAACATTCGCTGCCTCCAATAGTTGTTGGTTGAAAGGCATAGAGAGACGGACGAGAGGTCGTGGTGGTCGTCTCGGTGCAGCCGAGGTGATAAACGGTTTACAGACAGTCTGCAGCCAAACAGAGAAGAAGACGTCTGCAAAGAGCCGACAGCGTCTCTGTTTATCGACTGCTATGGACTCAGTCTGTTGACTCCCCGATCAAAGCCTGGCAGCCGCTTACGTCAGGCGCGCACACTTTATGAGTCAGTCGACTTCAATTTGCTGCACAACTTTATTTACCTTGAGAGAAAGTGTGCACACACACACACACACACACACACACACACACACACACACACACACACACACCAGACAGCTGCACTAACTAACTAACGTGAGATGGGGCAAAAGAGGCTGCGACAAACTGAAGCCCCTGCTGACATGAAGACAGCATTTTTTTTAAACTGACCATTTACAGAACCGTTTAGAAAAAAACGTCTAAATTGTCTAAACGTGTCATTTCGGTGAAGACGCCGGCTTTGTGTGAAACAATAAAGAATTGTTGTGTTTTCATTGAAACCCTGGGGGCCAGAGTGCGAGGCAGAGGGGTGAGGAGGAATTGATGGTGGTAGAATAAAAATGAAAAGGAATCATAAAGTTAAATCATGTGAGAAATATGGAAACTGGCACTCAGAGAAGAATTACAGGGAGGAAAACGTTGCACCTGTCATGGTTGAGTAACAGATTTCTGTCTCTTTCACACACCGATGTTTCCCTGGCCGGGCTCATGCTCATGAATGTGCGCTGCCATCTGTGTGTGTGTGTGTGTGTGTTTTGTTTTTTTCTCAGCTCAAGTCAAAATAACACCGGACCCGCCTTTCTTCCTTGGCTGACGTGCTACAAATAGAGAGCCGGAGTGGATGGTGCTGTGGAGGCAGCAGGTCGAGCAGGTACGCGCTCCTGAGGCGGCATGAGAAAGAGTGAAAGAAGGTTGGAAAGAAAACAGAATGAAGGGGGCAGAATAGTCGCAGTGGGAGGACGGCGGTGGCGAGATCAGTTCGGGATCTTATTACTTAACTCGTAGTATAAATACAACAAACACAGTGTACTCCAAGTACGCAACACAATACTGAACCTAAAGTGTTATTATACAAGTGCAGACACAATTCATGCTGGCAAACTTTGTCTCTATTTTTTTTTTTTCCCCCCGATTCTCGCTCGTCCAACTTTTGGTGCAAGAAAATCCTCCAGTCTCTTTGAAAGTGTTTGGTGGACGTACCCGCAAATACCCAACAGCCCACCACCTCCTTTCCTTCATCCATAAATGCTAATTTTAGCCGTTGGAATTACACACGTCTCAAAGGCTTTTAACAATTTCATTTTTTTTTTTTCCTACATTTTAATTCACCCGGAAAAAAAGGAAGAAGAAAAGAAAGTTCTGAATTGCTTTTGCGCCCCCTTGGGATGAGATGTCACATTGTGAAGGACGGCCAGTACAGACAGTTGGTGACTGGGGAAGGTGGGAGGAGGGACGGGGATGGGAGGGGCGGGGGTGGAGGGGGTTTATCTCTACACGGTAATCGTCACCACAAACTCCTGCTCTCGCTGCTCCTCTGGGATTTAAAGGACCCATATTACAGCCCACAGGTCTTTGCTTTGCAGCAGCCTTTGATTTATCATCTAAAAAACACTTCAAATCTTCAAAAAAAAGCCAACCCCTGATTATTTAGCCCTCTGTTAGAAACCTGGTTTTACTCTCCTTATAGAAGTGATGCTCTGTTCAAAAAACGAACATGCAGACAGAAAAAAGGCAGCTTCGGGGGGGGCGTGGCCAGCACCTGGCGAGTAGTGCTAAAACTATCTAAAGAACAGTATCGGCGCCCTTTGTGACATCACTTAGGAACACACAGGAAACTTCTGTGAAGTGTGAAGTTCTGTGAAACACGACGACTGTTGGTGGCACAGCGCCCCCGGGTGGCTCAAGAAGGACTATATTAGTACGGTTTTGCCCTCAATCTCTCTCTTTAACTCTCTCTCTCCCTCTCTCTCCCTCTCTCTTTATCTGTCTCTGAAGAACGCGGCATGCTTTTCACACCAAGTTAGAAAAACTGCACACTGTTGGTTTTGAGGCCTAAATATGCAGCTGGCCAGAGTGATAAATGCGTCTGGCGAATTTCTTCGAGAGGCATACCTTATGTATCTATCTATCAATGTATCTATGTATCTATCTATCTAAAATAACACAGTTTCCCTAAAACAGGCGGGAAGATTTCTGCTGCAGCTGTGACGCTGGAAACTAATCCTGAAAATCCAATTTTCCAATTTTCTCAGACATTAAATTGGCCGCAACCTGAAAAAAAAAAAAACTGCAGGGAACAATAAATCATTTTAGCCAAAACAATGCACTTGCGCTGCCTGACCTCTGGCCTCCCTGTTGGCCAATTTAAAAACAGCAGCCAGCGGCACCAAATAAAGATTTAATCCATTCAAAAGCCTTAGAAATGGAAACACTCCAGGGCCAAGAGCAACTCTCTGGGAATGTGGGTCGAGACTTTTACCCACAAACGGTCGTCAAGCCTCCAGACATCAGCGTTAATAATTCACACTCAGGACCCAGGGTGCGGCATGTCTGAGGAACTTTCATTCCACCCCCCCGCCCCTCACCCCCCCACGGAGGATGAAGGTGGATGGAGACCACTCACCCCGCCCAGGTTGACCTCTCTCTTGCCTCCCCGTGAAAACTGGCTGGTCAGCTGGTACAACATGGTGCGGCCTCGTTTCTGCGCCTCACTGAAGCGGGAGCTGCTCTTCCTCCGATGCCTCCGGTCTTCCGCACCTGTCGCACAGTTATTCAGTCATTCATTCAGTGCGTCGGAAACAAACACTTATTAACGAGAGAAAAAAACAACAACAATGACTTTTCAAAGTGTTGAATTTCACTTGGTGGGCTCTTTTCTCGTCCGACTGTGTCCAGGTTTCAGTTGAAGACACACGTCCACCTGAACGAGGCCCCCCGGTGGAGGAATCCCAAGCCGAACAAGGCCGCCCACAGGAATTTGACAGTGATGAACAATGGGAGGGGGGCCAACTGATCAGTTTCAGAAGCTGAAACTTGAAAATGTAAAAATCCACACGTGGGGCATAAAAATGGCGGTTTTGCTTTTCGTGAAAGACTCCCAGTCAGCTTTCGTCAAAACTCTTACCCAATCAGTGCCCCGCTCTGTGCTACGTCACCACTATAGTCCCTGGTCAGCCCGCTTGGAACCCAGAAGAGGCAGGGACCAAAATGGTTACAGTTGGAATCATGTAATTCGGCAGTGGAAAGGCCTTCGAACCAAGCCGAGGCGAGCTGGGCCAAGGAACGTCCGCGGAAACATGCAAATAAGGCGCCGGCACCGCCGACCTACCGTCTTTCCTGCTGCTGTGGTGGCTCTTCCCTTGAGTGTCGCTGATGTCCTTGAAGGAGAAGAGGAAGAGGACCATTTCACCCTTCTCATTCTTTATGGGCACGATGTCTAGGAGACACCAGAAGGACACACCTGGAATAAATAAAAATTAAAAAAAAAATCAGGGACATGCGATTAGTCTCGGATTCCTCATTTGGGAGATTTAAATCAAATCCTAAACATCGGGGCGCCCTGCACTCGTCCGAGTTCCTGCCAGGGATCATTAAAGTGTGGTGAAAACACGTCGCATTTAGCTGCACGTGGAACGTATTGGTGGTGGTGGATTAAAGAGAGAAAGAGAGAGAGAGAGAGAGAGAGAGAGAGAGAGAGAGGAGTGTGTGAATGCAGGGTTGTGTGTGTGTGTGTGTGTGTGTGTGTGTGTGTGTGTGTGTGTGTGTGTGTGTGTGTGTGTGTGTAATAAGGCGGGAAGGAGACGAGCACGGCAGGATTCTGGACCTTCGCTCATTAGCATCTCTGCAGAGAGTGGCACGGCGAGAGAGAGAGAGCAGCTGCTGCACGTCTTCACTGCTGCACCAGTGTGTGTGTGTGTGTGTGTGTGTGTGAGAGTGAGTGTGTCACATTAAGGAAAAAGGCACGAGGTGCCGATGGAGAAACAGCGCAGGCATCTCAGGGCACAGCTGTGGGTGGAGAGACAAATGGATTAAATGTTTGTGTGTTGTTTTTTTTCTATGTGTGTGCCTGCGAGCAGAGCAGAGGCACTGGAGAATAGTATGTGCATGTTAAAACATTTTTTTTTTTTTAAATGCGTTGGTGAATTTATTATGAGGGTTGTTTTTTTGTTGCTGTTGCTGAAAAAATTCCAGCCGGCCTCGTTTAACCTTTTTTAGAATAAGGCATTTTCTTTAATTCTCTTTTAGTTCGGCCTTTATTTATCTTTATTTAAACAATGACACCCACAGCCGCACACAGCGACGCTGCTCCTCTCCCTCCCTCCTTCCTGTGCAACCCACTGCGATTTATTAGCCGCTACTCTCACTTGAGGCGGCCGGATTGTGTAGCGGCTGCGGACACCCTGAAGGTCAGTCAGGGAGAGTTGAAGAGACCTTCATGTGCTCCTCTGGTAGGTTGATTTGCATTTTTAAAGTCTAATTCAAGAGCAACAAGTAGGAAATGACTTCAATGTGAAATGAGTAAATAACAAAAAAATAAAGAAGAGTTAGCTGAGTTCAGTGGTGGAAATGGATTTAAGGATTATTTCAGTCCAGGCAGAAATGCTTTTAGAGCGTCTTCGACACAAACATGAGCCAACACGTTTTCTAATAAGCGTCAACCCTCAAAGCAGTTTTGATGCAAAGTGTTTTTGGGGGAGAAAAAAAGAATAGAAAAATAGACAGCATCACTGAGAGATTTCTTTTAAATTTCCTCAGAGAGGCTCTCTATCTAAAAATAAATAAATAAATGAGTAATACTTTGCCTTCTAATAATGTTTGCCAAAAAAGAAAAGCCCGACATCACAGTCTGGCCCACGATCAAGGGGGAAAAGAGCACCAATTTCCACTAAAACAAGTTAACAGAGGAGTTTGATCAACTGCAACAAACGATGGTCGGGGTGTTAGCAGCCACATGGTCTTACTATTACAATCATTCTTTCTCTATTTTTCACTTCTGCATGCAGAGACCGGCCCTCCCTGCCACCCACCGCTCTTCTTGTAGAAGCGGACCTCGGCCTGGTACTCCTCCCGCTCCTCCAGAGCCTTGATCATCTGCTGGGCCACGCTCTCGCTGGTGTCGCCGCCATACAGGAAGCGGCAGCTGCAGTTCTTCTGCATCACCTCGGTCCTGGTGAAGCCCGTCAGCTCGCAGAAGCCGTCCGAGCAGTAGACGATGGGGTAGCCGCGGTGGCCCTGGGCGTTCCCCAGCAGGAAGTTGCTGTCTGCAAGAAGAAGAACCAGATCTGGTCATTTCCAGAGGCCTAATATCACACCCAATAGTTTGATAACAATTACCCGCATGGACTGTTTTGTGGTTGCCACGACATCAGGGGTTTTAAGATACTTTGTCTCTTGGTTCCACACAGTGACTCGCTGTTAGTTGTTGTGACACTGTATCATGTTCTGTTTGACTCGTGAGATGTTCCTCATTACAAAAAGAAACAAATTATCTTATGGACACTTTTCTGACTGTGATTCAGTCAGAAACATACCAATTTTTGATAGTCACTCTTTAAAAATATATTGTCTTATATCCCCTACTGACAATCTCAAAGTCACAAGAGGTTAAAAAAAAAAAAAAAAGGATCAAAGATGAACACAGTGCGTCCGGGCAGCTGGGAGCATCACAGCAGAAGTCCGACGCTTCCTTCAGGTTTGTGATGTTGCACCGCAGCCAAAGTCCTCTCGCCTCTTTGAACCAGATGTCAAAGCTTTGCAGGTTTGCATTAACTGCAGTATACAAGTTCAAAAAGCAAACATGAATCACACTTTAATGTTGAGTCAATTTTCAGACTAAATTAATTTCCCCTAGGTCCGACTGCCCGGTGCCAGGCAACATCACTGATGTGGCCAGTTAAAGGCGCTGGCGTGCACGGCGGCAGCTGGCCGAGGAAGAGAAAAAAGAAAGCAAAACAAGCATCACAAAGTTAAGCAGGTTTTTTTTTTTTTTTAGATAACTGCTTTTAATTGACCGGCTGATGCAAACCAGGGACCCTGTTGAAAGAAATGCAAAACAGAAACTATTGCGGTAGTGGCAAAGAGCCAGAGTCGTATTAATATCAAAGACGGATGATTATAAATGCAAGGTTGAGATATTTGTGAAGGGAAACCCAGCAAAAGCCAAACACCCCTCGGGGGAATGTTGTTTTTTCTTTTCCTTTTTTTGTTTAGAATTTCTTTGGAAGCAGCAATGTCCACATATTTTGAATGACTGCTCTTTAATTACATTGTCTGGTCTCTTGAGTTGTCTTACGGCTCACACGGATGAATCATATCTGATCTGTACCAAGGGTGACGTATACTGATCTTATTCTTGGGCTGCACTAGGGAGGCTGAACCTAATTCCAAATCCAATAAAATGCCAGAATATTGTCGTTGCCCCTTCATTCCCATCTCCTCACCTGCTCATCTCAGCGAGATGACGCCACATGCTGCTCCACCTAAAGCAGCCTGGGGAACACTTCTGAGAGTGAACTCGGACGACAATCTTAATTTCAATTTAAAGCCCTTGATTATTGAGTCTGGAGGGAGGAAGTGAGGGAGAGGAGGAAATTAATGTAATAAAATGAAAAAAAAAAAAAAAAATCTGCAAAACTTTCAGCACCACGGACAGCTCAGCGCCTGAGCTCTCAAAGGCCAACATGAGATTTCGCATTTCCTGTATGATATTGATTTCTTTGATGAGGTTCGAACCAAAGCGGTGTTCAAGCTACGCAGATGCTGGAAGTCCAAGTTAAGGCAGCGTTCAAAAAAAGAAACACTCAGGTCAGAGTCTGGGATGAAAGACCTTTGACCCTGAAAATCTGAAAATGGCTATCAAATGAATAATAAACCTGTAAAGGTTCAGGAGGAGACATGACTGATTACTTTGACACGAAAGAAAAGTAATCAGTCAGAAAATTCTGCATGGGAGATGGTGTTAATGCTTTAGGATGAGCGATAAAATTCAAAATAGATTTGGAATCACATTATCGCTTCGTTTTATATGCCATATGCCTAAAAACACCTGCCTATATGCAGTATACGTGTTTTATTCCCTCTGCTCAGCTTCTTCTGAAGCTTCTCCTCCCTGAGGCATCAGCCTTTCAGCCTAAACTTTCTTCTTTTGCGACTTTTCACACCAAAACGCCGTATTGTCTTCTTCACACGGAGAGCTGTCGCTCTGGATTCCTCAGATTTCACAGAGAAACAGGACCTGAAGAAGAAGCAGATGCTGCAGCGGCCTTTCTTTCTTTTCGCCGCTCTTGCACTTTTAATTGGCCAGACTGAAGAGTGAAAACCGTCGACTCAACTGTCACCATGGGAATTACAGAGGGAGACGGGCGTCAGTTGGATCTGACAGCGGCAGCCGCCACGTCGGCGGCAGCCAAGACACTTTCAGAGGCCGGAATATTCCTGTCGTTTGCCATGTTTTTCCCAGTGGCCACTGGCGGTACTGCAGCCTAAAACCCCATGCAGCCCAAAAAGCATTTTTCCCCACAGACCTGTTATGTGTGTGTATGTGTATATATATATATATATACATATATATATATATATATATATATATATATATATATATATATATATATATATATATATATATATATACATACACATATATATACATGGCTAAGGCCGAGGCATGATGGGAAGACTTCTGCCGCATGCTTTGTGGGGAGCCGTAATATTGGCGAAGTAACCTGAAAGCCAAAAAGTTTGTCGCCAGGTGAGCAACTCTATTGAAATATGTGAGCCCTCCATGTTGGATCCTGGGGGTCTGGTGTGCGTGGCGAAGGCGGACAGGCAACTGTTGCACAACCAGGCGCCTGAAATGGAGTAAACAGTCCCAGGAGTGCCGGCTGAGCGCGCACATACACACAACGCGGTGGCCTATACGTACAAAGAGCACGGCCTCTCTTTTCATGTGCTAAAAATTTCTCACACCCAGAAACTGTGAGCCGAGTGCTGGAGAGCCGCGGCATTCATGTCTGGTTTATGTAACGTAACCCAAGAATAGGTTCGAATCCGCACCAGGACCAAGAACAGGTCGCGGCCAAAGCGCAGTCACATATGTCTATACATACATACAGTTTTGTAAGAAGATTTTTTAAAGCAAGCAGACCACAATTGAGAACTTTCCCGGCTTTACTGTTGGGGGTTATTAAATAAGTCAGCAAGCTTGATGGAACGCTTCCAAAACCGCGTGGATTTCTCTCACATTTCCTCCGGTTAGGAGCCCAACGGGACGTTCTTTTACCGAATGGAGGATCTAAACATGGAAGTCCGATTAAGCTTCTGTCACGTTCAGGCTAAAGCCGTTTTGCTCAGGTAGCTGCAGCTCGGCGATGCTACCCAAGCCGTTGCTGCCGCAACCGCGTGTCTCCCTTTGGAGAAAATCCTTCAGCGCTGCTCTTCGTTGGTCTTCGCTCTTCTTGTGATGCGAAAGCGCTCCGATAAGTCGCTGCAGATGTGCTAATTTCTTTAGCAATGGCCATGCTTGACTTTTCCATGATTCCTGGTTTCTGTCACCACTGCAATGAAGATGACTGTAAACACTGTAAAATAAAATAAAAATCTGTAGGAGGCAGGCAACACGGATGAGCGAGAATTCAGATGATTAAAAGCGACGGCAACAGTTAGCTGTGAAATTTAAGCTTCTTTCCTTTTTTTTTTCCTCTCTCCCCTCCAACACTAATACCCCAATATAAGACATTTCCTCATGCGTCATCACGGAAAACTTCCTGAAATACATTTTTCAAGCCCTAGGACACAAACTTGCTGGTGTAATGCAATTAGGTATGTTTTGTTCTTGAAATGAGCTTTTTGAATCCACAAAATTTTTTTTTGCACCAAGATTTACCCTCCAGCTTTCACAATTAGACGCCTATTTTTTTGACTTTGCGTTCAAGTATAATCCCACACAAACTCTGCTTGATAAACAGTTTCTGCAAGTGTGTGTGTGTGTGTGTGAGAGAGACAGAGAGAGAGAGGGAAGAAGTGATTGTGACAATGCTTCGGTTCTTAGCCTCTAATCCTCTCAGGGATATGGCTTTGAGTGGATGCTCGGCAGCGCTCGCTCCCTTAATTACACATCTGTGCTGACTTGCCAACTCCGTAATGTGACAGGTCCCCCGTGTTACGTGCTACGGTTAGCAGGAAGGGTTGCGTATGTGTCCGAGAAGTTCCTCGGAGAGGGGAAGACGGATGAAGCCCTCTGGGGTGTGCGTCGTCGCCTCAGCCGCTAATTACCACCAGGAGGCACGTCATTACTTATTGGGGCAGATGGGTGCAAAGACTCGGGCTCCGAGGAGAAAAGGTCACTCGGCTGCTGAAGAGTCAGCGGCAATACATTTCTTGGAAGTTCTTCAACAGGACTTGAGGGACGTGTTCTCAAGTTTAACATTGTTTTTTTTTTATTATTATTTTAACAATACGACTGTTAAAATAGGACAAATGACAAATTAATTTGGATTATGGATCAGTCCTCTTGATTACCAAAAAATGTCAAAACTAGTCTTAGAATCTTAAACAGTCTTTGAGCAGAACTGACTTTCTGCGACGCCACAAGTCACAGACTCAAAACTGAATAAAAGTTTTCATAACTTCATAAACTGAATTGAAATTTGTTCAGCTCATAATTAAGACCAAGGACAAGCATTCAGCTGCAGAGACAGAAAGAGAAGCAAGCCTGTGCCAGGAGAAGCACTTGAGCTCAAAAGCTTTTTCAGAAAGATTGCTGGTTACAGACCATAGATCGGGGTAGTTTTGACTCATATGTAGGATTAGTAAAGACATGTATTGTAGTGTATGTTGAATGGCTGAAAGGCCAATAAAAAAAAGAGTCTGTTTTAGAAGGTGTTAGTATAAGGCTATTGTGTAACATGTGCAGCAAGTGTCAAGATAAAATGTATTTAAAATAAACTGTTTTGAATTATATTGTGAATCTGCCGAGGCTTTGGTTTTCCACCCGAGCAACACAGCTGCCTCAGGTGGAACAACAGGGGTTAACAAAGAGAGAGACCCGTCAGCAGTTACTGAGTACAAAAGAAACAAGAAAAATCCACCTTTACTTGTTTCGTCAGCTCGACTTTTCAGATTCTGTCCAAGAGTCCATCCCGTTGTGAAGTCACAAATGACACTGAAACCTCACCAACGTTAATGACGATGTAACCAGTCAACTGATGGCGCCGCCCATTTTTAAATTTTCCCCCATCAAAAACGTGTGAATGGCCCAACAAAGCACCAGTTTTAGTGGCAAGGTGTAAACAGAGGGCTCAAGGTGCTGCTTTATGGAGATCTACAGTACCTTTAAAGATCTGGAAGGAAACCCGATAAACCACATAAGCATGGAAGGTGCAGCGTCGTCCAGTAACTGCGGCGCTGAATCATCAAGGCAGGAGGGAATTTCGTTCACACTTGACGTGACGCAAAGAGAAATTCGAGTGGGTTCAGCACAGGCGCCCGGAGCCTTCATGTCCAGTACAGTGGTGACAGACAGTCTCACTGGACCCCGGTCAGACTAGCGATCTTTAGGGCTCGGCCAATGGGGTTCCTGGCTCAACAGACAAACAAATAAACAAACACCTCCAACAATTCACAACGCTGCTGGAGGTGGTGCTGCACCGTCGGGAGGAAAGCTGACGTGTGAACATGCGGCTCGATGAAGAAAAAAAAAAAAAACAGGCAGAAGCCGCAGGTGGCGGGATGAAAGCAGAAATCCTGCCTCTCCTGAATCTCAGCTCGTTCGGAGACCTGCAAAAAATCTAAAAAAAAATAAAAAAAACCTCTAAAACAGCTTTTAAAGCACAAAAAGCAGGAGGAGCTGCAGCAGCAGCAGCAGCAGCAGCACCTCCTGCTGCCTGTGGCCTCGCCAAGCCGCCGCTGCCTCCCGTTAAGGAGCCGCTCGTCAGCTGGTTAACAATGACCTCTGTTCACTTCAGCCTGACAGCTCTCCTTGTCTCTGCCGCGCTCCGCCGCTCGCCTTCCAGCTGGAAATGTGTTTAAGGGGCAAAATGGGAAAGAAAAAAAAAACTGCTTCTCCTTCTTATCTCCGTCCGCAGCCGCCCTGCGGTTACGCCGCGACCCCCGGCAGGGCCGGCGTCGCTGTCAATGTGAAAACTCTGCCGCCGTGGTTGTGTAAAAGGAGCCGGGGGGGAGGTTTTGGAGGGGGTGGTGGATAAAGGGGGGAACAGCGTGGTTCGTGTACACACAAACACACACAGCAGCGGATGCAAAGGTCACAGTTTTGGCCCGTGCAACCGCAAACATATGTCAATGTGCTGAGGCGGCCCGGAGCTGATAAAGCTGCAGAGATGCTGATTTAGGAAGTGATTGTCACATTTGACCTCAAAGGATTTTCGCCTCCCACAACCCCCAAACACCCCCAGAAATCCAAATTCACAAAAAGACACAGAAACACATCATAGAAAAAATAAAAACTAAAGAAATAGATAAAAATAAGCGTATAACCCGTGACGAAGCCCTAGATCCAGGCACTCACACTGCACCGCCGGTGGTGGTAGTGTGTGTGTGTGTGTGGGGGGGGGGTCGCTGACTTTGCCACGAGCTGCTGCCACATGCTGGTCTGCGCAGCGCTTGCTGCCAAAGGTTACTGACTGATCCTGCTGTGACATTTTTGCTTCAAGTGGAACGGAAATCCGCGTCAACAGAAGTGCAATTTCTTTTTTTTTTTCCTGCGATCAGGAAGCGTTAAATTGAGATCTCGGCTCAGGAAGTCACTTTCACTTTCATAACGGTCACCGCTGGGGTCACATCGGCCCAATCAATATTTTAATAGGGGGCAAGGTGGCGGTGGTGGTGGTGGTTGTGAGGGTGGGGGGCTGGGTTAGCTGTAAATTGAAATTGCTCCCATCACAGCGAAAACATTGTTGTGTTGTGTTGTGACGGCGCCCGCGGGGGTTGGTTTCGCTTGTTTTGCCGCGTTCCGCAAATCCGGAGGAAGCGTCATGGGATAACGTCAGCTGGTCGGCCGGTGCGTATGCAAATATGTGTGATTCGTTGTCGGTGAGAGTGGGTTTTGTTTGATCGACGCGCACCGGGAACAAGTGTTGGGCTGCGGGGCAGCTGAGTCAGCGGCGCTGCTCCGCTGCTCTCACGGCTCTTGGAGACCTTCTGCTTTCAGGGCCTGTTTCGTTTACTTACTACTTGGTTTAAGCTTTAACATAAGCTAGGGCACAATCTCACACATTATGTGCAATCACCTGCTTTACAGATACTGTCAGTGAACACTTCTGTGCCACTTCTGTGTTCATTTTTAATAGATACACTAAATATTTAAAGGTCCCAAATGTAGCAACAAACAATTTACCACTGAAAAGTCAATCTTTCATGTCTTTATGTTGTTTATCCCTGTTTTAAGAATAGAGTGTTGGCAGGCCGCACTTTGTGATGTCACAAAGGGCAATGACAACTCTCCCTTGCAGCTGCAGGTGTTGGCTTCTGTTGGCTCTGCCCTCTTGACCCCTTGATTTGTCCCCTTAAAAAACACACGGAAGGTCCGACTAACAAAGCATCGGTTTTATTAGTCGGGATGCAAACAGAGGGCTAACAACGACCGTCATTTACGAGGTCTAGAATGAAAGCGTTGACATAACATGCAGTACTGTCACTTAGTGGATATCACAATAAGAAGAAAATACAGAAGACTGGAGGATTTTTACTAACGTGTTAAAAGCTGGAGGAGAAAAGATTTTTTTGAACGGAACGAACAAGATTCCCTCCACACATTCTCCCAACTGTAAAAAGCTTTTGATGTGTATTTTCTTTATTTTACCTCACAACCCCAAAACTAAAATGACAAAGTAAAAAGAACCCCCCCCACCGCCAAATGACATCCTGCGCTAGAACCACTTACACCGACAGCTGCATGACCCACAATTCTGCTTCTTTGGGTTTGTCTTGGGGGTGTGCGCGTCTGTGAGCGTGTAAGAAGAAACCAGCTGCAAACTGTAATTCCCCTGACTGAGGAGCAGGTTCGAGCACTTTCTTTTTAGAAAACCATCTTTCTCCTCCAAGGCCAAACTGTTTAAGCATCATCCATGTCAAGTAGTGGGACCCTGTCGCCCCGGCAACAGGAATGAAGCTATTTTGAGCTGCGGACACCCAGCATTGCCTCTTAGAGCTCCGTCGCAAAAATCTGGCAAAGACAACGTTTAATTCAAGAGTTTTGACACGCGTCTTATGTACCGACAAACCTGCAGAAATAAACAGCAAAGACGAACACAGGATGCAACACAAAATAATGTATACACACATATTTAATTAGTACTTCTATACATGTAGACACTTGTAGTGGCCGAAGGTAACTTGTATTAATCTCGTGATGTCTTAACAAATTTGGTATTGAAATATTTCTGCAGGTTTTTCTTTTCCTGATGTGTGTATACATTATTTTAGGCTGACACTGTACAAAGCCACTTCCCCGAGGGTTTGAGAACACACAATCTCTCGCTCTCGTCGCCACATCAGTTCAAATAAAGGCGTCTCAAGATGCTTTTTTGGCACTGTGCAAAATAACAACCCTTGGAAGAAGAAGAAGAAGAAGAAGAAGAAGAAGAAGAAGAAGAAGAAGAAGGGCGGTGAATAAAGCCTTGTTATTGTGATGCCTTGCTTTGCTTCGCTGTGGATGAGGGAAAAAGTCATTGGACTGGATCCCTGTCAGCGGGGAGGTCAGACAGCAGGTTCAAGCAGAGAGCAGAGACCCTCTGGAGTTGGCACAGTGTCTATGTTTAGCTCAAGGGCTCTGCGGCAGCCCCTGGCAGCAGCGGGGTCGCGACCCCCTGCTCCTCCGACTGAACTGTACTCCTGCCACCTCATCTGAGCACCAGACTGGACCGGATCGGACCAGCGACCTCCTCACACTGGTGAGGCGCTGCTGGTTGAGCCAGATGTCCCCATTGCTTTGTGACTTCCACAGCAGCTAATTAGAAGGTGTGCCTGCCAAGTCACAACTTATTAAGGTTTGCTAAACAATGGCTCCCTATTTTCTCTGTGGATTTTTTTTTGTTTTGTTTTGTTTTGTTTCCCAGTGAAAGCTGGAGTCATTGCGTGGCTTCTTCAGCTGCTGCAGACAGAGCGAGGGAGGAACAAAGCGGTGAAATCCCCGCAGAGTTTGTTTACAACCAAGACACCGCCTCCCCTGAGGGGGCGCTGGGTACAAAACAAGAGGCACAGGAGCGAGCGAGCGAGCCGGGCAGGTGCAGCGATGCCACCTGATGGCCGTGGACGGTAGAGTGAAGCAGAAGTGAAAAGGCAAAAAGAAGAAAGAAGAGAAAACGAGACGTGACTGTTAAACTGGAGCGTCTTTGTGTTGCTTTTTGCCTCCCACTGGAAGCAGCAGCAGCAGAATCACAAAAGAACCAAAGTGTGATTGGAGTAGGAGAGCCAGCGACACCGCGAGAGCAAGTTCATAGTGTGTGTGAGTGTCTGTGTGTGTGCGTGTGCGCTAGAACTCACGGGTGCCGTCGAAGCGTGTTGCGATGGTGTCCAGGAAGGTGTTCTGGGGGGCCAGGAGGCCCTTCATCACCGGCATGGTGACCCCCGGCGTGCAGCAAGCCTGCGGCTGGGCTGAGGGTCACACCACCATCTCAGGTGCAGGCGGCAGGTGCAGGCGGCAGGTGCAGGCGGCGGAGACGACGGGCGCCTGCCGCAGGAGAGCACATCTACAGCGAGGTGGTAGCAGAGAGGCGGCGGCGTTGGTGGTGGCGGCGGCTCATCCCGAGTGTGTGTGAGGAGCCTGGACTGTTCAGCTGTTCAGCAGCTGCTGCTGACGGCGTCCGACCAGGTGACGGCCAGATCAGTGGGCCCCGCTCAGCTTGACCCTCCTGACTGGACGCCACATCCTGGTCGTCTTGCCACTTGAGAGGAATCCTCACTTCACTTTTCCCACTTCCAGCAGGCAGCAGGGAAGAAGAGAAGAGAGGAAAGAGAGGAGAAGAGAAGAAGAGAGACGTCTGCGTCCTCAGCGTCTCTCGGCTCGGCACTCCGGGTGGATGCTGCGGCCGACTGTTTGCATCTTCTCGCGCTCACTCGCTCCCTCCTGTCTTCGCCTCGCACTCCCTCTCTCTCTCTCTCTCTCTCTCGCTCCAGCTTCCAGTATCCACTCCTGTGACTGCCCGGCCAATGAGACGATGGCACACACTGTGGGGACCTGTTTTCATCTGTGGTGGGGGTACAAAGAGACGGGGAGGGAGGGATGCGAGCAGATGAGGAGGAGGAGGAGGAGGAGGAGGAGGGAGAGAGGGAGGGAGGAGGGAGGACGCTTTGGGAGCAGCTGACAGCACCATTACACCCCACAGTGTTACTGTGTTACTATCAGCACATGGCTTTTGTGTGCGTGTCTGCAAACCAGGGAAAGACGGATCACCTGCACGTCGCTCAGCGCAGCCCATTGTGTTCGGCCCCACTGTTGGCCACCGGAGCGTTTTCCAAGGGAGAATTGAGCCTGCCTGTGCGTGTGCGTGTGTTTGTGTGTGTGTGGGAAGCAGAAGAAATATTCAGATGCATTTCCAGCATACCAGCCGAGTCGAGGCACCTACTGCTGGCTGCTGCGGCAACATCAACCGAGGTCCCAAACTTTGCTCCCCCTCTGGATGCGGACCGAGTCGACCACTCTGCTGCCCTCCCATCCCAGACCCTGCTGCGTCCTCTCCAGGGAATTAAGTCTCCGGGATGAAAGGGGCTAAGAGCGGATTAAAAGGATAAGCCGGGAGATGTTTGTCATGAGAACTTGATGTTTAACACACCAACAAGAAACACTGAGCCTCAACATACTTTGAGGGGAGACACAAGGAAAATTACTTCCCGTCAAACCAAAGGCGGGAAATACCGGATGGTGGAAGATCAGGGGGAACGTTTTTCAGTCATCGGCCGTGGCATCCTGCTCTTCGCCTGCTCGGCAGGAACTGCAGTGAGATAGTCATGATATGAAATTACATGAAGGTGGCAGATGATTTTAGCGAGACTTTTAGCGCCGCTTCCATGAATCATGTAATTAAAGGTTATTGTTCGTCGGTTTGAAAACGCCTGAAGGGGGAGCCAGTGGGAAGGTGGAGGAGAGACCATGCAGATTCGGCTCGTCCTAAATGATGGTGAAACAGCTTTGAGTGGGAGGGAATGTTTTTCCTGGAGTGTAAATGATTGGAAAACATGGGAGGAGGATGTGTTTTGAAAAATTGAAAATGCATCCTGCTCTTTTGGAAACCGTGAGCCTTTCCATTTTTAGATATTAAAAAAAAAAACATACACGATTGAAAATCGTACAAGGTCTCCATGCTACTATCTCAATATAATAACTCAAAGGCAGCTTGACAAGATAAAATAGCATCGGAAGTCCATCACTATATCAGCAACACAGCAGATTATTTTAGCACTATTCAAAAATCATAACAAATTATTTATAAGGTGTAGAGATTTTCTTAAGCCTGCAACAATAAGCACAACACATCTTCATAATATCTTTTCAAGACCATGGAACAAGTGTAACTTTATGGAAATTAGGAAGCCTAAAAAAACATGGCTGGAAGAAAAAGAAATAGAAATACACTTGTGGGGGCGTTGGAAATCTTGAAAAAAGGGAAAAGAAAAAAGGAAAATTGAACTGGTTTCTTCAGCTGAGTGGGTGTCTCCTAGAGCCTGAAGTGAAGTTTGTAATTCTTAGGGTCAAGAAGTAAGTTTTGTTTTTGATCCCGATTCACAGTCAACCACACTGGTGTTGTTGCCATTGCTTCTATTTCGACTTGGCGAGATTGAAAAGGTCAAGGAAGTGGAGGAATGGCAACGACCCCATCGGCTTTTTCATTTCAGGTGACGCACAAAAGTGAGCGGCGTCTGTGTTTCACCGTGGCAGAAACCTGCTGGCAGCGATCGGAGAGGCTCGCTGGCCCAGAAGCCAGCAGGCAGCGCAGGTGTGCCCCCCCCCCTTCGCTGCCAAGGCAGGTAAGTAGAGCAGTGACGTTACAAGCCAAGGCTCTCAGGCTGCAGGAAGCTCTTTTGTTCTGCCTCTCAGATCCTGCTGGAGCTGCTGGCAGCCACTGCCTGTCGTCTATTATTAAAGACAATTCATTGTGTTTCTTCACGTCGTCCATCCATCTGGGCTTGTCGCTAACAGAGGGACTTATCCATTAAACATGCTCAGTGTCCACCAAGTAGACAGGTGAAAAACTACTGCTGACTCCCCCACTGCCCCACTTCACCACCTCCGCCCATCGTTGTAGTTAAGCCCACAACTTTGTGCACTCAAAGTTCGAACAAATCAGACAAGAAATTAGACAAAACGCATTCAACAAAATACATGAGAAATTTGTAATTTTTTTTCAATTGCCGTATGATGAATTTAGGGCTCCTTTCCATATTGACAGACAGCCATTTTTAATCTTTTTGCAACCAACATTGGCAGTCCCTGCTGGCCAAGCAATAGAATGCAGGTTTTTGGTACTTCAGCAC
Organism: Nelusetta ayraudi; assembly: GCF_046127955.1. Lineage (NCBI taxonomy): Eukaryota > Metazoa > Chordata > Actinopteri > Tetraodontiformes > Monacanthidae > Nelusetta > Nelusetta ayraudi. The sequence continues at coordinate 268,781 of NW_027466178.1, read as the reverse complement.
TGGTCCAACTTTAGAAACCAGAAGCTCTGGATCTATGTTTTTTGTTTGTTTTTGTTTCCTATTATTCTTTTCTAACAGAAAGAAACTATTGGAGGGTCACATTCTGTCTTTCTTTCTTCTTTTTTTTGTACTGCAGAAAATCCACAGCCCTAATCCTGAGTGTAGAAGAGTTAAGCTCTTCTCCATGGCCGAGCATCATTCACTTAGCATGCAACCTCCCTTCTCTCAATTAAACGCGCCCAGACTCTCCAGTCCCTGAGCAGCGGCCCATTGAGAAATCAGGACTGTCATTCTCAGATCTCCCTGTTTACTTTGAATTGAGTCATGCCTGAGCAGATTTGTGTGTGTGTGTGTGTGTGTCTGGATTTGCACCACATGCAAATCCTCAAGGGAAGGCACGTGTCCTGTGAAAGATGCACACAAGCAGAGAACGACTCGTCGTCGTCAATCTGTTGTAAATAAACAAAACAAACTGTTGACAGTGTGGAAATCCGCTGGCCTGCCTGTCAGGCTGTCACCTCGGCTGGATCTGTGACAACAAAAAAAAAAGAAGAAGAAAAAAAAAGATGTCAGCACAACCAAAAGAAAGCGAGTGACCCATTTACTACCTTTTTCTTTTCTTTTCTTAGAAAAGCAAGTCAGTGAAATGCCGAGGCAGGCTCACCGTGAGTTCTAACGTCCTGCTGTTAAAACTTTGAGAGGGCCGTTGGCGCAGGTCGACACCAATTTGATGATAAATAGTGTTTCGGTTTCCCGCTACGAGAGAGAAAAAAAAAGCGAAGAAGAAGCGCGAGAGCCGTTGAACCTCACACCGAAATGGGACGGTGCTAAAAATATTAGCCCACTTTGTGCACGCGGCGAGAGCGGCAGAGGAGAAGAAGCGCGAAACAACAGAGCCTGACGACACAACACGTCCAGCAGGGTGTCAGACAGCACTTCGGCCACTTCCACACAACTACAGGCTGAAGCCAGCCCAGGGAATCACTCTTGGAATGAATGAGGTTATTAGAGTGGCTTGACCTGCCCTGGTTGTTGAAAATAATGTGCAAGTAAAGACTCTTGATCTGGTTTATGCACCCGTACCTACATGTTGTTATCAGGAATCCGTAGTTCTGATCAAGATGAACGGAGGCAGAAACTGCCGATATGCACTTGACCACATGGCAAGCCGCAATTTTACATTTTACACAGGTCTACCCCCCTCTAGTGGCAGCATGGTATGCTGCACGGTCACGCTACAGCTCACTGGACCGTAATAACCACACAACCAGGTTTTTTTTTTTTAAAGAAGAGTGGAGATTCAGGTGGGTTTTTTTTTTTTAAGAAGAGGGGAGATTCAGAAATATAATATAAAATATATAATTGATATAGTTTCATTGTATTATTCTACATTTCTATATTATTACATTTCAATAAACTGCAGATTTTTTTACAAGAGGGATTCATTTGCACTCATAACTCAAGCTTTAATCGTCACAGTAGCTGCACTTGTGGGAAGGTGGGAATATGATGGATTAAACAACACCAGATGGTACCAGCTGTAGGTATGAGACCGTTTGTGTGTGTGTGTGTGTGTGTGTGTGTGTGTGTGTGTGTGTGTGTGTGTGTGTGTGTGTGTGTGTCCAGGTGTTACATGTGTTAAACACTGAACCAGGGGCACCAGACCTGCAGAGTGGAGCAGCTCTTTAGAAATCTCACTGCTGAAAACAAGCACGCACGCACGCACGCACTGATCTTTCTTTTAATGTTGGACTTGCTGCCATTGCAGCCATTTAAAACACATTATATACTCAAGAAAAAGTTTGTGTTTATTACCACGGTAATCACGGCAGTCAAAGCCATCAAACCGATGAATTAAAACTTTTAACAGTTTCATAATATCATGAAATAGAAAAATCGGTCATAGAACCCTTTTTTTTTGCATTTCAAAAGGCACAGTTCATCATCTCCAACTAAAGACAGGAGAGCCCCCATCTTGACATCTAAGTATTTGTGTGTCCACTCCTGAAGACCAACAAGCTGAGCCACATAAGCAGCAGGATGCCTGTGAAGGAGAGGAATCACAGCTCCATAACAAACGCTGCTCCTGGTGAACCGTTGCACCAACCAGACTCAAAACAAGAGCATGCAGGCACGAGTGTTTCTGCACACTGCTCAACAAAACTAAAGCAACCAATCCGTCAGTTTCTGAGGCGCTCAGGAAAAGGTTCTTCCCAGGAGGAAGTCGGCGTACTCTTTCCTGCGCAGCACTCGGTGCATTTTAAAGGTGTTGGGTGACGTGTTTGAATATTCCATCATGCGTTTGCGCAGCTCGTCGAAAGCTCCCGCCGCCACCAGCTGCACCCTCATTGGTCCGATGCTGCCTTTGATGCGGAAAGACCTGTAGACGGCCGAGTCCCGCTGGAGACACGCGTCCAACTGGCAAAGAAAGGAAGGAAGGAGACGGCGGGAGAGAATCGTTATCGTTATCAAGAGGAAGTCGAGTGTAGCTTAATTTTTATTATTATTATTACCTTGTATCGCTGTTCCTCACTGAGGTTTCTTACACCTCTGAGCTCCAAGAAGACCTGGTAATGAGGATCTGAGCCTCCGATTGAATCTCCTAAAAAAAATTAAAAAAAAAACACACAAGATTTTTTTTTTTAATTCAAGAAACTGACAAAATGACTATTTATTTAACAGCAGGCATTTATTTTATTAAGAAACACAAGGTGTGAATCCAGGGAGTGTGTGATGGGACGTCTTACCCATAATCCCACTCTCGGCGCAGCAGTAGTCCACCAGCTGAGCTGCGGGCCACTGAGACAGCGCCTCCTTCAGAGCACTGAGGAACAACGCCTCGGACACCTTCTCCCCCCGGACGTTCAACATCTGGCCTCGTCTGACAGACAGAGGAGAGACAGTCAGAAGACCCAATTCACTCAAAATTAGACAAAGCAAAACTGATTTAACAAGTGTTCGTCATAATGTACCTGTACTGAAACTCAACAATGGGACACTGGTTGTGGAAACCGACCACTTTCACGATGTCTCCGATGCGATACCTGTCAAAGAAGAAGGAAAAAAGCAAAGGCCACGTAAGAAGCGCCAGGTAAGATTTGTCTTGTTCTCTTTGTTTGACCTTTTGTTTGATAAAGGACCTGTCGCACAAAAGGTCACACTGAAGACCTCTGCTCGCTGAATGTGTGGCGTGTAAACAGCACAGAAATGTGAAATATTGTTCACACCTGTCACGACGTGGACACAGAAAAAGGTTTTGCCAAGGTTTTGGCACGGCAGAGGTTTACAAGACAATGCAGTATGGAAGTGGAGAACAGCTGAAACTGTGGCGTGGCTGTTTGCAAAACTTATGTTGGCGTGTAGATGAAGCAACATGCTTGAGGTAGCAACCGAATTTTGTTGTGAAGAGTGTTTTAATAATTCAATCTCGTTTGGAGACGCATTGGTGACTTCAATTTCACACAACCACCAGCAGGTTATCTTTGGTTTGTTTGGAAAACTGACCTGGACCTTTATCAGAATACTTCAAGGGTCACTTTTGTCATATTCACCGTCTGTGTCACATTGCTCCCAGCTAATCTCAGCTAAAGCAGATGCGCAAAACTGTTTCTTTTACACAAACAAATCCTGCAAGAAATGCCCTTTTAACAGCTGTTTTTTTCCATACAGGGAGCAGACCTGAATAGTCCGGAGGCATTTGTGATGACGAGTTCGTAGCTCTGGCCCTCCTTCACCTCCTCCATCAGCAGGGTGTGTGGCGTCTCCTCCTCTAAGCTGCTCTCGGGCAGGAACTCGCAAAACATGGAGCGAGGGCTCAGCAAGTAGCGTCTGTTGGACTCCTGCGGCCAAAGGTTCACCCCGATAAGACCTGCGGGAGTGGGAACCATCAGAGCTGCCACTAACAGCACCCTACTGGTCAGGCGGGCCGACGCCTACCTTCAGTCGCAGCGTAGAACGGCGAGTAGAAAGGAACCCCTTGGCCGTAGTTCTCCCTCAACATCTCGCCGTAGATCTGGTTGGAGCCTGAGTCGACCGCCAGCACCAGGTGGAGGTGAGGCCACAGCCGCCTGGCAATGCCGCGGAAACCGTCCTGGAAGTGGGACCGGAGCTGTGCCGCCCTCACTGGGTCAGGCTTCATCAGCGCCTCGAGCCTGGACCTCAGACTGGGCTCCAGGGTCAGAGCGCTGCTGACCTTCCCTCTTTCAATGTCCTCCACCAGCTCCTGCCAGCGGTCCTGTTGGCCAGAGAGGACAGGGGCGGAGTGAGTAGTGTTCTAATCCCTGATCTGTCAAAAGCTACTGTTAAAGAGTTTTTCTTTGGGACAGTGGAGGCTGTTTCTAAAAAAAAAAAAGCTACATTTTACAGCAAAACAGACTTTGAAAATCAACATTAAAGGAACTATTGTGTGTGTGTGTGTATGTATGTATGTGTGTGTGTGTGTATTCTATTGCACACTACCCCAATCGCCCCCTCAACCACCGTTACAGAACAATAGCCTGGAAAAAGGTCAAATTCAGCAAAAGCTTCATACTGAGGTTTCAGATGTATACTGTGGGTCTTTCTGTTTAGAGGTTGGACAGAATGTGGAAACTAATTTCCTGCAAAGGACAAAATAAACCTATCAATCTATTCACACACACACACACACCTTTTCATGAATTATCTTTCAATAATGATTTTTTTCATGTTAACATGAGTAAAGGCTATTTGTTCATAACAAATAATAAAGACCTTTAAATAAATAGCAGCGTCATGCTAAAAAAAAAAAAAATGAAAAAATGAAAAAATCACCTGCAAAGCACCAAAGGCGTAGAAGACTGTAGATGCAAAGTTGGACTCCAGCGTCCCCACACTGGGATCTTTGAGAGCAAACAGGAGATGCAGGTAAAGTGTGTCCTTCTCACTGAGGACCTGCAAACACAGACGGAGAGAAATGTGAAAAGGTTCAATTTAAACATAGTCAGTGACACAAAAAAAAAAGAGTGTGTACCTCAAAAGCAGGCTCCGGGGTCGTGTAGAGGTTGAGCATGTGGCGAGAGGAGGCAGGTGTGGAGGAGTTTGGGCCGATGGGGATACCAGCCTCAGACTGGCGGAAGGTAGGTGAGTAGAAGAACTTGGTGGTTCTCTGGAGGCCGTCTGTTGCTGGAAAGGCTTTTCTCATTGCATCCAAACAGACAGTGACTCCCTGGAGGAGACACAGATTAAGGCACAAATGTTTAAAATCATCAAGAGTGAATGGTTGATTAATGTTTGGCTACATCAAAGCAGCAATGACCTGCAGGAAGAACTCTGTGTTGGTGTCTCTGGTGCTGAGCAGCATAGCGCTGGGTCCTGACGTCCCGGAGGTCATGGCCAGGATCAGAGGCTTCTCGGAGATGATCACCTTCTCCTCACCTGCCGCGATGCGCCCAATAAGCTCTCTGTAGTGCTCATATGTGGTGATGGGGTGGCGTTGTCTAAAGTCACTGCTGTCTAGGAAAATTAAACAACAACACAACAGGAAAGCTTACCGTTGGTCAGTGCTAACAAGATGCAAAAGTTACCGTCCACCTTTCGTTTGGAGCAATAATGTGGTTGTATAACAATTATATAAATAATTATATTGTTATATATTATAACAATTAGAATTATAACAAGGTTGTATGGATTATATTGTAAAGTGTTTGTTTGTTGTTTGTTGGACCTTCCACACATGTAGGAGGGAACAAAAAACAGAGCCAAGATCTTGCAGGGCCTGTTGTCATTCAAGAGATCAGTCCCCTTTGTGACATCACAGAAGTGAGTTCTTTAGTTCATACACTTTCTTAAAAGTAAAGAGAGAGGCAAAAGAGGTTTGCCTTACTTTTGGCGAGTTCACTGTCAGACTCTGACTAGAGATACATGCTACCAGGTAGAGCCAGAGTTGTATGACATTGGACCTTTTCAATAAAATGAGTAATTTATATAACGGTAAAAACACAAAAATAAAACAAAAGAATAAATGGGTAATTTGACAGAAAAATGAAGAGGTTGAACAGAATGAAACCACTGGCATGTCACTGTGATGATAGTTACATCACAGAGGACGACTGAGTGTCATTGCTGTGTGTGTGTGTGTGTGTGTGTGTGTGTGTGTGTGTGTGTGTGTGTGTGTGTGTGTGTGTGTGTTAGCCGCCTCACCTTTGATCGAGCTGAAGTCGTACTTTCTCCCATAATGCGTGTTTGCATTTTTACTCAGACGCTTCAGCAGCGTCTCCAGTTGGACCTGCCCCACGTTCCGAGTGTCGGCTTCGAGCTTGCGCCTCTGCCTCTCGCCGAGCCAGCCGACCACCTTGACAGCCAGATACTGGCTGAGCAGGCTGCCGAACGTCCTGTTGTCGCCCTTCATTTTCGAGCCGATGTCCCTCCAGACGAGCGCCATCCCGGCCAGCGAACAAACGCCGACGCCGGCGGTGGCGGCTGCGGTCACGGTGGACGGCATCGCTGTATGTAGAAGAGCCGGTGAGTGAGTTTGTTACACAAGCGACACAAACGAGAATCAGTGAGACCATGTGGGGGCGCTGTTGGGCCAACAAACCACACACCGCTTCCTGTTGATGTTGAAAAGCTGCTCGTACTCACCCAAACTTAGTGCGACGATCCCAACTACAACTGGCAAAGCCGCCACAGAAAGCCACACCACGGTGCCAAAGCCGGCGACAGACATCACGGACGGTAAATGTCAAGTAGAACGACTAACTAGTCCGCGCAAACATTAATAGCGTCCATTAAAGGCAGCTGCGTTGGAATTAAACAGCCTTCCGATTCCTTTCAGCGTCACTTCCGTATTTGGGTTGAGCCTCCTGCACTGATTGGCTGAATACATTGTTACGTCAGATAAACGCTGATTTCAAGCGGGTTCTCGCGGTACCCGCTCTAAAAAAAAAAAACACAACATAAATAATAAAACTTTACAAGACATTTATGCCTAACCGGCATGATATAATCTGTACTACACAACGAATAATTTTTTTTTCTTACCAACTGAAATGTGTTACTTTAATTGTAAATTTTGTCAACTTAAAAAAAAAAAAAAAAAAAAAAAATGAAGCCAATTTTGAAACAAATCTAATGGCACATTTAGCACAACAATGACAGTTAAACAGTAGCACAGCACAGTATTCTGAGTACACATGCACTTTATTAGGGCATTTGTTCAATTCACTACAATTGATTGAATTGGTACTATATTAGTTTCAAACAACTAAGATTCAGAAAGGCAGGCTTTGCTGTTGTTTTCAGATTTCTTTTTATTTATTCTTTTTTATTTTTTATTTTTAAAGAACCACCTAAAGAAGTTAATAAATAGACCTTTTTATTTTCTGGGGAGGTGATTGACAGTCTAGACTCCCTTTTATGATGAAAAACCGTGGTTTGGTGGACTTTGCGCAACACAGGACTTTTAAATAGATAATATAAGGTTCAGGGAGGTGTCATTAGGTGTCTTGTCCTCTGCTCTTTTTCCCTCCGGCTGCATTAGTCCACAGAAACCCCTTCATCAGCTCTGCGCCTGAAAACCTGCGCGTAGATCAAACAAAACAGTGAAAACCTTGATGTCCCGAAAATGTTCCATCAGCAGTGATCAGAGATTTGGCTCACCTGTTCCATTTCCATGGTGACAGCTGAGAAAAGAGGGGAGGAGAGCACATCAGCAAATAGTAAAATGCGCTTTCACCTTCATCTTTCTTCTCAGATTCTCTTTGGACTAACCTGCCCACTGAGGGAGGGAAAACAGTGGCGGTCCGTTAATAGGCGCGTTGTGAAGCAGCTCGGCCAGCCACGACACCTCATCAGGGTCGTCCACTAGTAGCTCCTCCGATTCGTCCACCCACAGCTCCAAGTCTGCCTCAGGCACATGGAACATAAGACCTCAGTCTCGGGTCAAAGTATATAGCTGCACCAACAAAAAAAGCTGTTACCTTCCTCTTCTCCTCTGAACCAGGCTGTGGTTTCCTCAGTAGCAACACTGCAGTCAGACATGGAGCATGTCAGTGTCTGGAGTCTGTGTTTGAGGTGCGTCGGGTCACAGATGTAGGCCTCCTTGTAGAACTGACCGGCTGATAGTAGATAAAAAAAAGAGACGCCTTTAGTCTCTGATTGTTGGAAGATAATTAACTGTTGAAATACAACATCAGCCTTGACCTCCAATGTTCTCCAGCTCCTGAATGGAACGAACGGCGTCCCTGGTCTTGATGTGGAGCTGGTGACTGTTGCTGAGGTGCATCAGGACGTGTTTGGAGTGAAAAGCCGAGGACGTGTAGTAAACAAGCTTGGGGAGGCAAAGAGAGCCAACGGCAGAGACTTCAAACCTGCTGCCCTGGTGAAGCAGACAGAGAGAAAACAAGGAAAAAATTATTTTCCTCTAAGCCGACTTTAAAACTGTATGGAAGTTAAACAGTGCCGTTCACGTATAAATATATGTATGATCAAAGCAGAAGCCTGGCGTGCCAGTGCTCTTTCTGGAGGCTATATATGCTGTCATATATATGCCTATACATTAGTAACTTTGTAGATCTTTGGATGTATTCCCACTATGTCTCTCCCTGACATGTCTGCCATGCTCTGTCGTCTTGTATTTCCTCTTTACCCCAACGCGTCAAAACAGAAGGTCGCCCTCTAGTGTCCAGGTCTGCTCAACCGTTCTTCAGACTGGCAAGTTTTTCCTGACAGTCGCAGTTCATGCTGCTCTGTTGGTTTTTTTCATTTGATTGTGCGAAGTGCTTTGAGACGCCTCTGGATGTGAGTTAGTGTTTTATAAATAAAAGTTCCTTGATTGATTGACTGATTGATTGATTGATTGATTGATTGATTGATTAGTTAGTTGGTTGGTTTGTTTGTTTACCTGAAAAGTGAAACGCTCAATGTCGGTCCAGGAGAAATCGTGGAGTACATACCGCTTTCCTTCCACCTCCTCAAGAAATAAATAATAAATCATGGTAGATGCAGGGTCAGTTGTGAAGGTACTTAGATATGGATCGTTCATCAGTTCATTTTCACATCCGCATGACAGCAGGTCAGAAGATCTATTGTAGATGCCATGCCTGATAGATGTGGAATCCGCTCAGTCCAACAGCGAAAAGGATGAGACTTCTTTGTTCTTTCTTATCCTGCAGACAAAACAGCACAAGTACCAAACTATAGATGTTAGGGTTGTTTTTTTAAATCGTGCAAAACATTTCTCATTTCTCTGCGTTATAAACATGCATCCTCTTTGCCTAATTTGGAGTATGGTTACACTATACTCTTCCTGGGATCATGTGTGTGAGCCAGTTTCAGTGACGGACCTTCCTCATCCTGTAAAAGTTGACTGGTCCATCCTGCAGACCACCGGCCTCTTTGATAAACTGCAGGATGGCTTGGCTGCGCGACACAGCCCTCATCTCATCGTGCAATGCAGGACAGTGTTGGAGCAGGAAGTCCCGCCCACGACGCTTTATCAGCTGTGGGTACCAAAATAAGCTCACAAAACATTTATAAAAGATTTTATTTAGTCTATGCTTGTTATTTATTTATTCATTTTACCCAAGAGGGGAAGTAATCCTCTGGGAGAAAGTAATGTTTCCGTTTCCCATCCTGTCTGATCTTCTCTTGCTCATCCACATTATTCAGACAGTCTATCAGCTCCAGATCTCCCACCTCAGCCTGTAGTGCACAAGCTGCCAGCTGGAAGAACAGTGCCTCCTGCAGGTGGGACTGTGACTGCAGAACCTTTTGCCTCAGTTCGGCATAGTACAGTTCCTGGACCTTGGCGCTCCTATGTTTTGTTGTGTTTATTTCATTGAGAAATTGAAAAAAAACAAACCATGACAAACATGTGCAGATGAATTTGCTTTAGAAGACAGGATGGCAGAAGGCTGACTCACGAGATCAGCTGCCCGCTCTGCACATGGTACTGCACCCTCAGGAACAACATGTATGGGACCTGGAAATACAGATCAAGTATTCTCAAGTATGATCGGAGGGATCTGTCAAATGAGCACTGAAAAGAGTGAAGGATGTCAGGAGGAACAGAAATGTATCTAGTGAATGTTTAGGAGGAAAAAAGATCTAAGCACAGACCTCACCTTAAATGATCTCCTGCACCACATTCTGCCAAAGTACTTGCTTACTTTTTGCTCCAGATCCAGAAAGAGGTATTCATTAGCTGTAGAACATAAAAAAAAAACAATGTTAAAGGTTCAATTATGCACTGTTCACTTCACCTGCGTTATCTAAATGGAGCACCGAGTATGCCATTTTCTGGACAGCTGGAGAGTTATTATTTTTTCTTTTTTGCACAGTGAATAGTGTTCTGGAATAATGAAGGACCCTCCTGTGCAAAATAACATTCTACAGGTTCATTAAAGCATCACTCGTCGCCTCCTTGACTCGCGGCACTTCTCACCAAATTAATTCAAAACATCGGCCCCTGAACTCCCACACTGACACCGACCTCTGAGAACAGCCAAACCAAAGACCTGGAGCTCGGTGAGGCCCAGGTGCTCCAGCACAACATCCAGCACCTCGTGTCCCTTGGCTTTCACCTAAACACACACACTAAAAATGAGTTTAACACAATCACGGTCCCTGTTGCGGGAGACACACAACTAACCAAATAACATTGACATCCCTATAAAGCGCAAACAGGAGATGCACATTCAGCTTGTAGTTTTCAGAAGTGAAGAGAATTACAACACAGTGTGGCAGTAAAACAGGTGTCTGTCAAGTGTGGATATTACATGTGTGTGACATCAGAGGGAGACTCACCCTGATGGCACAGTCCAGGTGCTGCCTGTTAGGCAGGAGGACGCACACTTGTCGTCTCTGCGTAATCTTCATGGCCACGAACAGGCTGGAGTCTCAAGGCTGCTCTCCTTTTATCCTCCCCTCACCCTGGACACACCCTGCTCACCCTTCCTCCCGGTTCAGCGACATGTGGACACTTTCCTATGCCTGGTGAAGTGTCCCAACAGACTCAAGAGTAATGGCCAAAATTAGACAGGAAAAGTCTTTAGGTTTCCTGCAAACAGCATGTTTAGCCGTGTGTTTACAGCTTCCTTCTAAAAGAAAGGGTTTAGCTCCTTGCACTTTCCACATGTTTGAAAGGGGACAAAAAAAACAATGCAAATTGAGGTGAGACAGAATATCCAATAATGTATAATAATAATCAATTTCTTGTCTCACACTGTCTGATTTCTTTGAGTGTAATTTTTTTCTGTGACCAAAGTGGTTACATTCAAACTGATCTAATAATAATTATAGTTACTCACACAGTTGTAAAAAAAAAACAAAAACAAAGAAAAACAAGTTAGACAAGAGGCCACTGTTCATCTATCATTAATTTATTTTAAAAACAAAATTCCATCCCATCATGCCATTTGTGCTTCGCTCAGCCAAAGCAAAAAACAAAACAAAACAACATGACACATTTTCTTCCTCGGTAGCTGGTGAGTCGTCGTTCACTAATCACACGTCCTCTGCTCTTGCGTGTGCGTACTTTCTTTTTACATAGTCATCTACAGTGTTCTCTTGGATTTTCACAAAAAGAAAATAGTTAACATGCAGAAAAACAAAAACACTCCCCGAAAAAACACACACACACCACAACAGTGCATAAAAAGGCACCTGTTCCCCAGATACAGACATTTTACTCCTAGAAACAAGTAAGTTACAGAGGGATGTTGCTGTTGCTGTTGCATTTGTTGTTATGCAGCTTCAGCAGCTAACGAGTGTTTAACGATCCCTGCGAGTGCCGCATCTGTACCGACTCGACCGGGAAGCCATTGTCCCGACACCGGCCTTCTCGGAGGGGCAGGTGGGATACATTCACGAGGTAACTAACTCATCTCCTGCACAAACAGGCAAAAGCCGCCTTTCTCTGCAGCCCTATGCACGAGCTAAACTGTTGACGAGAACGGCGTTCCAGGCTCGAATGTCAACAAAGATGAGCGGAGGAAACAGGAAACAGGTGGTACAGTACGTGGCGTGCTTTTGATCTTGGCGGAAGCGTCCTTTAACAGACTGTCGGCTCAGAAACATTATGAAAGTCATGACGGGTGCAGACAACCTGTTTTGTTCTCCCCCCACTCCAATTCCTATTTCAGCGATTAAATGAAACACACCCTCCCCCTCTTCAATACGACGTGCTGCAGCTGAACGGATACTTCCTACACAGGTCTGACAGATTGCATTAAAATATGCATTTTTTTCCTTCCAATGTTAAATAACGCAATAATTTAAGTAATATAACATTATCGGCAGCAAACGATAATGTTATAGTGCAGCAAACTTGTTTTTGAATAAATATCAATATTACTTTTTACGTTTTTTTTTTTTTCCTTTTCCTTCTGACACATTTTTTTCCTGTTTGATTTGCAGATCAAGAATGTTGATTTAGAACATTTACACTGGCTCATAGCTATGAGTTAAACAATGTCATTTTTCATCTTCAGGGTCAGCCGGGGTTTTTTACTTCAACATCATTGGTCAATATGGAAAAACAAAAAAAAATATCAAACAGCCAAACAGAAAACAAATGTTTCATCCAGTCAAAATTTCTCTCTCTCTCTCTCTTTTTTTTTTTTTTTTTAAATCAACACATTCTGATGTACCATTACCAACATGCCATAGCCAACCCTCCCTCCCTCCCCCTCACATGCATATCCAAGCTAAACTGCAAAATATCAGCATCAACTAACTGGAGGTCCAGAATGAATCTGTGTGAACTCGCTGTGAAACGTCCGGTCTAAGATTGACACAGACAGAAATAAATAATAGGTCAACTTGGCTGCTATGTAAGAAACAAAAGGAAAAGATGATTTTTCTGTCTTAGAGCTTTTACAGACTTGACCTCGAGTTAAAGAGTCATTCTACCACAGATATGTACCGTTTATATTTTGTGTAACTTTACAATTCCTCTGTCTTGGGAACAGCTGACTGACTACTGGAGCGACGTTTCCCCCTCAGAGAAGACGCATTGACGGCTTTCTACAGTTATAATACACTTAAAAAAAAAAAAAAAAAAAAAACAAACACCTCAAACGGTTACCTCAAATATCTCAGCTATCCCTGACGAGCAATGAGTTTCTCACTACGCTGAAGTGAAGTGGATGCGACGGCTGGTGTGGAGTGGCTCGAGCGCTCTGCTGTGACATTCATTAAAGAATGGAAGAAAAAAAACGAAACAAAAACACGTGGCAACACAAAAATCAAAACCGTTTTTTTTTTTTTTCTTAAATCACGGCTGAGGTAAAAAAAGTGAAACTGAATGCACTTGATGTCGGTGTATTGAATGCACTTGTTACGATGGTGATTATAGGCTTCAACTGGGTCTCAGACACACGCGCGCTTCGTGTTTGTCGAGTAGATTGTGTTCCAAGTCTGAAAAGCAGCCACTGACACTACAACTCAACAAATGTGCGTCAGAACTCTTTCGTTTACAGATGTGAATGCATTTTGCAGGGTCTATGTACAAGAATTTGTCAATTTGCCCAAAATTAAGTCTTGATTCAGTTTTGATTATTCACTTTGTTTCAAAACTAATAGTACTAATAGAGTGTTTTAAGCATACAGCAAAGACATCAGTAGTAATGCTTATTGTCGACACATCTTAGTTCTTCATCTGTAGAGATTGGGAGGCCGATTGCCTTCTTCTGCTGCAAAGATCTATGTATATTCACTCACGAGGCATGAGCGCATTTTCTTCTACTTTAAAATATTGATCATATTTAAAATCTCAAGATTTTACCAAAGAAAGAGAAATCCTAGAGGTGCTTCTTCAAAGAGACAATGCACCTTTTCCAATCAGCTGGACAGTTTCCAAGCTCCCGGACTGGAGCAACAGAGGGGAAGATTGGCTTCCGGCTACCAGCGAGCAGTTGCGTGAAGGCACTTCCTGGTAAAGCTTTCCACAGAGTAGCACCTGGGATTGTTTTCGAAGTAACCATGAGAAGCCCTTTACTGGAAGGAGCCTGGGGGTCCGAGCCGGAGCGAGAGGCGTCCCGGTCACAGCAGGGTGAAGCCCAAGATGTACTGCAGGAGTTTGTTGCGATTGGCCTGAGGTAGAAAGGTGCTGCTCAGCTCCAGTGTGGTCACCCGGTTCTCTCGTCGCTGCTTCAGAACCTGCAGGCAAAGTTCATGGCGAAGTTAAAAGCCATTTGGAAATCGCACTTGCCTGACAGAGATGCAACAAGCACGCCGCTTCTGGTCCAACGGACCACTCACCCCGAGCTCCTTGAACGTCCTCACTGTATTCTTCACCAAGTAATGAGTCGCACTTTCGCCTGGAGAAGGGAAGATTACAAAGGATCAATTCTGCTCTCTGCTAAAACTCTGCGTGAAGCAAGCAGGCGTCTCGGATGCAAGACAATTTTCAGGAGGAATTCTGACACTAAAAAGTCATCAATCAATTATTTTCCAACTACCATAGACAGCCACTCCTCTCTCTGTGCGTGTGAGCAGGTATCTGAAGAGCCTCTGGGTGTAGTCCGACTCCGACGTGGGTTGACTCAGACTGTGGATGAAGATGGCGGCGCCACTGTACGCTTCCAGCACGGGGCTGACGAGTCGTTGGAGGAAGACGAAGAACTCCTGGTGCTCGGCTGAAACGCTCACCTGCAGGGGAAAAGAAAGAGTTGGTGAGGTTAGCGCGCGTTTCTAGTTTAGTCTCTCTGTGTTTGGAAGAAAAGGAAAGACCTTTAAGTATCGATCTCTCTGCTCCTCTCCAAAGTCACTGTCCTCATCCTCCTCGTCGCTCCGCCAGGAAAGCGGCTCGGGAAATTTTTTGGGCCACGGTTCCTCTGAAGGGTTGGGACTCAGTTCTTCCTGGTCCTCCTGACACATGGGAACAAACAACATCAGAAACCCTACGCTGCACTGGAGATGAGGGACACTGGCACTGAGGATCTCACCTCGGCAACGTAGAGCACTCCGTACTGAATGAGACGTGTCACCGCCTCATGGAAAACCTGGTAAATAGTCTGACAAGGCTGCAAGAAGAAGAATGAAGCGCTGTTAGAGTTACCAGATGGACAGCAAGGTGTTTGTTCATTGCAAAAATCAAATGGAAAAACAAAAACCCTTTGAAATCGATCCTACCAAACACTGCTTTCCTTTTTACTGTGCAGACTTGCAGAAATGCCAAGAAAAGTACTTACCGGTGCCACGGCTACTTCGTTGGTGAGGAAGTAGGACAGACTGGCAGCCTTGCAGATGAGTCTCTCCTGACTGAGAGGGAGGCTGTTGGGATCTTCAGGCTGCTGACCAGACTCAATCTCTGCCATCAGCTCTCGCTGCAGTGACAGGATGCTGCAGGCTGCAAAACAAATCATCACCACAAAAAATTTTAAAATCGTCAGTCTGGACAAACGGTAAACTTGCAGGCAAAGAGGCACCAGAGAGCAAGGAGACGAGGAAGAGGAGGAAGAGGAGGTCAGCGTACCGATGATTGCATCCGATATGAAGACGTGGAAGAGGCCGTTGCTGTAGAAGTTGAGCTCGAAGAGCGCGGGGACAGTCTCTCTCGGGGCGATGGTGAACTCGCCGTTGCGATTGGCGCTGCTGGTCACGTTGACACAGTTTCCCAGCAGGTGGAGCGCCCGCATGACCACGTCCTCCGAGTTCCCCGAGAAGCCCAGGTCGAAATCCCGCGACAGGATTTCCTCCTTCATGTTGAAGAAGTCCTCCACCAGCTTGGAGAGGACCACCCCCTGAGGGAAACCACCGGAGAGACCGACTGTGAGTGAGCCCAGTTCCTCTTCTCTGCCACTTACAGCTCTCTGCCAGCAGGGGGCATATATTAACTGCTAATACATCTTCACCCACATGGGTGAAGAAACAAAAAAAGCAGCCAAGCTCACCTGTCTGTGTCTGTAGAGCAGCAGACAGGCGATGATGTGGGTTGACATGATGGCTGAGGACTTGTTGGCCGCTGTGAGACACAAAACAAGACACAATTCAACACACAACATTGTTTGAGGGCAGAAAGCTCATTGTGTCTTTACAATTAACTACCACATCCCTGAATAACTGCAGTATGTGTTGTGCTGTGTTGATAATTTATGAGTTGTGGTATTTTACTGGTATAACCAGTAGGCCACATCGATAGAACAGCAAAACGTGATTTTAATACAAATCTCAAACAATTGAAAAGGTGCCTGCTGATTAAAAAGAGAAAAACAATGCAACATTGATGGATTATCTGAATGATTTTGGACGTGGAAGAATTCCGGCTAATGTCTTAAAATAAGCTTCTTCTCCGGGCATCTTGAGCTTGCTACAGGGGTGTTAAACGCTTGTGAGCCCTGGTGCTGCATTCCTTGCCTCCTCAGCTTCCCCCGTCCTTCCCGTCACCCTATTGGCTGAAAACAACATGCCATCCTGCTGGGTGCTCCGTGATTGGCCAGTGATTTAAAAAAAGAGAAAAAAAAAGAAAAGGCAAACGGGTCCAGAGCGAGAGAATGCAGCCGAGGGAGCAGGGGAAAACTGGTTTGCTTATTGTTGTGCTGGGGCCAAGAAGCTGTGAGGGGTGTGAAACTGATGGCGGCTCATTGGCTGTATGGGATTACAATTATACAGAATTAGAGTGGAATGAAATGATTATTGCGAAGCAAGTGCGACCTTGGATTTGCAAGCAGGTGCACCTCTAAAACATGACTCATTCATTGGAAAAAAGGAAAAAAGAAAGGAGGGAAGATGAAAATATGCTGCAGCGTGATGATTCACTCACATTTTGAGTCTTAAACAATGTAGCTGATAGTGCCCCCCCCCTCAAAACAGAGGCTTTAAATAAACCTGCACTTTAGTGGTTTGCGACCTCTGTCCCATGCATATGCTTCTAGAACAACCTAAAAAAACACCTGCTACTATTCCACAGTAATAACTTAATCCAACAGGTCTATAGTTGGGCTGAAGGTTTGCCGTGTCCTTACTGAAGATGACGTGCTTGGCCAGGTTATGGATGAGTTGTCGTCTCACGATGTCGTCGGGCAGCTCTCGGTTCTGCTGTTGCTCCTCTTCCTGCCGCTGTCCACCCTCAATGAGCTGGGCGTCGGGTCTGCAGGGAAAAGAGCGTCACATCGTGCGTCTTGTCACCGGCATTTTGACCAGGACTGTGCTGCTCTGGTCCGCTCAACCTCTCAAAGTGTGGGCTGGAAAAATCTGTTCAGGAAGCCGGCCCCATGTGATGTCACAAAGGGCACAAATGTCTCTCCCAGGTTAGTGACGACATCAACAGTCAGGTGTTGGTTCTAGTCCCCAGAGTCAGCCCTGTTTTTTGTCACCAAACACAGCATTGGTTCAAGCAAGAAGCTAAAAGCCAGGAGTTTATCGGGAGGCTGTAAACGGAGGGCTTTTTTTATTTATTTTTATTTTTACGCTTTTTAGTGGCAATGGACAAAAAAATAAAGACATGCAAAAAGATCCAATAGTTGACCTTTAAAAAAATACACACATATAACGACGCATTGCTTCGACGCAACGAAGCAATGTGAAGATATTTTTTACTTTCACTCTACTTTCACTTCTGTTTCAAGTTTCTCACATCTTTAATTTCCGGAACTCACTCATACTCTACGCAAGTTTCAGCCAACGGAACTTCAAAGTTTCAAGACGGGACTAGCGGCTTTTGCGCATGTCAAAGCCCTGCAGCCGTCTCCTCTGGACGTGTTTACAGTTTGTGTCCAGATGGTTTTTCAGTCAACTCTGCAGAGTTCTGAACTTGTGACTCCAGACCAGCTGCGGTGAAATGCTGCCCTCTGTGTGGAGGCGGAGTACGACTGTGTCAGCTGTATTATGAAAGGCACAGCGAGTCCTCCAGACTGAAGTGACCCTTGCCGACCGCGAACTCCAACACAGGGCTCGGGTGTCAGACAAAAGACTCCTGCAGCGACGGAGCGGGAGGCAGAGGGTGAACTCCAGACACGAGGGTCCCTGGAGCTGCAGGCCGCATGAGGGGGTGAGAGCGTGCATGCTTGTGGAGGATATAAGTGTGTGTGTGTGTGTGTGTGTGTCTATATCCTTACTGCGCAGAAATGATGATGGGCATCAAGGTTTGTTCGAGGGACACTGAAGGTGAGATGTGGCGGCTCCGCTGGGTGTCCAGGTACTCCTACATTAGACATAGATAGGTGATTAAAGACAATTAAAGGTCTTGTGTGTAAAATTTGTATAGAAGCCGCTGTCAGCTGGGCTTCCTTAAAAAAATGTCAGTGCAAGATGGCAGAATCAAGACTCTTGATTATGCATATGAGGGCCGTTGGAAGGAAAAAACAAATTAAATGTATTGTACTGCGAGTATACGCTTTTATTAATTTATATATGGGCAGTATATTAAGCTTACACCAACATAAATATGAGAAATCAAGCCAGATTTCACACGCTGGACCTTTAAAGGTGGTGTAGATATCGGCAGGGAGGTGAGAGTGAATGCGACACCCAGTGTGTTTGATCCACAATCACCTGTGAGTCTGACATTCAATGAACACTTGGCTACCTTCAGGGAGAAAGGCTGGTTGAAGTCGACGCGGACACATCCGTAGTTCTTCCTGAGCATCCTGAACACTCCGCACGCAATTCCCCACAAGCTCTCATTCTTCTTGGGCTTGCCCTGGTGGGATCAACAGCCAGAGCTGTGAGCTTCAATCATCCACGCACAGGAAGTGCAGCTGGGCATTTCCCCGCTGTACTTCTCCCAGATATTACAATGTTGGATTGTCGGGGAGTGTTGGGACACTCACCAGCTGCTCGCTGTTGTAGTTGCCCTCGATGATGCGGTCGTACGAGATGCCCACCGGTACCACCAGCACATCGGCCACTGAGCCGGTGGACAGCGAGTCCACCACCAGGGACAGCATGCCGGCGCGAGCCGGGGACGGCTTCCCGCTGCGGGAGCGGGTCCCTTCCAGGTAGACCTCCAGAAACTGCTGCTGACACAGCAGCTCTTCGGTGTACTGTGGGAAAGATTAATCACGCACAGAGGGAGACGATAGTTGGAGTGAACATTCTGGGGAAAACATTGCTAAAAAGCAGAACACAATCCACCTTTAAAAAGCGTCACAAAACCGAGTCAAAAGTCAAGTCACGTTTGCTCTGCAAGGGGGGGTTTATTGTTAAAATTGAGTCGGGGCCCCATGCAACCATGTGATGGTGAGCTGGTCACATGGCTGCAGGGCTGACATGCTGTGCAACACTATCTGCCTGCGTGCAGTGTGTGCTCAGCTGTCTCTGGCTGTATAGACACGCTGGAGGGGAGAAGCTTTGTCCTAGACTGCAGGGTTAGAAACACAAGTCGAGGTTTGGGTGCATTTAAATGAATGAAATATAAATATAACGCGCTTAATGACTTCAATCGTGAGCAAGACCGACATCTAATCTTCTAATCTGCAGGAGAACAAAAAAACACATAGCAAGGTCAACCCCCCCCCCCCCCCTCCCCCTGCCAAAACTCCCCCAACATAGTTTCCATAAAGCGTGAATGCATGTGTCTATTTTCACTCCCCCAGAGGGAAACACAGACCTGCTCAATGAGCGCCCGTGTCAGTTAATTACACTGTACAAGGAGTGGATGTGCACCCTCTCCTTCTGCGTGATGGAAAACAGATGAGATGAAATATTAAACAAAGTGTGTGGATTAGCTGAATGAACTGCGGCCTGATATTTCAAAGAGGGGAGGAGTTTTAGGAGCAACATGAGAAGGACCAGATCTGATGCAGCTATTTCTAACCAGGACCAGATGAAAATAAAGTTGTGTAAAATAAACATTGTCATGGTTTCTATCGCTACTGATAAGCTCAGCAGATTGTTCTTCTTATCTGTCTTTCTATACCATGAAGCCTGGATGATGAAAAGTGGACTTTGTAATACACCTAATCCTCAATATTGACATTAGTCATAAGACAGAAGTCATTAGTGCTACATTGGGGAACACACATGGGAGTTAATTTAAGTTCTGATTTCTTATGATAATTTTTAATGATCGACACTTTGCCAAAGTGTAACAAATGCTTGAGGAAATAAAAAAGAAGAGAAAAGATAATTTAGCATTGAAGACTCAGTGTTGACTCTGCCCCCTGAGTCCACCTTGCTTTCCTGATAAAGTTTTTATCAGGAAGCTAATAACCAGAGATTCAACAGGGGGTTGTAAACAGAGGGCTAAAGATAGAGTTTAACAACCAAGAGAACAATTTTTTTTGTATTGTAGATGATTAAATGTGCAAACCTGTTAAACTGTAGTCCAGACCACAATATGCAGGGTTTTTTTCAACCAAACAAACCATATGAGTGAGAAAACATAGGACCTTGAAAGAATTGGGAAAAAATGAAAGAAATCAGTGTTTTCCACACTTACTGCGAGTAAAAGCGATCGGTACAGAATGTCTTTCCTTCCATCACTCGTCTCTTCCATCTTCCGACGTATGAAGAATCCTCCAAGTTTTCTGATGAGAGTGCTGGGGAAAATAAAGAAGCTCTCATCAAGTGGTGTCTCAAAGATGAACTAAAGAATGATTTTTAACCGTACTTTATTTTGTGTGTGGGTTGAGGGTTGAATAAAAAATAAATAAATAAAAATCAAATCAAATAAAGCCACAAGTCAAAAAATGTCTGTTTTTAGTTTAATACTTGATTTTAATTCTTTGGCCTGTGTCTTGAGGTCAGACTTAATTCCTTTATAATATACAGAACCGCCAGAGTTACTTTTAACATCCTAACCAGGCGCCAGGGGATCTGCTGCGCGGCTTTGGGGAAGTCTTACCTGAGGATCGGGATGCTGAGATTGTTTCCAGCTGCGATGTGCGGAGCCTTGATGTTGTGACAGAACAGGATCAAAGTGATGAGCAGGTAGTCAATGTGGGATTTGTGAACAGGAAGGAAGATCATGGGCATGTTCTGCTGCAAAGACAAGGGAGTGATTTTAAGGCACAGAATCCATTTGAAGTGTCATAATAATGTCTTTATATTTCAATTGACTGCTGCATAAATTAAACTGCCAAATTAAAACAGGAAGTTTAAACAAACAAAAAAGTTTACTACAATAATTGATGTAGTCCTTGTCAAAGGCAGTTTTAACAAAGTATGTCAACAGACTTTTGTCTGTGGTGATGTTTACCTCTGTAGCAGCTTTTTTGACCATCTCCAGCTGTCCCTTGTGGATCTGGATGCTCCAGAAAAACCCATTAAAAAGCCTCAGGAGGATCCAACCTGTCAGCCTGAAGGAAAATATGATAAAGGTAAATGAAAAAAGACCTCGACATGCAGTGTTTGTTTGAAAATACTGCCCCCCTCCCCAGAACAGCAGCTGATACACGTGTAGATACCTGATGAACGCAGGTGAAACGCCGGCCACCATCTCCTGCAGACAGGCTCTGGCTTTCTGCTTCACCTTACTGACATTTTTCTGCATCTGGCCCGGTTGGCTGGCTGAACCGCCCAGATCTGTGGCGACCTCCTCGATCACACTCACCACCCTGCGGAACACAAGGAGCAGAGTTCCACCAGGTGAACATCTCGCACCCGGCAGTATTTCTCCTGAACGGCAGAAGTCCAACCAACGCTCGCGTGGCCAAGTCGGTGGTGGCGCCCCCTACCGATTTTTGTTGAGCACGTTGTCTACGACGTTTCTGGTGAACATGTCCTTGTTGACGTCCCTCTCCATGACAAACAGTACATAGCTGAGCCTGCGTGCCAGCCAGCCCCGCTGCCTGCACGGACATACACAGCACAGATGTAATGAAACTCAACACATCATCAACACTCATGAACTGTAATGGCAGCTTTTAGGCGCTCCTGCAACGCATAATTTAAAAACAACGAAAACAAAAAACTTGCTATCGTTGGATCATTGCATTACATATTCATACGTATTCATTACATGTTACTGTTTACAGTAGATTTTTTTGAACGGCCTCTTTCCGCTGTGATGTGGTGGCTGGTGTCCATTGACACACGACGCGCTTTCAATTATTCACCGGTCGCCCTTTCCACAGTTTCACAGAGCGCAAGGTTCAACTTTGAGGTCATCAGACTCCCAAAACAAGCCTCGTACTACCACAGGAGTTTTTACCTGGTGTGGGTCTCGTTGATGTAGATGACGTTGCGCAGCCCCAGAGAAGGAATACTGGAGTTGAACAGTTTCTCCTGTGATTGGGTAAACAAACAAACAAACAAATTAATGTAGTAATTGTAGGAAATTCCTTTTCTACAATTCCTCAATTTACACACAAACACACACACACACACACACACTTAACTATGAAGCACAAAGACAGAACCATCATTTTCATCCCAAGCCTTGCAGACGGTTATGGGTTTGTAAATAATCATTTTTATATTAAGTCTCAGCCATTGTGCTTGTGGCAAGGGCTAATCCACATCCCACATCTGATGCAGTTTAGTGAGATCTTACTCACATGGCAAGTTCCTGTGTCATCAAAAAGCTAAAGCTGAATGCTTCCGACTTTGGCCTGGTCCCTTTCCAAGATAGCAACTTTGAAAAATAAATAACTAAATAGCGCCTGGATCTCAGGGGATCCCAGTCCACAGAACCCATGAGGGAGTTAATTAGCTTGAGTGTAGCATTACCCAGCTCTGTGGTGTACAGGAGTGACAGCAGCGACCCACAAAGGGCCTCTTTCTGTTCAGCAGGCCTTCCCTCCAAGTGCTGGCAACGCAGCGCAGGACCGAGGGGCTGGTGCTGCGGTCCTGCACACACAACAACCGCAAGGTTCAGAGGAACACACAAGCATTTAATACAGCCTTTTCTGCAGGAAACTGGATAAAAGCAACAACAACAACACAAGTTCCTGTGAGGGGATAGAAGTCAGTTGCTTACCAAGTCTTCGCCAGGATGTTTCCAGCGGTTGCACCACTGCTCTCCATTGTTGACCTGCAGCAACAAACCATCGGAGGCCTCCATGTTCTCGGCTGTCTCTTCCTCTTCTCTGGATCGCTCAGCACTCGCTGTTCAGCTGGAAAGATAAATTGATCCATTTATAGCGCAAATCATCATTGCTTAAGAAATTAAAAATATATATATATATATATATTCATTTACATACTTAAGACACAAATATAGATAGATACACGATAGATAGATATCTATCAGTTAGTTTATATTCAGTTTTAAAGCTGCGTTCTTTGGGTCTTGAACTCAACCTGAGACAGCTGTGACAAATCAGGATAAAATGTAGACAAATGACGATTCTACGCACTGGTTGGACGAGATTGTGTTGGTAATAATGTAACAAAAGCGATGTGTAATTTTAAAACTATTTCGACACACCTAAGGATGATGTAAGAAGAGGCTTAAGAAGGAGACGATTAAATTACTCATGGGGGCATCAAAGAATAAGAACCTAATCGAATACATCTGAGGCAGGGCAGGGACGGTGCTCAACATCAGGTCCCTGGTGCACTGTCTGCTGTTTATACAGCTGCCTCTAAAACTAGTATGACTTGGACAATTATTTGACGCACTCAAGAGAAAAACGTTGATCTGTGACAAAAACAAATTGTGCATTCAATGCTGAAAAAGCAAAAGCACAACTGGAGATCCACCCGGGTAGTACGACAAACATTCTGCCAAACACTTGTTTGCTCCAGTTTGTCCAGATTCTGGCTTTTGTCGGTGTGGCATTGTTTAAATTGTCTCTAGACAGTTTTTACAAATTGCGTGGGCTGCATTCAAAGCCTTGAGAACAACCCACAGAAACGGAAACTTCGAGGCACAGCTCACCCCAAACATCTGATACAAACTTTAGTGAGCAAACAGCTGAACGCATAAGAATAATAGCAGCATAATAAGTTTAAGAAAATGTATTTTAATAAGTCATTAAGTGACTAAGAATGTTATGTACAATACTGGTTGCCATCTTGTAATTACAATGGAGACCCACAGTGACTCGGTCCCAAATACCAACAGCAAAGAAGAACCGCTGCACTAAACTACTTGACCTGCATGCTGTTTCCCTAAATGGTTTTCAACGGATCATGATCACTTTAAAATAAGTATTTCGTCTGTTGTGACAGATCGGACATACACTTGTTTTCGTGAAAAATTTGAAAAATTCCCCTGAAGCTTTTTGCTTGTCAGCGGTAGTTGGAGGTAATGAGCTATACTCAACATGCCAACCGTGCAGCATTCAAGGTCACCGTAAAAGACCTGAAGTGAAATGAAAAGAACTTTTTTTTTTCCCTCTTTCTGTAAAAAACAGAATCTAATATAACAAGAAGAAAGCAAGCCAACAACCAGGAGGGGATGAATACACTTTTAGCCATTGTACTGCCGTTTTGTTGTGGTTGGTTGGCAGCAGGTGACATGCACACTGATGAGGCGCGCTGAGCTTTCCACGGGGTCAACGACCGAGAGTAGTACACTGGATGGGGCGCCTTCTTTTGGAAGCAAAACAAATGGATTTCAGAACTAGATGCTGTGGAGGTACAACAACTGGCTGGCCAGGAGATAAAAGTGATCTAATTATCAATGTAATTAAACTTGTTTATGTGCATCTTATCTTCCACAAAGTTTATGTTAAGTGTTTTGACATGACAAGAATACAGATAATACTTGTTTATCACTTGGAAGGTATGAAGAAAAACACTATCTTATCGACAAATGCTTTAAGCACTATTGTAGCACAGTCCAAGCGCTGCCTCAGTTGTTTTTGATTAGGTTTTTGATCCTTTAGGTTCATGTTTTAAAAGGATGAAAAGGATGATTTGAAAAAAACTGACTGCTTTTTTTTTTTTTTTTTTGAAGGATTCATTTGAGAAAAAAACCTCAAGGATAAACAGTTGTGTAAAACAAGTGACAGAATACGTTACAGTTTAGTACTGAAGACATAAACTGGGCAACAACAATGTCGGTTTTACTGTGAGCAGTGACACCTTGAAACTCAATACACTCAATTATAGCAAAGGCAGTGGTTGTTGCACTGGAGATGTTTACTTTTTGCCCAGACAATCAGTAGGTTAATATTTACAACCACGTGAAAACAATACAATTACTTTCAAAACTGTTAAAGCAATGCACATAATCCCAAATATGTTTTCAGGGGAGCCACCTCACACTACAATAACGACAAGGAAAACATATTCAAATCAACACTCTAAATCTGGCTTCGGGGACACACCTAATCTCAAGACAAAGCAACATTCTGTTTATTTTCCAGATAACAGTAACGGTCGTCACTCTTCACACTGTACACTGGCGGGTTAATCTGCTCCGTGACCTCCAGGCTGTCAACCGTAAGCAGGTCAGACAGGAGTGTACGGGTGACAGATGGGGTGTGCGGATAACTAGCAGTGCAGACAACAATGGAGCCAACCGGTCAGTATCTCTGGCTGCCGGGTTTGGTCAAAAAGAAGCGACGCTGCCTTGTAACAAGCATTCTAGGAGAGGGGGAGAAAACCCCTTCCCGTGACTGCATTTCGAAAAGCCGGGCTTGTGATGTTAATAAATGATGACTCGTGCACTTTCTGTCGCCGTCTCTGTGGCACGCTGCCGAGCATCATGAGCAAAAAGCCGGCCGGGTCGGGGGTGGATTCAGAGAGTCGCGATACTAGAACGGCACCAAGAGTCCCGCTAAAAGGGCACTGAAAGCTGTTAGTGTAGGGAACTAACGCGCTATTGTTCAGAATAAAGCAGCCGTGGGGGGCGCAAGACGCAGGAGGAGAGCCCCGCAGGAGACCCTCGGTGCCCCGGCGACGAGGCTCCGCTCAGCTGCGCTTCAGCTCAATGTCAGCGGAAAGTGAGCGGCGGGCTAGCGTGCGGCCGTGCCGCGGTGATCGAGCCCATGTGATTCCCACTTCGACCTCCTCCTCAGCTGAGCGTGGCAGCGAAGCCCGTGCAGGAACACCGTCCATGTCTTGAATGAAAACTCGCATGGCAGTAACTTGGTGGGCGAGGCTATGCTAGCTGGTTAGCCGCCAAGGGGGGGGGGAGACATGCGACAGAGGGACAGGGAAACGGTCCGTCTTACCTTGAGCGTTGGATTATGTTCACACATTTCTTTAGAAAGGACGACGCCGTCGACGGTTAGCTCCTTGCTTTCCTTCGTGTCCTCCCCCTCCACTGTTGACGCTGCCGCTGACCTCGGTCTGGACGGGCGCACAGCTCTCTGAGACACAAAAAAAGCGTGTGACAGGAGGTAGGAGGAGGAGGAGAGTGTTTTGGTGCTGCCGCCCGGATCCAAGTTCCCACCTTCCTCCAGGAGATGGCAGCAAGCAACTGCACCGGCCCCTCTCGAAGACCGCATTTCCCCCCTTTACCTTCTTCCGTGAACGAGCGTTCTTATCTGCGGCACCAACATCGGATAGAATTTTAGTTTCCTTTAAACTACAGAATCGTGCTTTATGCACAATTGCACTCCCAGTTTATACGTTTATAAATAACTTAAATGTGTTATTTTATTCTGTTGAAATCAAAATGGATGAATGGAAAGTGTGTTTTCTTCAGTCACTCCTCCAACAGCACCTCGAGTGTCCATGTTCCTCACTATGACGACAACAGACGTAAAATGAAAATATTTGAGAGTTGTATTTAATTTTAGATTATGGGTAATGGGGGACCTCTAGCGGTCAAATATCGACTGTAAATGTGTCCTGGAACGTACCACTGGAGGAATAGAGGAGGGGGGGACAATTAATTCGACTGACATGACTTTTAAAGCGCAATAAAGCGACGTGTACAGAAAACCCACAATATTTTTCACCCTTTCGAAGAAATACAATAAAGATGGTAATCTTAAAATAAGTTGCTGTATGCAAGAACTGTAAGCACCACCACTGTTCGGTCGCCCGCGGCTGAAGCTATAATGGTTTGTGCTTCGGGTTTCTTTTTCCTCTGTTTCTTCTAAGCTAGCTGCAGCCATGAGGTAAGCGAGCAATGTGGAACTAAAAACAGTATTTTCCCAAGAATCCCCAGTGATTAGTCCCATAACTGAGGACTTTGATATTTAAGAATATAGACAGAACACTAAATAAATTAGACTCGGGATTAAAATGTAACGTAATGCCAGATATCACGGATCGCGAAGGCCCAAATTGTTATGCTAACCGAGTGCTAATTTGGTAAAGACATGTCACTACATGATCTTCCTGGACAGAAGGGGCAGCGTTTACGCTTACGTGCACAAAGTCTACCTACGGCACACTTTATTATGCAGATTCGCCTGCTATTGAATTCACATAAACCAGAATTTGAGTATTTGGGAGCAACAGTTGCGGTCGCAGACCTAGTGAAGTTCACGGCAGTGAAGTTGGGTTTTTAGGTTGGACACCCGACTGAGCGTCAGTCTTTTAACGAGCTGTCAGTAGCGCACAGTTTAACATAAAAGAGAAGAATCGTGAGAAGTTGGCTTTAAATTAGTCGCTACTGTGATTAAAAATGTCCATTCTAAGAGATTAGCAGATAACTGTATTTCAACAATTCTGTGCGAAGACCTGATACTACCATATTGTGACTGGACAAATATGAAGAAATAATACAGCCTACTCTGGGTTTATACAATTATGTAGTCGTGGGTACTATATTTTACACTTTATGTCATGTGACACAGTGACTATAAGCGAACTGCCTCTGTCATTAGTACGTAGGACAGTTAAAGGTCCACTGTGTAAAATTTGGCTCGATTTATGATTTTTATATTGGATAAAATGTAACATACTGCTACCCTCAGCTCTCACACACACACATATATATATGTATATATATATATGTATATATATATATATATATGTATGTATGTATGTATGTAGAGCAAGGGTCTTGCTCCTAGTTTGCTGCCATTTTTTTAAGGAAGGCCACCTGACAATACCTTAAATATGAAATGTGCTGTCAGACGGGCTTCCTTTAATACCTGGCTTCCTTAAAAAAAAACAAAAACAAAAAAAAACCACTGGACCTTTAAAAATCATTTAGGACATTCTTGCCTGCCCACTCTGGGAAAAACAATAACACAAAATATGCAACTTTTCTTTCTGCCAGCATGCTCAGGCTCCAGAAGCGCCTGGCGTCCAGCGTCTTGCGCTGTGGCAAGAAGAAGGTGTGGTTGGATCCAAATGAGACCAATGAGATCGCCAATGCAAACTCTCGTGAGTTGTCCGTTTGTGTTGCGGCGTCCCCCCGTTGAATTTTGGTTTCGTGTCCTATAGGCCGAATCCTAACTGGGTTGATTTGTCTCTCAGGCCAGCAGATCCGAAAACTGGTGAAGGATGGATTGATCATCAGGAAACCAGTGACGGTTCATTCCCGGGCTCGCTGCCGCAAGAACACTTTGGCCCGCCGCAAGGGACGTCACACGGGTTATGGTGTGTTGAGTGTCTTATCCCCTCCCCAAGCATCAGTAAAATGTCTTATTTTTTCTAGTAATAATTCTGTGTTTAATTTTTGATCTGTCTCAGGTAAAAGAAAGGGAACAGCCAACGCACGTATGCCTGAGAAATTGATATGGATGCGGCGAATGAGAATCCTGCGTCGCCTTCTCCGTCGCTACAGGGAGTCAAAGAAAATTGACAGGCACATGTAAGTGTGAATTTCCTCACTCGTCATGAATATGCCAGTGTATTATGTGTTTAAGGAGGATGCCGCTTGCTCTAAAAATGCTCAAAGGTCTATTGTGTGTCTCGTAGGTACCACAGTCTCTACCTGAAGGCCAAAGGTAACGTCTTCAAAAACAAACGCATCCTCATGGAGCACATCCACAAGCTGAAGGCAGACAAGGCTCGCAAGAAGCTTCTGGCGTAAGTTTTTCCCTTGTGGGGATTTTAAAGCAATTGTTTCTTGTTATTTTCCTCTCATAAACTCCTTTTTTTTTTCTTTTCTTTTTTAAACACCATCCAGTGACCAAGCTGAGGCTCGTCGTACAAAGACAAAGGAGGCCCGCAAACGCAGAGAAGAGCGTCTCCTGGCCAAGAAAGAAGAGATCATGAAAAATTTGTCCAAGGAGGAGGAATCCACAAAGAAATGAGTCTAAATTAAAGTTCTGGTTGGATTGTCATTTGGTAATAAATTTGTATGAACAAGACAGATTCTTTTAAAGGTGTCTTATGTCAGTTACATGAAGAAAAAAAAACAACAGTCAACTATGCTCAGTTCTGGGCTGTTTAGCAGTATAAACACTTTGTTAAGTTCATGAACAAACCTTAAGTCACCTGGTAAACGTGCATTAAATGAAATAAAGTAATGTGACTAGTCCCTTTACGCTGCGTTTTTCCTTAAATGCCCAGCAGGTGGCGGCAAAGAGTCATCTCCTGCAACGTCAGACACCTTTTAAAAGGGCACAGTCACGTATGCCCTGTATATATCTCGGTATTTTTTTTTTCCATATTAAGCTGCTACACAACTTGGCACCAACTCTACCACTCTGAGACAGAATGCATTTTTTATGATGCACCTCCCCTCAAAAAAATCCATATAAATAATGAAATCTAAAAGTTTGCTGAGGGAAGGACTTTTAATGTATATGCTGCCCAACTTTTTTTTTTCTTTTCCAGTTCACTTGCAGCTGGTTGTGTACTCACACAGCTGATTGAACACCGAGTACTGAACTACTTGCACATCACTGGGCAACACAACACTTTAGCCAGTTGTCTGTGAGAAATGGAAGGTGACCTGAGATGTTTCAGGGCTGCTCCCTCTGCATGTCTCTGAGTCACTGATGTAGTTTTAATCCATGACTCATCAATTTGGACTCTTAACTGTGTGAGTAATCGGATGTCATCGTCCAATTTGAACGTGATTCAAGGTTAATTGAAAATGACATTGAAATTGAACGCTCACACAGGTGAAGAAGCCAACATTTTTTTTTGCTTTCTAAGCAATTTTATATGCACCCAATTAATCACTGTTTAAATACATGGTTTATCTCATGGATTGCATTCTCTTAATTTTCATAAACATTGGCTGTGCTCGCTGACATCGTCGGCCAAAAAAAAACTCCTGGAGCTGCTGTCATCCGGCTGTCTTCACCTTGAGCTCGGACATTGAATGATTCGCTCTTCTTTTTCCCAAAGGAGCTGTGACTTAAACACTTGACAGTGCAGCCATTAGCTTGCAGGGCAGCCTGCTACTTAAGTCCGTCTTGGGATGTTAGAAGGGTATTAAAGGGATTGTAGCAGCAACAGTCGAGAGGGTTTGTTTTTTTGGAAGAGTAAGAAATGAGATGTTTAGCTCCCTTTTTTTGCAAGACAATGTACCCTGGGGCATCAACTTGCTGCTCTCTGGCAGATGTTTCCAGCTTCACAGCTGAGGGTGTTGTGGCGTGTGTAGCGTGTTGCATAAACAACAGGGGGCACAAGCTTTAGAGGCTGGCAGTGAAGAATCCTCACACTTGGAAATGGCTTTTGGAGGCCTTGAGGATATAGGAAGGAAGCACAAGCTGAAATAATGCAGCTCCTAACCTTGACATTACTTCATTATTACGCAATAAGGAGTGGTCTGAAATTGAAATGTAATTATTTTTATAAAACAAGGAGTTGAAATTCGATATTCAAATTTGTTGATAATTTAAATTTGGAATGCTGAGGGTGGATGCCGGCCTAGTGTGTCAAGGCCATTTTGCAGCTTATTTCATGCATTTCTTCATTAGCACACGAAGCTGCTACTTCCTGAAGCGTGCACTTTAAGGGGATCAGATAAGGGGACAATTATCAAGTGACATGGAGGAGCATCCTTCACTAAAGGCCTCCTACCCGAGCAAACAACAAAACAAAACAAAACCAGGCACACTCGAGTGATCAAGTTATCATTGATCACAACTCAGATGGGGACGTGAAAGAAATTAAAATGGAGATTCTTCTTGAGATAGAAAAAAAAAAATCCATATCTAAAATCAATAAATATCAGCAGCTCAAATGATTTATTACGTTGCATATTTAGTTGAATAGGCTTCATTTATTGAGGATCTAAGAAATTCAAATGTGATTGTATTTCTCCGTTGAAGTTTGGCACCGTGTGGTTCGTACCACCAGAGTTGGTGCATAGAACTTTTTAAAAGTGAATAAAATTCACATTGAATTCTAGTGACCAGCTTTGACTTGCTGTAGGGAAACGTCAGATCAAGACAAAGTGTTGTTCAGCTCTACAGTAGCAGAGTCATGAACTTTATCCATCGCCAAATCTTGGTGCGTTGCCGCCTGCCATGGTGCTTATTTACATCTAAACACTGTGAAATGGACTAAGGTGCCATGAGATGCGACAATGATGCATGTAACGCATTACATAATGAACTTAATATGGCTTTCTGTCAGTCTCTCTGCTCCTCCCCCTCTGTCATTTCTGTATATATTATGCTAAGCATCAAAAGGGCTCGTTCTCTGCTGTTTGTCTCTTTCTTTCAGAGTTGATGGAGGATTAATGGTGCTCGGCGGTGCAGATAAGACCTTATCTGATGAAGGGCACTGCCAGATCTTACGTCTATAGATGCTTTAGTGATCCTGATCCTGCGCGTCTTCATGCCACCCTCCAAGTCAGCTGCTCTTAAAAAAGGTCCAGTTAGACGTCACGTCGCGTACATTTTGTACATTTTGAGATTTTACTTGTTTACACTCTAGTGCTTTGTGCACGGAGGAAAGTTTTAGAGATAATTGTGCCAAGGGGACACAAGAATTAGTTCCACTATTTCACACTGCTTTCATCTTTCAGCTTACTCTTCCAGTTTTCCAACTCCCTCCTCTCCTAACCCCTCCTGTGCACTCTCCTCTGCTAAAAACAAAAACAAGCGCGCCTCATTTCAGGCCTCGTCCCCGGCTGGCTGAATCTCCACTACGCTCCTTTGGCTTTTTCATCTTTCTGTTTGTCACAACAAAGCTGTTGACTCAGGCGGTGAGCAGTGGAGGGAGGGGGAGAAAAGTAGCCTCAGCTGATAGCAAGCGAAGCATCTTAAGCGAAAGCGAAGCAGAACCAAATATCCTGTAATCCCTGCAGCCGCTGGGGCAACAAAACCTCAAGTTTGTGACCCGTTTCGACATGAAAAAGATTTTGCTTTGGCGAATCCTCTTCACAACTGGGACATTTTAAAAGACCCTTTCTGGATATTTTGAACACAAACGGAGGGTTTGTTTGAAAAAGAGCTTGTAAGGAAACAATCAGCCATGGTGGAATGCGAGTAGAGTATAAAGTGTGTGCACATATGAAAAAAGCCAAGACAGCCAAGCTGAAAAATTAATATGGTCTGATCCACAAATGCACCAAGGTTTGAGCTGAAGGGAGTGAGAGCTCCAAAGAAAACCTGCCTGCTGAGTTCTAAAATCCTTTTCTTAGCGACTTAATGCATCCGGAAGGTTGCTTTCAAGATTTTATGGCATTTTTGGATTTGGGAAGACGCTGAGGTTGGTGAGAGAGGCATTAAGAGGAACGGCGGCAAGCCGCTGTCTGATCACATATCCCTGAGAGGAAGAGCACACGGCCGTCGGACTGAGAGGTGGAAGCTGGAAGCAGGAAGTCAGTGCTTTGAGAGAAGTTGTGAGCTCAGCTTGTTTACTCATGAAAAACAGGTGATTTGTCACTGGGAGGAGGAGTGGACATGGAAGCCCGACTGTACAAGCAGGAAGTTAAAAAAACAAACAAACAAGAGCCTCTTGTGTTTGCCGGGGCAGAATAATCAGTGTGTGAGTGCCAGCAAATCGGCAGCAAACAAAACATTCTTCACCTCTAGAAGAAAAAAAAGATGGAGGCAAACACACAGTGACCCTCTGCTCTCAGGTGAAGAGACGCCTTCTAATGGTCTTGTTTCGTGATAGTGCCTCCTGACCTTCTTTTGATTTTCCTTCGTGCCGCCGAGTCGAGAGGCCAGAATCATCAGAGCAAATTTTAATGGCGAAAGGTTAAAGATGAAGAGGTGGGTGGAAGGAGGTAGGGGTGGGCGGCCATGTAAGTGGCCATTACTGATGTAGAGTGTGTGTGTGTGTTTGTGTGTGTGTGTGTGGCCGGGGAGGAGGGCTGTAGAGGGGATCAAGTGTTGCAAGCTGCTGTGATGGCGGCTGCAGAGCGGTGGGCAGCCGTGGAGCAGGTGTGCAGGTGGAGAGCGTCAGCACGACTGGAACTCAGAGTCGTCCTGTTTCCTGCCGGGTGTCGTGGGCCTGGAATTCCGAGAAACATCTGCGGCGAGTGGCACAAGACGCCATCTGGCTTGCAGACGGCTCGGGGCGAGGCAGCATGACGGTGAAGTTCTGACAACACACAGCACGACTTCAACCAGACTGGCGTTGAGAAAAGTGCAAATTGAAAAACAACGAAAGGCCCAGTTAAAGTCTGAATATGGTGAATAACGGAGAGTCGATGACGGGGAGCCCAGGAGTGGTCTGCGGGAGTCATCGACGTGATTGGCCAGTAATGGGCCCATTGAGTCAATTGTTGCTGTTTGGTCAAATGATTGCTGTTGAGCTCTGTTTGTGTTAGTCAAAGTGGTGCTTGTTGTGTGATTGCTGAGCAGCAAACTAAACCGAAATAACCTTCATCAAGGAGGAGGACAGCAAAAAAAAACAGACCTGGAGGATGATGATAATGATCGAGTCCATCAATCACACACATTTAAGGATCATTTTAACACAAGAGAGTGTAAATAAATTAAAATGTCCATGATTTTTTTTCTCACCAGTTGAAGTGGTTGGTAAAATTTGATGTGTCCTTGTCAGCCACGGCTGATCGCCAGCTGCTGTGAACTAAACCACAACCAATCAGGTGTGAAACAAACAAAACAAAACAAAAAAGCTGAAAATGTGCAGTTCCATCGTCTCAGCAGGTGGACTGGCATTCACTTCCTGTTTTTCCTCTTCCTGTCTAAAGCCAGAAGCATCAGCAGCAGAAGCTGAAGTGATTCCGACTTTGCTTTACAGAGGTTCAAAAGAGTTCAGAATTGAAATCTGGGCAATTCAGTTGCATTGCAAACATCAAACCCTTGAAATATCAACAGTTTATTTCAGTGTAAACTGAACGTATGAGTAAAAAAACTTAACAAAACAGCAAATTATCTCCTCTCAGGTCATTTGCCCCTCTGCATCTCTCGTCTCCTTTTTATTTTGTCAATACATTTCACACTGCAGATCTTTTTCA
This sequence comes from Nelusetta ayraudi, assembly GCF_046127955.1. Taxonomy (NCBI): domain Eukaryota; kingdom Metazoa; phylum Chordata; class Actinopteri; order Tetraodontiformes; family Monacanthidae; genus Nelusetta; species Nelusetta ayraudi. The sequence goes on along the minus strand of NW_027466178.1, from coordinate 234,739 downwards.
TAATGGTTTTCATCCGCTGGATAATGCCCTTTGTGAGACGAATGATTTTGGAACCCGTCGCGGTGACAATGGTTTGAGGCTAATCCATCCATCCATCCTCATAAATAAAACTCTCTTGATCTCTTTCTTTATTGTGTTTGAAAGATGGGAGAGGAAAGAATAAAAAAGAATTCAAAAGAGCCCTGGGCCTCCCCTTAAAATTTGATTCTCTCAAAGAAAAATGAGCATAGACGTCATTGCTCCAATCTGCCGTTCCCTCAGCGGCGCGCTTCAAAGACGGCTTTCATGCGTCGACACCCCGAGGGGCTTATTTTCTCCGTCCTGTCTTGAGATCAGCTGCGAGGATCTGCACCGCGGCTCCTCCGGTTCAGACTCCTCTCTCCCTCTCTCTGTCACTGCCCCGGGCCTGGACCCTGCCGGCTGCCCTGACACCGGAGAGTGTTTGTCCTGAGAAAGCAGCCAGAGATCTGACCATGCATTAAACATGCCCTCTCCCTGCACCTTCCCCAACAGTCTTCAACGGTCGGTCAGGGGGAGTCTGGAAAGAGTAAACACAGCTGGAGCGGCGAGGACGACAACAGCAGAAGGTAGGGAGGGAGGAGGAGGACAGAGAAGGGAGGAGGTGGGGGCGGAAGGAGAGAAGGAGGATGAGGTAGGAGGGGAGGGAGGTGGTGGAGGGAGGAGTCAGGAGGAGGACGGAGATGGAGGAAGGAGGGAGGAGGTGGAAGACACCTTGTTCCTTTCTGTCGGTGTTTTGAGAGTTCATGTCGAATTAAACCGATCAAATATTCACAGGTCCTCTTGGTTTGACTCCCATGGGCGACACGGTGGTGCAGTGGTCAGTCTGTCGCCTCACAGCAAGAAGGTTGTGGATTCCATCCCAATCTGAGACCTTTCCGTGTGCAATTTGTATGTTCTCCCTGTCTCTGCTTCGGCTACCTCCGGGTTTTCCGCCTTCCTCGCACTGCGCAATCATACACTGGACAGTGAGGGAGAGAGAGAGGGAGAGAGAGACAGACGGAAGCGCCATGCATCCTTCCTTCTCCTTCCTGAGGCCGGGTTTCATTTCTGAGGCCTTTATAGATCAATCTCTCCTGTCCATGAACACTGAAGGTCAGTCCACTGTTTATTATTAGATTGTTTGCAGGTGTTGTGTACAGTCTGCAATTTTTGTTGTTTTTTTCTTCCCCCTGCAAAAAGCTTCACCTTTTACTGACGCTGCTTCCCATCCAACCTGATCACCTGTTCTATTTCTGGATCAGATTTCCCCAACAACCCCCATCCCCGTTTTGCATTTTTTTTTTTCCCTCCCCTCCTCCATCTCGCTGTTCACGCTAGTCAGGATGTAAAACAAATGAGGGAGAACATATAGCGAGGGGAAGAAAATTCTCACAAATGAGCCACAAATCACTCAGGTAGTGAAGATGTTTCACATTGTTTTGCCGAGATGTGCATCCCTTCAGTTTCAGATCTGTTGAACCCTCACAAAACACTTTTGGTATCTCGTGGTGATGTTGATGGATGTGGCGTGTAAAAGAACTGAAGGCGATTTGCCGGCCGTTCAGCCTCACACCTCCCGTCCACGTCACTGCGTTTGAGGCGGATTGCCAGGATTTTTGTGCAGGGATTTAGAAAAAAAAAAAAAAAAATCCATCTAAGTCAATTGGCGTGAAAAAGAGACTTCCGCACCGCAGTCAGCTAAGAGCTCCCGAAGTCTACGTTTTTACCGAGCGTACAAGCAGCCTGGTGCGCGGCCAGACACACACACATTCTCGTCTCGCGCTCTGAAGAGACGGAAATCACATTTGATCCAATTTGATAACAGAATTGGGTCATGATTTGAGAAATGCTCCTCGCACGACACCACAGCGGGGATGTGCGCACACACGCTCACAGTGTCTTTGCCAGCTCGGCCCAGCAGCCTGCCAGCAGCTCTGCCACCGCCAGCTAATTTTATTGGGAGTTAATCATATTATTTACGGTCATTAAGAACAAGAAGTCCTTGCCGGCTCTGCTCCGTCAACCCAAATGAGAAATCTGAGTGTTAATTCCGCGTCCGCCGAGGATCATATTTCCTCTCTGGATTCACCAGCTTGTGAATTTAAGTGTGAAATTACAAATTCAGTGCAGTTAAGGAGGAAAGTCAAGGCTCAGATTGTGTTTCACAACTGGGTGAAACACATACTACTTTTCCTCCTTCACTGTTTTGGGCTTCGAGTAAAATGACAGAACTATTGTTATCTTTTTGTAGCCCATCTGCCATCAATACTGTATATGCAGATGGAGACCTCAGTTCTTTACTTTGGAAAGAATACTTCGAATACTACTACTAATACTTGGTCTTTCTTCTAAGCAACATCAGCCTGGTCAGATATAATTAACACACTAAGAGACTACCTTTAAAAAATAGTTTAAATAGACCTGACCCTTTAAACCTGCAATCCCCAATATCACCCCAATGTTGACTAGTGGGCTTTTTATTGTAGTTGTCGTGTTTTCAGTTTACATCACAGTTTTAGTTGCAGGCCTGTACCTGTACCGACTTCGCTTGAACCATAAACATAGTGGTCACTTCACTCCTAATGGAGCATAAAAAATAAAAACCGGTCAATACGTTATGATGTCCTTCAGTGATGCTAACAGCTCCCGGCTGTCTGTCCAGGAGGTGGCAGTAGCAGTATAACTCATTCACAGTGGAGTTTGCGTGACTCTCAGGAGGAACCGTGAGCTTCCAGGATGAATCCACTAGTCCTTCTAGTTCATCTATTCTGGTCGGGACGCTTCCAGGTGAAGCTAGTGGTGTTAGCTGGGTTAGCTAACCACTCTCCTCCTGTCCACTGTTACTTAGCCACTCGCTGGGCTAACAACGAGTGGCCTTATCAGTTACAATGATAATGAAATGTCCTCGTAGAGGCCGTAGGGCCTGATGTTTGAGGTTCTATAAGCTTCTCACACCAGCTAATTTTCTCTATTGTTTTTGCTCAAACTGCTTTCATCTCTGTTTTTGATGATTGGTCATTGGGTGCCTTTCAGTTTGACCTTTGACTTTTAAATGGATTTCTTGTATTTAGCTACATCTTTGCGGGGGATGCAGCCAATTGCAAGAAAATCTTTGCCATGGATTTTGAGCCAAGGGCATGCACATTTCTTTGCTCCTTCACTGACATGATGTGACCTCATCCAATTTGTAAATACTTCCAGATCTCCAGAAAAAAACATATTTATCCCTATGTTAAACGCTTCCTGCTAAAAGTAAGAACTTATTTAACCTTCCACACATTTGGAGGCAAACACAAACAGAAGGCGGGGCCAACACCTGGCTGAGGGTGTGCTCACCGACCCGGGACATGCGTGCGAGTGCCCTTTGTGACATCATTCAGGATTGATTTCAGAACAGCATGTTCTCTACCATGTGTTTTCAGAAAGTGAGGCAAGCAAGAGAAGTGCCTTGACCGTTTTTTTTTCTTTTTTTTCTTTAATGTAACAGAATAGTTGTGGTGTGGGTAGAAAGAGTTGGAGAAGTGAATTCTACATAACATGGAACCTGTTTTGTCTTATTTTGGACTTTACAATAAATTCAGTTTTATTTGTCGAACATTAGTGTAGTGGAAACACATTTTTATCATATCTCTGGAAAAAAACAAAAACAAACAGATTTAACAGCCACACAAAGTTCAAGCTACTATACTGCCTTTATTGAAAATGGCATAAATTCCAGTCAAGACAAATCTCCCATTTCAGCCCATTCCGCCCGTCGTGCAGCCAGATCAAAGCACAGAGCCGAGGAGGCGAAAGAAGAAATTAATTCTCGAGTAAGTAGAGCACGCCATTGGTCAGTCCATCTGAGCGCGCTGAGATATGTGAGGATCAAAGGGCAGCTAGCCATGCAGACAGAACTAGCCTGGTCATGTGCACTGAGGTGAGGAGAGGCTGGATTTCACCTGGGTTTAAACTGATCCTGAGCCAAATCTGGGTTCTAGTCGGTGGTGGGAATGTTCAGGATGAGTCGTCGGTGCAGCTCGATTCAAGCTGGGTTGAATTTCCCCAGAACCTAGGTCAAAATTCTGCAATGAAAGCGCCGGGCTGGGAACTAAAGTAAAGTGGATGACTAGAACTGTTGTGCATAGTATATTAGAAAGGACTTGTGCTGACTGGGCGTGACGTCGAGTGACAGGAAGGGATGCTGGTCAGTGCAAAGGACTCAAAAGCAACAATCTGCTGTGTGGTGCAAGTGTGAAGTTAATGCCCTTAGTTGTCGGTCATAGAGACGCTCACAGCCCAGAAATTCAGCGTCTTCGTAAGGCTATTTACATCCAGTGTCATGGTTATGTCTTTTTTTCTCTAAATAATATTGTTATGTACAGTTATTGCCAAGAATGCCGGCCGCTCGTCACTGTGGTGACGAGGTGATGACTCACACCTGTTGTCAGTCAACACGACAAAGACGCAACGACACCGAGCGAACGCCGGTGCGTCGACGTGTCGAGTCGTCCAGCGGTGGCGTACGAGCAGATGGCGTATTCAAGCAAATATTACAGGATTATTACATACAGGTAAAACAACACAGAGAATATAATGAGCATGAATGTTTGATTATAATAGACATTGTTTTGATTGTTGGTTTGTTTTTTTTACATGGGACAGAATGAACTAAATCTATAAATGTTGTGTTGTGCTGCATTCACAGGGGATCAGGCAGACGGCAGACAAAGGGGAGCAACAACAACAACAACAATAATAATAATAATCTGTCTGACAAAACTATGTGTATGTGATAATATGTTGCTATGACAATGTCAAATTGTTTACAACAAACTGGATTAGAATACAGTCAGTAAATTAGCGGGTAATATTGTATGTGATTATTATGGATATGAAAGTACAGTACGATCCTAACTGTTACCCCCTAAATACTATGTTGCAATGTGAAACTTCATTTTTAAATATTTTCCAAAAAAAATTAAATTCTCCCTCCAAAACGTCAGGTCATCCATTTCTTTTCCAAGACGAACAGTGGAACGAGAACAACTGCACTCTGTGTGCGTCCACGGTTCTTTTTTATCCTACAGAAACAAAGTCATATCTGGCTTTAAATTCATATATGTATATATATATAACATATATATATATATATATATTTGAATATTTTCACCTTTCTGCAATCCCATCCACTGCTGCAGCCTCTCCGCCAGCTGCCGTCTGCCTGATTGCCTGGTTGGGAATGCGGCATGACTCTGTGTGTGTGTGTGTGTGTATGTGTGTGTGTGTGTGTGTGTGTGTGTGTGTGCGTGCGCGGATTGAGAGTGTCACTGAAGGGCAAAGTGAGTGAGAAGCTCCCCATGGTGCACACAAAGCGCTCGTCACATCAGAGCTGTGAAGAGCGCGATTGTACAGTAATCTCACACACACAGCGCAGTGTGTGCGTGTGTGTGTGTGTGTGTGTGTGTGTGTGTGTGTGTGTGTGTGTGTGTGTGTGTGTGTGTGTGTGTGCGCGTGCGTGCGCGTGCGTGTTTCATTTGACTATGATGTTGTAGTAAAGGACTTGCTTTTTGTCACACTTTGTTTTTTTTTTGAATACCTGAATCCCTTCGTGACACATTTACAGACCTGGAACGGCGAGCACACGTCGGGCCGAGCCGCCAGGTGACTGAGCTCTCGTTTCTAAATGGGCCGCTGGGACCAAAATCTGCTCCAGGCAAAGCCACCAACCGGCGTGGCTCCTTTCCCCCTCTAATCTGCTTTCCACCTCTAAACACAAACAACAACAACAAAAAGAAGAAAAAAAAAACAAAACGAGGGCTTGGACACATGGTGACATCCCAAAAGGTGTTTTTCCTCTCTTTTTTCCATCGCAGATGGGCGGCCAATGAGAAGTTGCCAGTGAGGTAGCCAGACTCGCTCCGCACCGTTCCTCTTCAACACCATGCTACATTTGGGGCGCCGCCTAGGTAAAAAAAAAACAAACAAACAAAAATACTAACGCGCCACTGATGGTTGCTACAAGGGGAGTAGCTGGAGAGAACTCTGGGGTGAAGCCCCTCCCACCAGCTCTCCCAGCCCGGGAAACGGCCTGCAACTGGGTCATTTGTCCACTCCAGCTCTCAAAAATTCACCCTCCCGCTGTGTTTTTGGAAGGATGGAGGCAGGTAGGCAGGTAGGTTCAAACTCTCGTCCTGAGGATTCCCTCCGTCTCGCTGCGGCTTCTTTGTCCAAAGAGGCGAAGGGGGCGCCGTCATATCTCCAGCAGGCAGGTAGCTGGGATGAGGCCACGCCTCTTCCCACTGCTCAGCCGCAGGAAGCCGTCGCTCTCCTCGTCCTTCCCCACGCAGATCTGCAGCGGGGGTTGGAGGTCGGGAGGAGGGCGGGGGTGGGAGGAGCGTGTGACATTCAGATGCGAGTGAGAAAAATATTTGTGTGAGTGGGGAAAAAAAAAAAACAACCCTCGGCTGCGTTGGAAGCCATTAGTATGCCGTGATCTCAGCAGTTTTCTGCATCAATTTACATACATTGCATTGTGTGTGTGTGTGTGTGCGCGCGCTTGCGAGAGACAGCAACTGTGGGTGTTGGCCAGGCACGCTCACCTGGGCCTCTTTCACGCTCATCTGGCCTTTGTCTCGGTTGCCGTGGAAACCAGCGGTGACCTTCCACACCCGCTCGCCGGGGCGGACGCGCTGCACAAAGTTGGCCGGGAACAGTCCCACTTTGTCCCTGCTTTTCCCCTGGCCAAACACACACACACACACACACACACACACACACACACACACACACACACACACACACACACACACACACACACACACACACACACACACACACACACACACACACACACACACACACACACACACTGACTGTTAATCACTGGTGGATATTAATAGATGTGTCCTTTTCTGAGTGGCTGCAAAAATGAACTCCACTCTTCCCCGTGCCGTCATAACTCCGCGACGACGGCGACGACTTTGTCCGATTTCCGATTCAAATCCCTCCTCAGCAGATTAAGCCGCAGTGATTTCAATTAAGCAAGGTCTTGCGTCTATACAAACAAACAGGCCAAACAAGCATGCTTGCAGCCTGTGGTTGAGCGTCACAATAGGTGCCGTTTTTTCCTTTTTCTTCATTTGTTTGCCTAAAGCACACACACAGAACGCACACAGAAAAAAGAACTAAACTAAACTTGAACTATGAACATAGAGAAACAAAACAACGGCACGTTTTTGTTTCCTTTTTAGCGACTGTAGCATGAGATCAAGAGGCATGTGTGAAACCCTGATCCCCAGAAATCCAGCATAAATACACCGAGGCAGACACAGCAAACTCTTCCTGCCCCGAGTGTTGACAGTTTAGCACGCGCATGTGCACAGTGTGACAGCAGGTCGTGAGTCGGAGGCTGAAAGGAATTGAAGTTTTGATACAGAAAAATGACTTTCATTGAGTTAGTATCATTAATGTATGTGTAATAATGATATTGTTTTCAGATTTATTTGGTGAAATACTGTGAATTTGTACTCACAAGACTGCTCTAGAATGGACATGGGTTTGTGTTACCTCAAATGGTACGCTGCTGTTTTGTGTGAACGGTGGAGAAAATGTATCAGCCAATCCTCCTCTTTCCCCCACAGCGCTAAATAGGTGCGCTAACGACAGTTAGCACTCGGAGTCCTTCAAGCTCATCCACCAACCCTATAATCCTAATGTTGACGGGTGGCTCCTCTTTCAGCTTCAGCTGATTTAGCGACTGTACAACTAAAAAAGGGGCTTAAAAGACCTGCCTACTTAAAATTAACCCGGGTACTTTCTTGCAATAATACCTAATCTGCTTAGGCTCAATAAAAAAGACATAGCAGGGGGAAGGGTTCACAGTGAGGTTATTTCTTCATTGCTTTACCTTCCACCAGTCCTCATTGGAGTCATCTGTGACTTGGACACGGTCGCCGGGCCTGGAGACAGAAGTTGCATTGGTGAGAAAGCTCGGCTTCGAGTGTTTCACTCTTCCCCTTCCCAAATTAGATGTACGACATCCTGCCAAATACTTCAGGAATGTGGGAAACCTGCTGATTTGATTTTTTTGGACATCAGAAACAAACTTCTACAGTCATCCTGGAGGAATGGCCGGTCAGTGAAGGAGTAAAATTTGACATGATTAATTGGTAAAAGCTTAATATACCACCAATAAATACGATGCTGGCAGCGGCAGCATGTGTGTCAGTGTGAGAGAAAAAAAAACATTGCGATAACGGCTGTCGTGTGCGGCTACGACTTGAAGTTTTTGCAAACTGCGCCAACAAACGATCGTAACGTGTACTGACTCAAAATTAGATGGAGAAATCAAAAGGCTTTATGACTTGTGAAAGCCACCATAGTTTACTGGAAAGCTTGGGAGGATTGAGGATGGGCCAATGAGTGATACAATCTCAAATCTGATCACTAGGTGACACAATTTTTTTTCATGCCGTCGTCCCAGGTAAAAAACCAAACTGTTGTCACTTACCTGAGCTCCAAGTCGTTCTTCTCCTGAGGCAGAAATTTGTAAAGAGCCACATAGGTATGGATGGAGTGAACCTCGACCCTATTGGGGGTCTGGTGGAGGAAGGTGCATAAGAGGAAAGGTCAGTTAAAGGTTCAGCCTTCCCATGCCCAGAAGTAAGAAGATAAAGATCCTGACAGAGGGCTTTTTTTTTTTTGCCAGAAGAGACGACCACTACGAACCTTCAGACTGACCCTGTCCTCTGAATCTGCCTTCTCGCTCTCAGGCGGGGTGAGCACTGGAAGGACGGGGGATGGGGGAAAGAAAAGGAGAGCGAATCAGATGGCGATGAACACACATGAACGGAAGGTTGAGGCCGAGGTCACCCGACGGTGAAGCGGCAGCGGCGCAAACAGATGATCCCGCCCCCTGGGAGTGAAGGCAGAGAGGTTAAACACACAAGTGCACACACACACAGACACACACAGTGTGCGTATATACTGTATCTCAACTGACATTTCCCCCATGACGTTCCTGTGCGGGGAACATGCGACACTGTGCAAAGAATTGAGGATTACATCATTTCTCTCTGCAGCCAGACGGGAAAAAGAAAACACACCCAGTTTTATTCGGACGCTCTGCAAAGTCTTGCTGGATGCTGGCTGGATGAACGCTTCAGCCTAAATCAGTTGGATTAGTTGGCAGTGTTACTCTGGGGAGGAGTGATTGGTCACGTTCAAAGCTGACCAATCAGTAAATTATTTTTACTTTTATTTCCTCATGACTGAAAGGACACTGAGTGGTTACGGCGTGCTAAAATAATCTGAAAACACTTCAGATTGGAGGCTTTCAAGATGGCTTAGATGGATGTGAGGTTAGAGTTGTTCTTAGAGTGTTATTCTATATTCTTAAATGGCTTTGAAAGATTTCCACATCAAATGGCCTTTACATGATAAAGACGGAAGTGCAGAACGTAGGAAAAAGGAATTTTAAGCTCTTAGAGGTAAAGAATTCCTTCTGTCTTTTAGCTCAGGTGTTTTTGCATGCGTGCCAATTTTTTGTCTAATTTTCTTATTAGATAGGACAATAAAATACAATTTCTCCAACCAAGATGTTCCATCCGCACACCCTCTGTCCACCACTCATCACAGTCTATGCACTTTGCCAACCTTCAGGTAGGCCAAACATTGTGACTCACTTCCTGGGATTTGCTCCTCCTCGGCGATCGGCTGGTTTTCCAGTTTCTCCTGCAGCTTCTCCGCCTGTGGTGATAAGGTGATAAGCACGCTGACTTCCATGATGCTTGCTGTGATTAGTGTCGGCATGAGCAAATGGCCCAGGCGGAGGCGTCACCCCATTGGGTTTCTTGCGACACTTTCCTACCTTGTGACACGGCGACTCTGAAATACTGCCGAAGCTGGAGCGACTCATCTGAGCCAGCGACGTCCCGTAGCGCAGCGCCTCGTACACCGGGTCCACGATGACGTTAGCGGCCTCTAACACACAGCCAGGAAGGGAAGACAGTTTTATCGCAACAATACATTCTCACACACAAACACCTACACACGCCTGCAGTAGCCGCCAAGGCCAGAGACCCGGCGATTTGTCATTGTGAGATTACACGTGTGTCTGTGTGTCTGTGTGTGTGTGTGTAGAGGTTGTCGGTCATGTACCCTGCGCGGCAGGAGCTTCTTTGACCACATCAAGCGTCTCACTCGTGAGCAGAGGAGAGCTGAAGTTCCTCTTGAAAGCACTTCTCTAAAAAAAAAGAGGAATAAAGAAAAAGACCAAGGACAGAAAGAAGAAGAGATCAGTGAAATGTGGAGGAGAGGGAACAATTTGGTTACACAGATGGACCCAATGCCATAGTTGATACACTCACTTTAATTATCAGTGGCTGTTGTTATGAGGAGGCTTTTAAGGGGGGGGGGGTTGTGAGGGCAATGACACCTCAAACAGCACTGTGGGAATTGACTTGGTTTGTGGCTCTGAACCTCAGAACCTTTATACCTTTTGTGTGTCAATGAGGGAAGAGGCTGCACTGAACGGGCCTGTTTGAAACTCAGCAGCATCCAGCAGCTGTGTCTGGAACACAGTTCTTGTCTTGTAATGTTTCATTATTACTTGATAGCGTGGTGAGGGTGCAGGTCACTATTTGTCCACTTGTGCATTTTGGAGCTGTTAGATTGTGTGTTTGAAGAGTTATGACTTTCAAGGGAGGGAGACCAACACCGTTCACTGCCACAGATAATTAAAGGCAATGTACCAGTTTATGTGACTGCAGGGGTTACAGTTATAGGAAAATATAAGTACAGGTATAAATTCAGTTGAAAGTTTTATGCAATAATGTTAAAGCGGCTCTCCACAATATTATCCCACCACTAGATGTCACAGTTATGTGCCGCTTATACTGCAAAACAATTATTTTTTGCTAATTGTTCATCCTAACGGGCTTTTTCAGTGTTAGCACTGAGCTCTGTCCATTTCCCTCTGGTTGTTCTTTATTGACACGCTGTCAGGAAAACAGAGTGGTGCTAAGGTTCAAGGCAGGGAGGAAGGGGCGATTCATTGATCCGTTACATGAATCATGGATCTCCCTTAAGAGAAAAAATGTAACCACTATTAAGTTAACTGTTCAATTATGTGACGATACAACAACGCTTAAAGCAACGCTGGACCTCAGAACCTTTATAGCCAGTCTGTTCACGCCGCGCCCAGAATGATTCAGCCGCTGAAAAGCTGGAAGGCTCAGTTTACCAGCAGCCACCCCGGAGCTGGAGTGAAGAGAGAACATCGATATTCTCCCGGCTTTTCTGTTCTCAGGTAACATTGGCATAAATGGAATTACTTGACCGCGTAGAAAGGAAGAAACCAGCTAATGGAGCCGGGAGGAGGGGAGGAGCGTTCGGAAACCCCAGTGAAACAAGAACAAATGGACACGATACACTCGAGGGGAGGCGCTGGTGTGAGGATCGAATCAGTGCGGCCCTCCATCACTGAGTGTGTGTGTGTGTGTGTGTGTGTGTGTGTGTGTGTGGTGGCGCCACTTACAAGTTTGAAAAGTGGTGCAGATCTGGTACTGCGCAGCTCAGATATCTGATTGTGTCTTTATTTAGCAGAAAAAACAATGTTAAGTGCAGCGCTGGCCGTCGGTCCGCGGGATGAAAGCAACAAAACAAACGTTCTACCGCTGATGGGAGCCTGTGATGAATGTGTCCCGCGCACCGCGAATAGAAACAGTTTGTTTCATCTCAGTGTGTCTGGAGTATAGCGCAACATCAGGAAAGTGTCCTTGTAATCTTTGACGTGTTTTATTTTAAAAACCACAGAAGGGGGAGAAAAGAAATGTGTCGGTGACAGAAGGAAGCGTGACGTGTAATATTTTGTACATTTAGCTGTCGAAGGAGAGGAATGTGTTGATGTAGAGGAACCAAAACAAGTGGCGTCTGAGTGACTGGAATCAAGAAACACAAACTTCACCTCTCGACTAGAACTGATTACAGCGGTTAAGTGCAAAGGCAAAACTCTTCAGCCATTTGATTCGGATAAAAAAATTAATAAATTAAAAAAGGTTATTTGATCTCCAGTCATGAGAACATGATTTGATTATTACAAAATACACGAGACAGCTGGGCTTTGAGAGTTGTAAGTGAAAAAAAGGGAAACATTAAATACGTCTCTGAAAATAAACCTGCGGCGGTGGCGCTCGACTCGCTGTCAGCTTATGCTAATTAATGAGTGGATACTGACTTCACCTCCGTTGCTGCCGCTGCTCCAAATTAAAACAAAGTGACACACTAAGAACTGAGGGCAGTTCAGACAAATCTCTCTTTTCTGCTCTCCAGCCGTCAGATCGGACTGAGCGACTGAGATCTCAGGATCGACTGGATAAAAAGAAGGGTGGAGCTTCCAGTTTCAAAAAGGAGACCGACGCCCAAGTGCCAAAAACCTGCGTTCTATCTGTTGGCCAGCAGAGACTGCCGTAGTTGGTTGCAAAAAGACTGAAATGACTTAAAATGACACAGCGTTACAAACTGGTAACAATATTTCTCTTGGTCTAAATCGTTAAAAACAACGGCAAAAAAATAAAATGAAATAAAGAAAATCAGGAAATCTAATGTCTGTTTTGTTTGATTTGGTCTAATTTAGAGTAAAAAGGGCCAATAAACTTGTGAGTGACATCACCAATGACTCTGCCCATCTTCATATAAAATCAATGGATTTCACACGTTGCTCATTGGAGACACACAAGAAGAAGTAATCAAAGATCAAAGCGGAGTTTTAGTCAAGTTGGGACCTGATTCATGTTCCAAGTCCTTGTTTTCCCAAACCACCAAGGTTCAAACTCAATGGATGTTCATGTTGTCGAGGGTGTGTGTGTGTGTGTGTGTGTGTGTGTGTGTGTGTGTGTGTTGGAATCAGAGGACACCTCTCTCTGGGCCCCCTCACTTTAATCAAACTGTTAAACATCTGCAGGTCTGCTGAAGATTGATGAGCCTGATGTTGTCTTGCTCTAAAGTCGTTACCGTCTGCTTCTTCTTTTTTTAAGAGCACTGGGCATACTCAGCAAATGGGCGGCAAGCGAGCCAGAGGAAGCGCAGTCATCAATATTCTTTATTTTAGAATTTCTTAATTACACTGCTTTGCATAAACTCTATCTTGGATGGATGTGCTGCGTCGGCACGATTCAGGCTTTTTTTTTTTTTTTTTTTAGGAATATCTGTGACCCATGTTAATTTAAGGTAATTGATTGGCTTGTCAGGTTTCACCTCAAAAGCCACCTTTGCTCAAAGTTTACTAAAACATTCTAAATTACTTGCAAAGTTCAGACCTACTTGAAACATGAGAGAGAGAGAGAGAGAGAGAGATTGTAAAAAAAAAAAAAAAAAACTTTTTGGGTTTTGCACCCTAATGTGGCACACAGTAGTAAACCAATCATTCCCCTGATATGATGTCATTTTATGATAATTTACTAATTGCACTTTTGCATTATCATAAAACGTGTGTTGGCACCAAACTGACTGACCATGAAGTCGGATCGGGACCATAATCCCTACTTTGGCAGTTGACAGTTACCAAGTTTGCAGTTATTTAGTCGACAACAAGGAAACAACAACAAAAATCTGCTTTTGGACTTTACTCTGTCAATGAATGTCAAATGCCATGCCCAGTTTTTCCCAGACTCCATGGTTGCAACAGTACATTTTGCCCTCTCGTTGAGGTGAATTGTTGCGTAATGCAAAACGCTTTTACGACACCAACTTAGATATTAAGAAATCAGAAATGATACCTAGTACCCATTGACAACACTCCATTGGCAAACCAAAGCGTCAGAGGCAGCCGCTTGGGTGAAGACCCAGTCAATGTAGCCTCTGTCTGCATCCAGCTCCATAAAATGCCTAATCCTTGCTTCGATGAGTGTGCAGTGATGGAGCAGGAGGCCGCCACTGCCGCCGCCGCAGCCAAAGGCTTGGCGAGAGGCTGCTGTGTCGCATCCTCTAGGGATTGTGTGTGCCTCAAAAACACTGAATTTCACAGTGAATTAGTGCGGCCAGCTGGTACGAGGAGATATTGATTTTCTCGCAGAGTCAAGAGGGCAGGAAGGAAATGCAGCATCCGGACCAGAGAGAGATGAAGCGCAGAGATGAAGCGTTGTGCGAGAGGGACGGCAGCATGTGAGGACATCAAGGACAAAAAAAAAAAAAAAAAAGAGAGAGTGAAGAAATGTGGAGACGTGGTAGCTGAAACTTTATCAGTGTCATCAGCTGCTGCTTTTCTCCTGCTGGCATTTATAGTGTGGAGATTATTTTCTCTCGCTGCAGCCCTTTCACATGTTTCTCAGTGTCTTATTCGACTGAATAAGATGGGTGGGGGGGGAATCAAAACCACTGCCAATGCAGTGCATTTTCCAACCTTTAACTTTTTGTCTCTGCTGGTTTGGAAAAGAAAGAAATGGGGCTTCATCCTCCTTTAACAAGAAAGGGGCTTTGAGACTAAGCATATTAGCTGGCCTGAAGGCTGTGCCAAGTGACTGACAGAGACAATTACAGCATCCAGTTGCTGTCTAATTCTGCTGACACGATGCATCCTGGGTAAGTCTCTGCCCTGCAGAATGCTGGAGGTTTAATTAGCACACTTACAGAATGCAAACAAACAAACAAATGAAAAAAAAGAAGTATTTTTGTTCGTTGTGAGAAAACATAAACTCCAGTGCATGACGAGCCGGGCGGCTACAGGATATTTCTGTCACTGATGTGCTAAAGGTTGGTGGTTCTACAGTCAGTTTAATATTTAAAACCCCACCCTGGCCCCCTTCAAGCAGGAGCAGTAGCACTGCGAGCGCTCTTACCTTTCCGTTGCAGGGCTGCTGTGAGAGCTCTGCAGAGCACCAGAGGTGGGCCGCCAGCTTACAGGCTTTGCAGCGCAGCCCCTGCTTCGAGTTTCCTGCAAAAACATAAAAAAAAAAACAACTGAAACATGAATTTAAATCCCATACAAACTACAGGCTGCAGGTGTATGTTCTTTGAGGACATACTGGACCTTCACTTTTCATCCTTGAACCCAGTGGAGCTGCAGCTCACACAAAAAAACCTTCTAGATGTGCTGAAAACAACATATTTAGCCCTCTGTTTTCAGCGTCCTGCTAAAAAGAAGTTGTCACAGCCAACACTTGGCTGGGCTTTTGATCATCAACCTGGGAGAGGAATCAGTGAGATGCCATTTTTGACATCACAAAGGGCACGGCTGGGTTCCACAAATAAGACTGAGTAAATGAAAAAAAAGACATGAAGCAAAAGAGGGTGGAGTCAACTGACAGATTGGAAACATACAGTAAATTGTTAGAGAAACGGGGCCTTGACTGGATGAAGCTGACCAATTAAGAACGGAATAAGACGACAGCCTGGGGGGCACGTAAACAGGGTCGGCTCAGGTCAGCAGGTCAATACATTGAATGGGAAAATCTTGCCGTCAATAAATAGACCTGAACGACGTTCAAAGCAAGTTTAGCATTCAGACTAAATCCCCTTTCACTCTTCCAGTTAAAAAGCAAAAGAAACCTTTTATGAGGTCGTCCAGACTTGTGGATAACAACAACAACAAAAAGCAGCCTATAGTCTTTACTCATTATAGGTTAGGTGTGTAATATTGGGAGATTTTGAGAAGAAACAGCAACATCAGGTGGTTACATTTTGGCATCGCTCTTCCACGCCCCCCGTCGCTCCTGAGCTTGTCCGTGAACTACGGTGGCCTGCGCACACAAACCTGGATACCTCGTCCACCTTCTTCTTTGTTGGTTTATTTGAGGACGTGAGCGTTCACCCTAAATACAACACGTGCTGTCAGGCAATCTGGATTGTCCACACCAGGCTTCCTTAGAAATATGTCGGTGCAAGATGGCAGCTAACTGGGAGCAAGACCGTTACTGCTTTATGTGTGTTCTTATAGATACATGAGATCCATTTTAAGTATGGGAAAATCAAATGATTTTTATTGCACTCAAAGTACAAGCTTTTAAGAATGTTTTTAGGGGGATTATTTTTGGGCTTTTACCAATATAGAAATTGTAAATCAAGCCAAATCTTACAAACTGGACTTTTAAGTGCAAAACTACAAAACCAGCGACTCACCTTGGATCATGTGTTTGCATCGCTGGCAGCTGGCGGGCCTGCGGAAGACGTGCTCCTGGAAGCAGTGAGTCTTGAGCGGCTGCACAGGGGGCGGGGCCTGAGACTTGGGCGGGGCCCTGGAGGCCACCGGCGGCGAGGGGCTGACTGAGGGCGAGTGCGACGACGGCGACAGGTCGGGGCTGCCGCTCGGCGAGCGCTCGTAGGCCGGAGGGCACTCGGAGAAGGGGGGAGGGGAGGGCTGCTGCTGCTGGGTGGGGGGCGCAGCGATGACGGCCGAGGGGAGGCGGGGCTCGCCGTTGCTGCGCTGGAAGAAGTTGTCCACGCTCTTGCTGCGCATGACCGACTTGAAGGACAGCGAGCGCTTCAGCCGCTGTAGCTGCAGGACAAGGGGGGGGGGGAATAGTGTTGTTTTTTTTTTTGTCAGAGGAGGAACGTGATTCTGTTTCAGGGCGACACCTGCTTTGTTTCTAATCCGTCCTCCATCCGTCACACAAAACACAAAACACTCGCTTTGTTCTTCTCAGGGTTTCCAAATCTGAAATCTTTTTCCTGTATCATCCTGTCCACTTGGTCTAGGAAGCCAGAACTGAGTTCTGATGAGAGCATTAAGGTGCAAGTCGCCCGAAACACCGCAGAAGAAAACAGAACACAGGAAGTAAGAAGCTTATCTCGATGGAGAGGCTCTATCAGCTGCCGAGCTGAGCTAGCTTTAGCTTCCGCTCTCTTACTTGAGCCACAGTTCACAGGGTTTTATTTTAAAGGTCCTCTTCTTCCCCTGTAGCAGGGACATATTGTCTACAGATCCCATGATATATATTTTTTTCTCCTATGAGGTAGGTCACCAAAACACTCCATCCATCCGCTCCTGCTCCGGCCCCTCTCTGTCACATTTTGGAACCCATCGTGGCCCACCAGTCAAAATGTTTGCTATTTGACTGACTTTAATGTCTATGTCTTGACTGAAACATGACTGAAACACACTTTAAAATACCTTCAAATGCATATTTCCTTAAATATATTCCATTAAAAAAAAAAAAAGACTGAGCTCCGCCCCCTAACTGCTCTTGCCCTGCCCCTCTGACCTTACAATTTCAGCTTTTTCTCAGCTTTTTGCCCCCCAACCCATCACCCACACCGCCTCCTCCCTCCTCCCAACATCACCAAAGTGCCGTCCCTTGCGCATCCACCGGTCAATACTTCTTAAAATTCACGTTTGATTAGATTTATTGAGCGGCGCTGAGCCTCAGCACTCGATGCAGTCGGCGATGCGCGGAAAAATGCTGTGTTTATCTTCCACTCAGCCTTTTTTTTTTCTCCAGCCCGCGTCTGTCGGCAAAAGAGCGGCAAAGTGATAGTAGCCGACTATCACAGCCTGGAGGAGGAGGGCAGCAGAGAGATGAGACAGATCCACCTGCCTGATGAGCACCGCCACACACACACACACACACCCCACCACCTCCACCACCAGCTCTCTCGAGTTATACAAGGCTCATTAGCCGCCACCGTTAGCGCCTGGGTTGAGGAGATTGTTTTGTTAACCCCCGTCTGGCCTCATACTTCAAACAGGCGCAGAATTAATTGAGCCAATTTGTCTGCTTTGAGGTTTACCATGTAAACAGCATCGCTTGTGGAAAGTGACAAAAAAAAAACTGAGAAAACTTTTACGCCCCCATCATATCTTCCTCCTCGTCCTTGCCGAACCCTGGAACTACGAAAGCCACCGCGTCGCCGCCTTCGATCGATCGATGAGGATCCAGTTGCTTCGCCTTTTTTTTTCTTCTCCTTTTTCTCTCTTTTAAGCCACGGAGTTGCCCATGCCAATTAGTTTGAGTGATGAAAAGTGAACTCTCTGTTGACTCATTAGTGAGTGCCTCTCGTTAATGTTTCCTAGAGGGAGCTGAGTCAAAAGCTTCCCTTAATGGTTCTTTCTTGGCCAGGCCGCCGTCCCATCCCGGTAATGGATGTTGCCCTCTATTAGATTCTTAACTTGTCCGACAATGTTAATCTTCTGTGTGGCGACAGCTGCGCTTGCTGTGCGTCACTTTCAGGGGGAAACGGAACACCGTCTTTAACTTTAAAAAAAAAACAAAAAACGGGCCATATGTGAATGTCAATCAATACTTGTATACCTTTTTAGAGTTTTTACAAAAATTAAAACCAAAGAAACGTTCGGAATATATCACAATGCAGCAGCTTCTTGAGGTTTCTTAAGGGCACAACACAACTTTGTTCTATTAGGAACTCACATGGTTTTGTGGCAGTGAATCTTGGCCGGTTTTGAAAAAACACAGGTGTTGAATTAAAAGAAGCTGAATAAAGTTACGACGTGTGCAAGTGTCTGTGTTTGTCCTCGGTGCTTCTGTGTCTCTTTGGGAGGTTTTGAAGAGTCTATTTGTGGACGACAGATCTGGGGAGCCAGTCACACTCTGAACTTCGGATGGCAATTAACGCATCACACGGCGCAGGTGCAGTGTAGTGCATTGGAACAGACGGTGAGCTGCTGAATAAGAAACCAACAGCTCAACATAAAGGGAGGGAAAGCTAAAAAGGGGAACAAATGAGAGAAACAACACAAAAACCAGCACAAACGGCCTTGTTTGTGAAATTCCCTACAATGCACCGGGGCCCCGTCTCTGCCGCACCTCCGTCACACCGACGGTCGGAACAGCGGCAGACGCTGGCTCTGCCTCGCTCCTCAGCTGTTGGCAGAGATGTTTGGCGAAGGTTGGCTATAAATAGCCTGTTGTGAAGCGTGCGGGGATAAATAAATGATTATGTGCAAATGCCGATGAAAGGCAGGAAAGTCATCACCACCGCTGCCGCGACCACCCGGCTGACGCCGCCGCCACCGCCGCCGCCGCCGCAGCTCAGTTTTTTTCCAGGTCGGGGGGGAATTGAATTTTCATCGCGCAGCAAACGCTCCTTTGGGGTCAACGCGTGACCGTCGTCGTCCTTTAGTCTCCCGGCAGAGACGACGAGCAGGCTGTGGGAATTTCTGGGCACAGAGCCTTTTTGCATAAAATCCCTTATTTCGGATTGAGGACGAGATGTCATCACATCACATCACAAAGGATAGAAAACAACAACGACAAAAGACTTATGTGATTTATTACTCATCACTGACTTGTTTCAATCAGCCAAGCTGGCTTTTGAAAAAACGGTCAGAAGCCAAAGTGCAGCAACTGAGTTTTGGACCTGGTCCTTGTGTTGAGGCAGGAATGATGGAATTCTTTTCAAGCCTCAGAGTTCAGCTGCTACGACTTGTTTAACGTATTTCTGTTGTGCTCAGATTCTGTCATTAGTTTTCAAATGTGTGAACCGCATCATGTCACAGCCGGATGGATATTACATCGAGGCAATTAAAGTTCCAGGAACAGGCTTATCTTTTAAAAATCACGGAAAAAGGAAATTCAATTCTGGCTCCTATTTGACACAGTTTTCTTAATGATGTGTGATCATCCTGCCTGCTCAGACTGCAGGATCACTGGCTGCCTGCCTGGACTGCAGAAACACCAACATGTCCAAGTCCAACCAGTTAATGGGATCAAGTGCAACCAGAAGCATTATTATTATATCATTCTGTCTGATGTTGTCATCTCCACAGATGAAAACATGGGATTAAAATTTAGAGACTTGAAAACAAAATATTTCTGGTTAATTTTATAATTTTGTTGGTTACTGTATGAATACAAATATATGAAGTATCCAGAGGGACCTGCCTCCGCACCCATCTAGCTTTTGTTTCATTTCACTCATCGAACCCTGGTTAAAATAAAATCAAACCAGTGATGTCGGATGCAGGTCCGTCACCGATAGTTGCCCCCTTGGAAACACGACATTGTAACAGTTCTGGCAACAGAAGGTGACTCTCTGGATTTAGGGTTTCTTCCAGCATTGTTTTAGCTAACGTTAACATTCATTTGGAATGCGTTTCATGCTATTTGCATGTGTTTTCTGAAGTCGCAGCACTTCTCCCTATTTACAATTTACATAGCTAACATTTTGTACACAAGAGAATAAAAAGGGCTCAACATCAGCAGGTGCGTGAGAGGATGCGTGATGTGACGCTCTACCACAGCTGAAAAAAAAACACCTATAGAGCTAAAGATGGCAATTCTATTACCTTCAATCTGACAATGATGAAAATTGAGTTTTGCCCCTTTGAGCAGATCTTCATCATTAATTATTTGCATGTTCATTGGGTGTATTTTCCAATCTTACTGTCAAGGTGAGTGTCCTGCCACTGAGAGTCAAACAGACCTTGGGTGACTCTCGGGGGTCAGTAGCGAACAAAAGACCACCGGGTCCGTCTTAATTCCCTGCAGACGCCTCTCCAGCCCCGAGCACGGGGCATCTGCTGGGTCAGCAGCACTGCACAACCCAATCAAGGACAGTGATTCAGCGACTTACTCCTCAAACAAAGTGCTCTGGGTCAACCTTTGGTACGGAGGGGGATCGACGGTTAGTGAGCTGAGGGGGGCAAGGTTGATAAAACCCACTTCCGAAATCAATGTTTTTGCAAGAAGCATGGCGGCAGAGTTTCACAGGTTTATTTCCACAGCAACAACTGCACTCACTGCTGTTGAGACTGCAGCGTCTTCTTGGTTCTCTCCATCGCATCCCTCTGTTCCAGAGTTATTCCCATTATTTCCAGCATAATCATTCACCTCCTGCTTCCGTAGCAGTTTTGTGAAACCTCCGCCCGTTTAAAATCATGCAAATTACTACCTCACTGATGCATAGACACGTTTTTGCAACATTTCCATGTGAGGAATAAAATGTACAAGTTTCAATTTCAGGGTTAAGTGATTTTACAAAGTCTGGAAATGTTGGAGAAGGAACGTCGTCCTGTTTCACGCGTGCGTGTTCATTCCGAGCGTCTCCCTGTCACTGTCTGTGTATCTGCATTCAGCACCGACCACAGTTCTCATCCAAAAGGTCAGTCGTATAAATCAACTGGCTCTGGCCCGGAGAGACACAACCTTATCAGCGTCTCTCAGACAGCTCGGAGCTAAAGTGAAGCGTCGGTCAGCTAACAGCGCCGGCCGAGCCACAAACCAGATGAGACAAAAGACGCTTTCTGCAGAAACTTCACCCACACGAGATAATAACAAAGACACCGAGTCAAAAAAAAGCTCCCGTTAAAGACTCTTAGTAACCAACCGACTTTGGAATTTGGTGAAAAAATTAAATGTCACCACTGCGGAAGTTAAACTACAACAGTGTGGTAACAAGAGGGGTGAAGAAGAGGTTGAACAGATGAAAAAGAGCCTTTGGTCCTCAGTTACTGGGGGATGTGCTGCTCTAACAGAGGAGGGAAAGGTAAATTGAGTGGACAGGTGGGTGGGTGGGTGGGTGGATGGATGGATGGATGGATGATGGATGAATGTGGGTTTATGTGTTTGAGTGGAGTTGGTGTGTTTTTAATAGCTGTTGCATTTCCGGTACGCATTTGTTTTTTTGTTTTTTTGCTAAAGCACTTTCCATTGTATTTTCTTTGTATGAAAAGTGCTTTCTAAATAAAGTTAGATTTCCTTTATTTGATTTGGTGATGGATTGGTGGAAGGATGGAGGGGAAGAAGTTGCTGCTGGGTGGGAAGAGCTGCAGATTGAGGGGATGTGAGGCAGACTCAGCCAGTGTGGAAGGTTAGAAGTGGCATCAACACACCTTGTATAGTTGGCTGAGTGTGTTGGCTGAGAGAGAGAGAGTGGCAGGGCGAGCGAAGGCCCTGCGGATCTGGACGATGCGGTGCCAAATAGCGTCATCAGCGCTTAAAGCCTCAATATTAAGTTTTATGCGAATGGATTTTGAAACGTTTCCAGTTTGGGATTTTTAAAGACCTTATTTTCTGCCTGAATGGCTTTGCCAGTGTTTTCTAGCTACGTGTCTCTACAGCCTGAAACGCACAGCAACTGACTGTCCTTGCGCCCTTATAAAGAAAGTTAGGTTGCTCGCTTCACTTTTCAAAAACTATTTGAAAAACCAAAAACTAGTGCAACCAAAATCAGCAGCGACACCTCGGCTGACCACACCCCCTGCCAGTTGTTGGCTCCGCCCCCAAACTGCCTCCACTTTGTCTGCTTCCTAACAAGTAGGAGGTCCGACAAAGCATCAGACTTTAACAAGGGAGCCAAAGTTGAGCCCTCTGAGGACGGCGAGGCTGCAAACAGAGGGCTAAACATGTTCTTTAGTTTTTTTTGGATGACGACCTCTGGATTTGCAAAACAGAGCTCGAAAAGTGGGCAAAGTGAGGCTGCAATGAAGCCTGATCTCAAAAACTTGCCATGTTGTTGACCTAAAAGCGGCCCCCTACTGGTGAACTAATGGTGAACTCACTGGTGCTCTAACCAACCTGCTGGCACTGGATTTTAAATGGTTGCAGCAGATATGAGACATTAGACAGACATTTTTGCTGAGTTGCTGTTTTAGTTGTTGCAAGCTCCTTTTCTTGCTAGTCATACCTATTGATGTTTGACTACGTGCTTTTACGTGTCCCTCCGCTGGCTGTACAACAAATTGCTCCACAGGGGACGACTGACTGAGGCTGTTTTCACACTTTCAGCCTTCAAAGCGAACTCAGACATGTGACATGAGACATGGTTCGCTCCAGGTACAGGTGTGCTCAAAAACACGACGGTAGTGTGAACAGGAAGAGACCCCGTCGGAGCGGATGTGGGCCGGAGAGAGAACTGTGTCCCTATTCTCTTGGTCCACTTTAAGAGGATTGAGTTCAGTTCTTTTCAAGAGGACTACATGTTAAAACTCCTCAAGATACCTTCAGCTAAACATACTGCTGGTCAGAGGGTCACGTCCCGATCGATTCCAACTTTTCACGGTGAGCAAAAAAAGAAAAAGGCACTTTTTGAAACCTGTAGCTTCCTTTGAGTGCCGCTTTGTCCATCAAACATCGACGATGCCCCCGTCTGTACGGCACTCACGGAAACCCATCTGAGCACCGCGGTTGATGAGTGATTACACGGCAACGTCGCCGCAGCCGTCACCTCAGCTGTAGGCGGACGAGGTGGAAAAAAACCCCTCTTCAGCGTCTCTCACAGCCGCGATTAGAAGCGCTCTTGAGAAACCCGGCAGGCGTAATAAACACCGGCAGAGCCGAGGGACAGTGGAGACAGTGAACTGAGAGATGAAGGAGAGAGAGCTCGATGAGAGGACAACAAAGAGGGAAGGATGGCAGAGAGGGAGGCAGCAAGAGCAGCCGAGGAGGAGGAGGAGGAAGAGGAGGAAAAGACGAGTCTGAACGCTGTTGTGGAGCAGACAGAAGTGAAGAAGGAAGAAGTTGCAGCTATTTTTAGACCTTCAGTTTGTGACACATTTTTCCTCCACTTTTCTTGTCATCCTTCCCTCCTTTTTCTTGTCTTGTCATCCTTCCCTCCTCTTTTATCATCATCATCCTTACCTACTTTTTTCTCATTATCCTTTTCTCACTTTACTTGTCATCCTTCCCTCCTTTTTCTTGTCTTATCATCCTTCTCTCCTCTTCTTATCTTATCATCCTTCCCTCCCTTTTTCCTCATCATCCTTTCCTTCACTTTTAGTCAACCATCCCTCCTTTTTTCTTGACTTGTCATCCTTCCCTCCTTTTTTCTTATTATCCCTCATCCTCTCCTTTTTTCTTGTCACCCCTCCCTTCTTCCATCTCTTCTCTGCCGCTCCAGAGGTTTGTTGCCTCCCAGCTCTGTTTTGTCTGGATGCTCGTTTGTGTGAATTGTGGCCTCTTAGCTCTTAGCGAGACATAGCAAACATCTGCCGGCTGATTGGCTCATAAATCCACGGCGGGCCTGACCCGTCATCGCCCTCCCGCACACACCGTCCATTGTGTCGTTGTGGTGTGCAGTCAAACAAGAGGACTGTGGTGGCGTCTGGGTCCCCACGGCGATGGCCGACAAACGTCAGCGCCGGTGCAATTTGTTGCCCAGATCATCGCTGCAATTAAAGGCACTGGGATTATTTTAGGGGGGGGAAGAGATGAGAAATAAAAGCAATGATGGGAATCTGGGTCAAAGCAGAGAGGAAGAAGGAATTTATTGCGCCGGCTCCTCGTCTCTTTGTTGCAGAAACTCAGTCAAAAAAGGGGTTCATTAGCTGAGAATTTAAAGGATTCCTGCAGGTTGGAAATGTGTGGACCCTTGTATGTTTTAAGATACTAAATTGATGCAAGATATAATTTTCCACTATGAATGACGCAGCACAGCCTCATATTAAACTTTTTAAAACATTCTTATGAACATTTTAGTTATGGAACAGGTTTCTGAAATTGCATTTATCCCCAACTCATCCTGTGTCACACTGACAGCTTCTTTTGGTGGCGTGATCATTTTTTGCAAGATACCTGATTCAGCAAAAACAAAAAACAAGTGAACATGGTGAGTAGTGGTAGGAACTAAGCGAGAACAAATGAAAAAATATGTAATTAATAAAGTTAATCACTGTGATCTTGCCGACTGCTGCAGCCAAAGGACCCAGAAGTGCTCATTAGAGATTTAGAGATGAAAAAGAGTTGGGAGACCGCAGCTCTGCCTCATTTCTTTGCAGCAAAAGTTTCTTCTTGTAAGATGGAAGACAGGTTCAACAACACACCTGCTCGGATGTTTGAGCATACATTTGAAAAAAGGATTGTGGAGGGTTTGGGGGGGGGGGGGGGTGCCTTAAATTTAGCCTTCGTCAACCGAGAAACCATCCTTCTTGTCTGCTGCTTTCTGCCTCCAGCAGGAAGACAATGGAATGAAAATCAAAACCATCCTTCACCGGTTCAGTTGCTGCATGCCCCCCCCCCCCTTACAACACACTCCCACCTCCCCCAACCTTACGCCCCCTCATGTAATCTGTGCCCTCCAACTCCGGGGTCAGACTATAGTTGACAAGAATTAAAGAAGCTTTGACTTCTTATGTAAGAGCTCGTACAGAATTAGCCTCGCTTGTCAGGCGGCGCATTAGCCGGCGAATTGATCAACCCGAGCACCTGCACGAGCAGCGCAACGCAACACGCACGTTGTGTTTTTGGATAGAAATGGGCAGAAATCATAGAGACAGGGAGAGAGAGAGAGAGAGAGAGAGAGAGAGAGAGAGAGAGAGAGAGAGAGAGAGACGCTGCGGTGGTTGTTTACCTTGGACTCGGGCTGGCTGGGAACTGTCGCCTGCGGCCGGTGCAGGTTCTGCGGCTCGTTCTCCTTCTCGCTGATCTCCGTCATGTCGGGTGCTCACGAGATGCTCCTCTCACAACACATGCACAACACAAAAACACGCGGCTGAGTCCGTCCGCGGTGCAGGTCTCATCCACAGAAGCAGAGCCACTTCAGGGCTCGAGGCATCCTGTCGCCACAATATCACAATATTCACAGCGTGTGTTTGTTTCTTCTTCTTGTTATTATTATTATTTTTTTTTAAGTGACTCTTAAATTGGAGCAGCGCGCGGCCACTGACGTCGCGCCCGGTTGTCGCCCGTGCGTCCGGTTCTCCGCCACGGCGTCTCCTCGCGGCAGCAGCCGGTTCGTCCGCCGCTCTTCGCGCGCACTCATGCGCTCTTACAACAACTTTGATTTCGCCGTGATAAAGCGCTCCGCTCGCTCCGATTGGCCGCCGAGACACAAAGGCACCCATGCGCCGCGTCCTCACTGGCCGACAGGTGATGACGACAGCAGGGGGGAGGGGATTATTAGGAGTGGATTTTAGAACCCCAACCCCACCTTCCCTGAACATCACCCCCCTTTTTTGTGTAAAATTGCGTTGGCAAATCAACACTGAGCTTTCAGCAAATGTTTTTCGTGATGATTTATAAACGGAGAAGGATTTTGTCTTTTTACCTTTACCTGCACAGGTCCTGAACTCTGATGTGCGATGAACTAAGGGGCAGGCGGTGATTCTGATCCTTGTAATAGTCACGATAAAGCTTGAGTGCTGCACCAAAAAATTGATGATAAAACAAAAAAAAAAATCCCAGAGATAAAATGCATTATGAGCATTTTCCCCCAGCGGATACAGCAGCAGCAGGCGAGGTGGCTGAATCAGCACCACGGACAGCGCATGCACTGTCCTTGTGAAGTCTTCATGCTTCTATCTATCTATCTATCTATCTATCTATCTATCTATCTATCTGGCTATCTGTCTGTCTATCTGTCTGTCTGTAATCCTATTTTTCGAGCATGCCATTAGGCTTGCTGGAGATGCAGCATCCTTTTTGAAGATGTCACTTCACAGCACATGGAAGTGTGACTTAGTTGGTCATTAGCTGATGATCTGGTGCGGTTAAATTCTTTGCTCTCTTTGTCAGGCCAACTTCAAAGCCGCAACCTAACTAGACAGTAGCAGTTCAGATCTGTAAGTTCTGATCTGGAAAAACCTTTAACAAGAACAATGAGAAGAAGAGAAAGGAGCACCAACGCACGCACGTACATGCACACGCACACACACACGCACACACACATACACACACACACTCACACTCACACACACACACACACAGAAGTCATGGCCTTCGCGCCCCGTCAGAGCTCGAGCTGGTTTCCATTTTGCAGCATCATCTTTTATTAAGCGCTCCAGGGAACCCGCTTCGCTCTACTTACGCTACACTTCCCCCATCAACTCACTCTTTGGCTGACTCTTTTACGCAAGTGCATGAAGGAAATTTGCACACTCACACACACACACACACACACACACACACACACACACACACACACACACACACCCTCGACAACATGAACATTCATTGAGTTTGAACCTTGGTGGTTTGGGAAAACAAGGACTTGAAACATGAATCAGGTCCCAACTTGACTAAAAAAATGTGAAAAAGTCTTTTTTCTTTCACTGAGCTGTTAAAATGAAAAATTAACGGCTGAATAATAAAAGCTAACACAACACATGTACACTCCAGCGCGGAGCTCAGCCTTCTGTTGCTCCGTGAGAAACACGCCTTTGTATGGCGTGTGTGTGTGTGTGTGTCGGGTGTGTGGGTTCCATATATGTACAAACGGAGGCGCCAGAAACGGGGAATGGCTTCCAGAGACTCAAGTGTCAGGTGTCCCATTCTGTTCCAGTCGGTTGGCCACAAGCAGCAGAGTCATCCTGCGCTCTCTGGAAATCACGTCCTCTCTCGTCCCGTCCTGCTCCTTATCGCTCGCTCTCCATGCCAACTTTGTTTCTCATTTAGTTCCCCACAGAAGGATCTGCAGCTCTGCGGGCAGCTGACGTCAGCTCTTGAGGTGTCTTCCCAGCATGCAGGGGGGTTTCGCTCGGCCTTTGCTTGTTCTGTGCTTCATCAGGCACCCGGCGGATGCAGGTCCGGATCCTGCAGGGCTTTGTTTTGGCCACAATTCAACAGAAGGCTCCTGCAGTAACAACGAAACCAAAGGCGTCAACAAAAAAAAAAGACAAACGAAAAAAAAAATCAGTAAAATCAGTGTGACTTCAGTGTTTGATATGTCTTCTTCTCCTCATTATATGCATTGACACACTCCACTGTCGGGGGCACCTTGGTCACAATTAGAATATTACCACTGTGAAATAACCTTGGACATTCAAATTCTTATGTCTCTGTCATCTTTGGCAGCGACTTCAAAAGCAAAGTGCAGCGATGTGAATCGAATGCGCACACACACACACACACACATCCCTGATCCGCTCCGTGTGGCGCTGCCAGGTTTCATTAGACACTATTACACAGGTTAGATGACAAGTACACAACCATCTTGCAAGTTAAGCGCAGAGTAGATGTATCAGTAAAAAATGAGAGTGAGAGTCAAATTCACACCCCCTTCGTCTGACAGATCTGTCGCACTCCGACTCGCCTTGTGCTCACATGCAGATCATTACTGGGGAACAGCATGAGGAGGAAGTAGACACAAAGCAGCGATCAGCCTCTGGCCCTGATAGCGACTGCACGGGCCGTTCATTACTGCTGATATTGGAGCTCTGAGAGCAGCTGGCTGCGGAGGACGGCCGCTATCTCGTGGAATGCAGCACACAAGGGTTATAGGATGCAAATCTGCCCTGCACGCGTGACGCTGCAAGAGTCAGGACCCCTGGCCTGATTGGGTCAGATTCGCCATCGATATGAAGATTAAGGAGAACCAGACAAGACATTTTTTTTGTTTGTTTCAGTCGTCGAAACAGCTCAAGTCACCTTTGAGGGAGTCAGATTCGCTTGTGGCTGCCTGTTCGGAGAGGGATGGGGAGGTGAAAGAAAGGAAAAATGTTGTTTCCAAGATTTTTTTCTATTGAAATGAGAACTCTTTGATGTGGAGCACATGGCTGCTGTATCTGGGTCAAACGTTAACCCTCTAATTCCTGATTGGAGACAAACCTCTTTCATGATGTAACAAGCAAACGGTTGCTCATTATTTATCACTCTGAAGAGTCTTTCCACAGCACGGCCCATTTTGCGTATATATTAAGGGTCTTTGCAGGCCCCTCTGATTCCACGTTAGAGAGAAGATTTACGCAGGTGATGGTGACAGTGTGAAAAGCACCTGCAGCAAAGGCTGTCAGCGAGTAGACGCGCAGATGTTTGAGATACGGCCAAAGTATGTGCAGACTAAATGAGTTTTCCAGTGCAAGCATGCAAGGAGAAATTTTAATTGCAGGAGCAAAAAACCCCCAAAAAACCAAAGTATAAGCTCTTCAAAATTAAAAAGTCTCAAGCCCTCCTTGAACCAAACCTTTGAAGTCTGTCAATTCTATCATGAAAAAAACATCTGAAGGGTGTTTCATTTTCACAATTGATGCAGAGGAAGCTGTGTGATGAGGCAAACAGTAAAAAAAACATGAACAAACACTCATTAAATGAAAATTAAAAACATAATAGCTTCGAAACCGCAAGAAATTAAATCTTGTGACCTTAACCTGATTATATCTCCAGGTCTGACCTTAGTCTAATAACTAAACACGCCTCACACATTAAATCACATGGATCATTAAACTTTCAATAAGCAACACAGGGAAAATTAATCCAGTGCAGCAGTTAGACCGAAGACCACGTGGCCTCAGGGATAAACTGGTGGCATACTGAACCGAGAGGCTTTTGAACGCTGCTCACTTGCTGTTTGGCTGTGCAAGTACGTCTTTCTCTCCCGTTTGTAGGTTTCTGTGACACAGAAAACTGTACCTCAGATCTCGTCTTATCCAAGACTCTGGAGGCTGCTCAAGGCAAAAAATGAGCCTCTGTAGTTTTCCTTTTTGCAGCAGCGGCAGTGAACAGCAGTGATTTGAGCCAGCACAAGATTTGAAGTCTCCCAAATCCATCTTGAAAAAATTCCAACATCAAGCAGTTTTTGTCCATCTTAGCTGCACAGAGAGACGATCACTGTCCTTAGGGTGTCAACCCATCTTTGCCCTATGACAGCTGGGCTTGGCTCCAGCAGACTCCTGCAACCCTGAGTTCCAGAACCAGTGGTTCTTGAAAATGGATGGATGGATGGATAATAAACATGCTCACATGGGAAGGGGAAAAAAAGCATTGCAAAGGCTTAAGCAATTAGCACGCTGCTACAGCTTTGTCGGGGTTGGACTTTATTTTCACATTTAAACTAAAACAAAGAACATCAAAGAAAAGTTTTCTTGGTGGATTTTATTTCCAATTATTTTTTGATTTGCCCACCTCCCCTTATCCCCCCTGCTGCTTTTGGCTGTCGTCCAGTAAAACAACACAGTGTTGTTGGTTTTTTTACGGCACACCACAGGGTGGTGGGACGCATCCAGTGTTGCTCCTCAAAGCAACAGGAAAGCTCAAGCTGTTGCTACCTGGCAGAAAGAAAGTCATGATGGATCAGCTCTGAGTGTGACAAGCTAAATGTATTTCCAAATCACTTTTTCAGTGTGTCCCTTCTTTTCTGACCACTTCCAGACTTCCAACTTATCTGACGGCAGGACGGTGAACGTCTTTCACATATTCATTTTCTACCACCTTATTTTCTTTTTTTAATTGTGACATTTTCGCACATAATGTTTGCTGTTTATTAGATTTTGACCGGGGTGTGTGAAGTGAACATTTTCTGCTGAAACAGGAGGCTATATTTAGCACACGCGGCAGGTCTGCTGCGTCAAGAGAGCTGTTGGTTTTTCAGATGTGTTCAGCTGAACTTCTCATGAGATTGTGCAGATGCATCAAGTCATAAGGAGATTTAAAAAAAAGACCCTGAATACAACCATCATCGTTGCCAACAGCATAACCATCCACTGTGAGGTAACACAGATCTATTTTTGACCTCCTGAAAAAAGCGACGTATGATCAGCTGGGAAATTGTCCGGGAGGGAGATGAAAGAGGCGGGACGTGCAGAGGACGGGCAGGTGGCCAAAGCGGCTGTGAGGTTCGTGTTGGAAACGTCGACTCTGCCATGTGCTGAGTCAGACTTACACCTCCTTCGGGCATTATAGAGGCCCGGTAAAGGGAGAGTTTTTTTTTTCTGTTTTGTAAAATCTTAACAGGCATCAAAAAGGAAAACCGTAACGGAAGAAACACAATCCAAACGACCCACATTAACAGAGATAAGTCACCCAGCCATCCAGGATATGCAACATCAAAGCAGGTACCCTCCTGGCTCGGGGATCCTAACTGCCCTGCCAGTCAATTTAATCAAACTTGTATGTTATGAAGATTTTGAATTAATTATTTCACCCTGTAATACTATTTTTTAAACAGGAAAATAATTATTCCGAGGCTTTGCTGTTTCATCACAAAGATCACAAAGGAAAATATTTAAGATAAAGAAAATATAGTTACATACATACAGTTACAGTTTGAGAAAGTCAGGACGGTAAACACATTTTTGCTTCTATCTTGTTTGACTGAAACTATAGTGGGATTGCATTTTGTCACTGTCAGTATGATATGTGACATGCAGGTTTGCTGTTAAACTTGCACGAACAATCGACTTTAATACCAGCAAATCCACAACTGCAATCAGCCGATAATAAGCTGCATGGCGGAGGCTTGTGCATTGAGTGTGTGGCGTGAGGCAGCACAGCAGCAGGAGAAAGGCAAGTGTGGCAACGGGCCGGCAGGTGAGGCTTGTGAAGCCTAATTGGAGCAGCGGGCCAAGAGTGTCGGCGATAAATCAGATCCTGAATGAGAGGTTCTGAAGGAAGCTGAGGGTCAGGGAGGCGTCGCAGCAGGGAGAGGAAGAACATGCAACCTTGATACAGACACGAAGGCCCCCGGAGTCGGAAGTGAACCTGCAACCTTCTCGCTCTGAGGTTTCCATGGCCACTGCACCTGTGCACGCTGCTGTCCGCTCATAAATGCCGAGTGAGTAGCCCGGTGACAGCGCTGCAATCTAAAAGGGATTTGTGACGTCTCTGGAATGAGAAAATGTTTTCCTTGCAGCAAGCGGAGGCTGACCGGCGCTCTCTCTGGCTGTCATAACATTATTACTTGGGGATGCAGCACTCTCAGGCTGTAAGTACTCTATCCACCTCCTGCGCCTCCCTCCTCTCCTCTCCCCTCCCCCTGAAAGCTACCTCTATAGCCGCATGCAGCCATAAAGCTTAACTAACTGGCAAACGACTTGCCTCCTCTCGCTCGCTCATCTGCGCGATAAGCCGAGAGGTTATTTCCATACGCTGCGGCTCATCAGCAGCCCACGGGCTGCAGCGCTTCCCAGCATGGGGACGGACGGAGTCGCTTTAATTTGTCGAGCTCAGCTTTATGTCTTGCGTTTGATGAATGCCCGCGTCGCGGAAAACTCAATGACTGGGAAAAGTGCGGAGACTATAAACCACAATATCTGGAGAGACGGAGGAGTGTGGGCGCGACGTTTTATTGCAGTCTTTACCTCTTTGAGCCATAAAGATCGGGGTGCGGGCGCAGGGGGGTCTCAAATGTGACCTTTGAGGCGAATCTGAGGCTGCAAATAGAAAAAGAGACAATCAGGGATGTACAGTAGGTGGGGGAGGAGCAAAAGCAGACAGGGAAAAGAGAAGGGAAGTTGTGTAAAATCATCACTTGTTAATTTGCTCATTTAATTTCAATAAAATTGCTTGATAGAGATCGAGTGTTCAACAGGTGCTGATGCTGACATACTTAAAGTTCACTTTGAAGCAGTAATGTGAACCGAATAGGGTTCAGTATTAAGGAGGAGGTATAACACAAAAGACATTTCGTGAAGCCAAAACCCTTTTTCAAGAAAACACCATCTCACAAAAATCCCTTTCTGTTACTGGCGCAAGAAGAAAGCACTGAACAAAAATTTTAAATTCTCACGGGTTTGGTAGAATTGTCCTACAAATTTTCCTCAAAGACAAGTTCTCCTACATAAAAGTTCTTCAATGGCAGAACAAGATTCTTTAATGTTCTTCATAAAAAAAAAACAATAAAAAAAAAACTGGCTTTAAACACACTCTGGAACTGAACTTTGATCCACCGTGGATCCACCTCCAGAAACCTCAATCTGACTTCATGGCCTTAGGAGCACGACAGAGAACGTTTGGGATGCAGAATAGTCCGGCAGTCTGAAGACACCACAGCCAGTGAGAGGCTATGAGAAGAACTCAGGAGCGTGAGGTCAGCTACATTCCAAGCAGGGGGATTGAGGATCAAGCCCCGGCCACAGTTTGATTGGCAGAACCTGCAGGAGAGAAATTGGCAGCAAGGAAAAAAAAATGGATGGATTGCCGGTTTGAAAAGGTTGGCAGGAAATTGGGAGTCGAGGCTGTGCAGTCGGTGCATTCTTTCTCTTTAATTCCCCTGGACATTGACTAATTGGTCAGAGAGGCAAACGGACAGACTGCAAATGCAGGTAAAGAGAATCTGCTAATGTAATTCTTTCCCCATTGTGACATGTCCACACATCTCCATGACTCAACCTCCATAGAATTCCTATCCACTGCTATCAATGACTACACTGGATGACTCCTTCAAGGAGAGGCCGAGAGGAAGCCATTTTAATAGAAACATTTATGTCCGCCAAGCAGTCTGGCAGTGGGCTTCTGGGAAATACTAGTAATAATAATAAAGAAAAACCGCCCAGTCAGCGGATTTGGAGGAGAGTGAGGTGATGGGTCAGAGGATCAGCTGACTACTAGGCCTTCTATCACTGGGCCAAAAGGTGCAAGGTAAGAAGCGTTCCTTTCCCCCCCGCCTTTCTTTTTTTTAATCTTTGCAAGGTGTGTGATCGTTTTCATCAAGTTCTGACGCATTGGCAGTTTATTATGAAATGGAGTGTTATTCTATTTCTGGTGCAACGGAGGTGAGAAATTATGCAGACAAAATATAACTTTTCTTCAGGACACCTATCCAGTATCATGTACTAAGTGCCTATATACAGTGTGTAGGTTTAAATGAAGAAGAATGCTTTAAAATTATTTGCGTTAACAATAACAGAATATTTTAGCAAATAAAGTGGCCAGCCAGTGTACAAACAGGTGGACAGATGCTAATTCAATTTTTGCTTTATTTGTGCTCACATCCCCTCACTCCCTGAATTAAAGATGAAGCTGGATGGGATTTACAGTTTGTTTGGGTTTTTTTCCCCCCCGATCCGCTTTCCTGGGATGTGATTAGAGGCGTGAAATGCCATTAAACCTCGAAACGTCGCTTCTGGGATTCTGAGATTCATATTAAGCGAGAAAAACTATGGCTCACTGCTGCCACCTAGTGTATCATTACAGAAAACGACTAGACAAGATGAGAAAGCTTCATATGCGTTTTTTTTTGCAAATACCGTTGTTTATGAGGCGACTGCAGTGATGCATTTTTTTTGTCAATTTGCTGCTGATAGTAACTCAAACATAGAGGTGCTGGCAAAGAACATTTTAAGAAGTGAAATGTTTATTTCAACCTTCCAGTATTTTTACATTGTAAAATTAACCAGCATGTCACACTCGCTCCATTATCATCACCAGCTCTATTGTAAATTTACCCACGCTAATGTACACTAACATTTTAAAAAGTATCAAAATCCAAAAATTTTCCACAGCTTCTGGAAAACAAGGCCACTGAACACTGCATCATTCTTGCCTTATAATATCTTTACAATACTTTTCTTCTTCTTTTTTTTGAAAAAAAAAAAAAAAAAACAACAACAAAATAAAACATAATGGCAAACTGCTGTGTTCCCAGCAAACAACAAAATTAAATCCAGTATATGTACAAAATGTCAAATAAAAACGCATTTTGTGGCAGCAAAGACTTTGACCTACACAGTCAAAAATGACATAGTTGACTCTTGATGCGGTTGGAAGAGAAGCTACTGTTGTAAAGACTGCGATCTCTGTTACTCAACTTCATATGCTGACGGTTGGACAGTTTAAAATATGTCATTACAAACATGCAGTACACAGAACCATCTTGACTACATTTACAAGAATTTAGTATTCCTGTTATGAAACATTTTAAAAGCCGTAGGAGTCATAAAACCTAAAATAAAAAAATAGTGATAAAAATCTGTGAAATCTGAGGCTACTAGTGTAGCAATGTACAATAGCTCGGTTACCTACGGTAGATAATGACAGAGGCCGACTTTATTTGTCACAACTGAAGTAAGTTGCCTCCGCTGAAAGGTCAACTTGGTAGAGGTCGCACCTGTGCAAGTTGTCAGCAGCTTTCGCTGTCTGGGGTGAAGCTACAGTGAAAACATAATATGATAGTAATCATAGGCAGAATACTAACGTCACTGTGAATGCAGTCAGTACTGGTATAGTTATTGAATTTGTGGTCATGATGTGAACTTAAATAAATAAACGATTACTTTGCCCATAAAAGAGGTTTGTACAGTACAATAAGAAACTCTCTATATAAAGAAAAAAAAAACAAAAAAACTCAAATGTTGCCCGTCAAAGCCGAGTCCATGAGGTCGTCGTCTTCATTCCTCATGTACATTGGGCTGGGTCGCGACGGACGCTCTGCAGCCAGCATGGACAGGGAGGAATCTGAGGCCGAGATGGGCGAGCGGGACCAACTGTCGGCCTTCATGGGGTGCGAGGACGGCCCGATGGACATGGACGACTTCTTCTTCTCTTTGTCTCGCTCCCTGTCTCGCTCCCGCTCCCTCTCCCTCTCCCTCTCCTTCTGCTTCTTCTTCTCCTTCTTGTGTTTCTTGTGCTTCTCCCCCGAGCTCAGCGGAATGGCGCTCATGTAGTCCTGGGGAGGGAGCGGACGCATGGCCTGGTCGTCGTCCGAGCTGGGGCTGTTCTGGTGCGACTTCTCGGCCACGGAGCTGCTGCCCGACTCGCTCTCGCTGTCGTGGTTAAGCGGCGTGTAGCCCGGCGAGCGGCTGTGGCTCGGGGACGAGCGGTCGTGCTTCGGGGTGGAGCCGCTGAAGAGAGGCGACGCTTTCAGGCTGGAGATTTGGGGTCGGATGGACTCGCCGGAACCTTCGCCCCCCGGCTTCTGGAGGCTCCCTTTGGCCTTGATGCTCGGCGAGCCACCGTCAGGTTTGCTGATGATGATTTTGGCCAGTCCGGTCGTACCCACCCCTCCTGCTTTGGGGTCCATCAGCTTTTTCTCCCCGCTGGCTCCTCCCGAAACAGACACTTTTGCTTTCGCCTCCTTGTCGGACTTTTCCCGCTTGTACTCGCCGCTCTGGGAGGACGAGGGATGCTTGGAGGGACCCATGGTGGAGGAGCCACTGCTGGGAACGCTTCCCGAGCCGCCACTGGGAGCAGCGCCCGAGCCGTTTCCCCCAACTGGTGGTCCCACCTCGCACCCGTCCTCCCCCACTCCTCCCCCACCGACACTCTTCAGTTTGTCGATGACGGCCGTCAGGGAAGGTTTCTTGTTTCTACTGGGAGATTTTCCTTTGGCGTTCGGGTTATTTGCATTGTTCTGATTGGCTCCACCGCTGCCCCCACTTCCTGTACTTCCTCCTCCTCCTCCGCCACCTCCTCCTCCACTTCCACCTCCTCCTCCGCCACTGCCACCACTTCCCCCTCCTCCTCCTCCTCCTCCTGAACCCCCACTCCCTCCTCCTCCACCACCACCTCCGCTACCTCCATACTGAGACTGGGAGCCTCCCGAAAAAGTCATGGAACCAGAGGACATGGAGGAGCCAGAAGATGATGACGATGATGATGAGGAGGTAGAACTGGAGGAGCCTCCACCCATAGGCTTCTGGGAGTTTATGCCTCCACCAGAGGAGGACTTTGAAGCCCCGGAGCTGCTTCCTCCAGAGCCCATTGGTGATTTAGCCTTGGAAGACGGTGGTGTTCCTGGAACCTGGGACTGTTGCATTTTCATTGGGGACAATTTATCACCAGAGCCACCAGAGCGGGAGTGAGAAGGGGATATATTAGGCTTAATGTTGGGATTCATCAGAGACCCAGGAGGCTTCCCGCCTGGAGTTTTATTTTTATTGCTTCCCATCCCACTGCTACTGCCTCCCGGCCCAGACATCCCATGCTTGGTGATTGGTGATGATCCTGGTTTGCCGACACCCATTCCTTGGGAGGAGCCTTTGGACTGGGACTGTCCACTCCCGCTCCCTACCCCAGTGCCACCCCCTGGCTTGGAGCTGGTGCCCTGTGTAGTGGAGCCTTCTCTGGACTTGATCTTCCCGGAGGAAGATGAGTGAGAATGATGACTTTTGCTGCTGCTGCTGCTGCCGCTCCCTGCTCCTCCTGTGCCGCTCGTGGCGGAGCTGCTTGACGTGTACCCACTATGGGAGGAGGTTTTCCCACCAGTTATTGTCCCTTTTGTAATCTGAATGGTGATTTTTGGGATTGGAGGTGTTGCACCGCCAGGTGGAGTTTGCGAACGCCCTGAACTGCCAGGGGACTTTGAGCCTCCTCCGCTGATGCTTCCTCCAGAACCTGAGGCACCACTGGGAGGCGTGTAAGGTCGCCCCCCTGAGCTGTGCGACGGAGATTTCCCATCAGTGTCCAGCTTTTTGCGCTTGGGAGGCTTTTCTTTAGACTTTCCTTCACTGGAAGGGGTCCTGCTGCGTTTGACTTGTTTGCCCTCCATAGAACTGCTTCCTCCACTGCCGCCATTCTCGTCCTTTGGCCGCATTAGACTCTGCTGCTGTTTAACTTTGGGTTCTGTACTTTTAAAGTCGCCACATGAGGTCCCTAGTCCCATTATCAGAGGACTCTGAGACCCACCACTGTGTGTGTCACCCAGATCAGGTGCTTGGCCCATAAGCGGTTTACCACCACCGAAAACTAATCCCATGTCAAATGGGTCCTTCAGCGAGGGCTCAGGGGTGCTTTGTCCATGCTGACTGGGATTCTGAGGTGTTCCTGACGGGGTGTTCTGCTGGCTACTTGCTCCAAATCCCTTCACCAGGTCCATGTCACCATCGGCACTTGGTGAGCTCTCGCCAAAGTAGTTTGGGGGGAATCCATGGCCTGAGGTCAGCAGGTCAGGGTTGAAGTCAGCAGCGTCAGGGAAGAAATTAGTCGACGAGGAATCACTAGTTGGAGTAGCAGCCGCGTCAGCAATCAGGTCGGCGGCATCGGTAAATGGATTTTCATTGCTGTTGGTGTTGAAAATATCTGCCGAGTCGAAAACTGCGCTCCCTTGACCTGAGCTAGAGGAGTCGCGAATCGGGGTCCCCAGAGGGCCTCCATCGTCCCCACCGCTGCCAATGGGATGCTGCCCGTGGCTCCCGCAGCTGCCTTTGCCCGTCTGCTCGGGCAAATCTGACAAGATCTCAGTAATATCAGGCCCGATGCTGTCCGAACTAGACAGACGGACTATACGAGGTGGCCCAGTACCTGGTGGTTGCTGCTGCTGCTGCTGCTGAGACTGGACATGAGACGGTGGATAAGGCATGCTGGGGCCAGAGGGTGGCGTCCCACATTGGCTGGGTGCAGGAGTGATGCTATGGGGCGTGTCCAGGCCATCGCCGGTCTGGTTAAAATCAAAAATGGAATTCTGAGAGGCGTCCACATCCATGGAGAGGAGCTCACGGTGGAAATCATCCTCGTTTGTGAGAGAATGGTGTTGGTGGTGCTGCGACATGGAGGACTGCTGCTGCTGTGATTTCATGCCTAAAGCGGCACCGCCACCTCCACCACCTGCAGCGGCACCAGGCTGCATGGCACCCTTCTCCGTGCCTCGCGGGCGCTTCTTCTTCCCGACCTTGACACCTCCAGGGCAGGTTCCACTCATGGGCTCAGTCCGGGGGGAGCCAGATGAAGAATTCTGTCTCTCCAATGGACTCGAGCCATACAGTGCTGCAAAATCCTGCGGGGGATTGTCTTTCAACAGGTTCATCAACATGGGATGGTTTTTGGTGTTGCTGGCAGGGGACGATGTCGGAGGGGGAGTTTGGTGGGGCTGAGGTGCATTCTGGGAGCTTGGACTAGAACCAACACTTCCCGTTATCTGTAGCAGACTGGTCAGTATGGGATTCTGAGTGACTTTGTTGTAGTCATCGGAATGGCCCTGGCCAGACTGTTGTTGCTGATGTTGCTGCAGTTGTTGCTGGCCAGCAACGCCTCCTTGATTTGGGCACTCTCCTCCTT
Source organism: Nelusetta ayraudi (assembly GCF_046127955.1). Lineage (NCBI taxonomy): Eukaryota > Metazoa > Chordata > Actinopteri > Tetraodontiformes > Monacanthidae > Nelusetta > Nelusetta ayraudi. The sequence goes on along the minus strand of NW_027466178.1, from coordinate 196,229 downwards.
GGCCCGGTCTGTCTGTTCGGGGTATTCCAAACAGTGAGGTGATTGGACCCGAGTAGTTGGGCCCCCCTTGTGGTCCACCTCCAGTAGGCGTGTTGCCTCCTGTGAGTCCTGGCAGTCCCATGGCGTTGGCTCCGTCGCCTGCTGGGATGTTGTAGGTGGGACTACCAGAGGGTGGAAGGTTATTCTTCACCATGATCTCCACTGTTTGTGCAATGAGTGAAAGGGCTGGAGTGTCAGCTTGGATCGTCTCGGCTTTCCTCCGAATGGCCCGCATGGTAACAGGGATTGACATGCATCTACAGGCAGAGGTAAATACTGTTTAGAAAGACAACGTCAACATTGATGAAGAAATACATTAATCAGGGAAGAAGAATCTTACCTCTGGACAACTTTGGTGATGAAGTCGTCAGTGCATATCAAAGCGTCCGACAAGCCTTTGTATAACTTGCAAAACACTTGTCTCGAATCAATGACCTCCATGACAACTGTAAAAAAAAAAATATATATATATTTTGGATTGATAGGATTCAAGAATGTGATCAGCAAAAGGTAAAAGTTGCAGTTAATTCCAAATATTTCAAAATTGAAATGACAGCTCACCACAGACTAAAGACTCATTGACTGGATGCTGAAAGGAGACGCTGAAGCTGGAGTCGGTCAGAGGGCAGACCTCAAACTGCAGCAGGCCTGCACTGTCTGACAGAGAACAAACTTGTCAAGTCAGATGTAAGACACCTTAGACAAAGCACAGACCAAACGCTGCCACTCAAAAGGCAGATACCTTCTTTGACGGATATGCGTTTCACGCAGCTGCCGATCAAGGTGTTGTAGGCTGCCTGGTGCCGAATGATATCCAGTAGGAGTGGAACTTGTGCCGGGTGGCAGAAAGGGATTTTTGAGACCAGTGCTCCCTGAAGAGAACGGCCATCCTGCACTGGGGCGTCACCGTTCAGGAAATAACAGTGTAGCTGGTCTGGCAACGCCTGTAAGAGGAGGCAAAAGTTTTTTGGTTTGTTTTTAACAAATTGAGGTTGATTATCATGGCAGTGTGTTGTAGTTTGGTCAGTACAAAGGCACTGAATGGTGTCTTACAGAATAGAAATGCATGTTGTGTGAGGGCAGTGGCGTAGAGCTGTTCTCCTCCTGGAGCTGAAGCTGGCTCTGGACAACGAGCTGGTAGAGAGGCGAGAGGCTGGGTGTGCTCTCAAACACTGGGACAGCTGAAAAACAAAAAAATAAAAATAGTTTAAAGATTTTTGATTATGTTTGAAGAATTTAAAGGGAGAAAAGGTCCCCAATTAAACTCGACTTGATGCAGTGCAGTGTTTGAGTGTTTGGGAAGCTCACTCACAGGTGACACTACCCATCTTTTGAATGAAGGACAGTGAGAAAGGCATGGGCCGGTTCATCTTGAGGAAAAAGCACGCAGGCAGATCCACACAGTTGGAGTTGGTCACGTTGGAAAAGGATGGTGTTCTGAAGTAGATGGATTAAATTGGGAGTACAAATCATCAATAATCATCATCGTCACACATTTCAATTCAATGTACTTTACATGCCATTTGGATTTAGCACATAACTTGCTGTTTATTTTTTTCTTTCTTACCCCTTGTTGTCCACTGGGTGGGATCCAGTGATAAGTGGAGCGATTGGGAGCTTGTACACAGCCGATGTGCCTTCAATTGTCACAGAAACGCTGACACCCAGTGAGCGAGGAACTGGGAAAAACAAATAAAATTACAATTTGTTAGGAGTTCTGGAAAGTTGAATACACAAATGATAAATGCGGACAAAAACAAAGTTGTCTTAGATTGGACAAAAAAATCCTGCAAAAGAAGTAGGAATGCCAATCGTGTACATTTTTTTTCAAGGGTAAACTAATACGCATGACAGGCAACACAAAACCCCTGTGTAATCTTAGTACTTCTACATGTAAAATGCATCCTTCTGAGCACTCACCATTGTTGTCTGTTAAATTGAGCTGCGTGCCTGTTCCCTCCTCAAAAACGTCATATGGGGACACGTAACACTGAAGGGAAACCAGATGGCCGCCGCTCCTGGCAGTCAAAAAGCCCACGCTGCCATGAAGAATAGTCTCTACTGGATTGGCGTTGGTTGCTAACCTAGAGAACATAATATTTTCAAAATCATCAAAATGAAATCTTTAGGTTCATCCATTCATCATTGTCCATCACTGCTCCTCCTGCAATCAGGGTTGCAGGCGTACAGTTAAAAACACACAAACAACAAATGAGAAATCGCACCAACTCACCTAAACATGTGCATCATCTTTGTGAGGTCAATCTCCAAAGACTGCAGTGCTATATACATCTTGGTTTTTAGCTTGCTAGAGACCACAAATAAAGATAATTACACATCAGTAAAATGCAAAATACAAGAAGGAATAAGACAGTTTGGGACTCTAACGAGCTGTGAGCAAGTTCACTCACTTGTCTCCAGGAAGCTTGTAGAGTCCAACCAGTCCTTTAAGATGTTTGGAAAACTCTTCAAAGTTTTTCTCCCTAATGAAACAGATTCACACCCCGTGAATTTTAAAGCTTTGAGTGAAATAACTGCCTCACACAGCAACAAGGAAAAACAATACTACAGCTGTGTTGCTTATATCAAGAGAACAAAGAAAGAGACGAGTGAATGGGACTTACTTGAGATGCTGAATGAGCTCAGGACAACTCTGAAGAAAAAAGAAAAATGTCATATTGTAGATTTTTTTTAGAGGGATGATTTCATTAATTTCCCCTCATTAACAATAATAAGAATAAAAAACTTACTGTAGGATTTTCACCCTGATGAGCCACCTTGACATCCACTAACTGGCCACTGGTGTCCAGTTGTACCTCCACATAAAACATGTCTGATGTGATGTAGCACTCTGTGCCTGATGGGCTGAGGTGAGAGCCCAGCCTGTTCGAAGAAGGCAAAAGAAGAGAATCAGACAGAGACAGAGGCTTGCAAATCAATCTTAGAAACAGGAGATTGATCAGAAGGTAACACAAACAAAACTGGAAGAACTTACATGTTTTGTCGAGCGATGGATTCCAAACGATCCGTCATAGATGGTAAAGAGGATACTAAAAAAAAATTGCAATAAAGAGCCACATGCTTTTAGAATCCCTTTAAAAATCACAGGAGATTTTTCATGATTGAATCTGTCATGACTTAAGGTCATGAATCTCAAAGCAAAGAACTAATGACTCAGTCAAGACTCACCCTTCAACGCTCTCTGCAGAGTCTCTAAGCAGTTGAGAAAGAGTTGATGCCCAGCGCTATTTATCCCGCCTCGTTTCTCCTGCATCACAAAGAACAGAAACTTTCCAGTCAAGATTTTAGGGTTCACTCTTGTTTTTCACTGCTTTACTACACACATTTTTTTTTTTTTATTAAAGTCACAGTAATGAAAAGATATAGTAACATTTATTTTTAAAAGAAATAAAATACAATTGTCTCACCATTGCCTGACGCACAATTTTGGAGGTTTCTTGCCATGGTCGTGAAGCATTGTGTTTGGCATGAAGCCTCTCCAGCAAAGCAGCCATTCGATTCTGCTTCTCTGCCTCTGAAACACAATTTATTGCACGTTAGATAAGTAAGAACAGAAGCAACAACAGCAAAGCAGTGGAAAACCATTGTTGGCGGTTTCAGGGCTTATTACATATTTTCAAGCAAGTTTGAGTTACTTTGCTGTTCGATGCACACACAACAGAAGTCCAAAGAGCCCACCTCATGTTTATATTTATTTGTAAATAACTTGTACTTCTTTTGAAAACTACATACTGAACTGTAACTGGCATCAGCAATATTGTAAGTCATTCGTCTCATGTCACATTTTGAGGTTTAACACAAAAATTAGGCATGACTACACAAAAGCAGATTGAATCGATTTTCTCATCAACAACAGATCACCAAAAATGGATAAACAGAACACAGCATCAATGGTACGTGACTGTAGGATAAGACGATAAGTGAGCACGTAAACAGACAAATACGCATTGTGAGTCCGAGCATTTGAAGAAGAAGGGAAAAAAAGGAATGTGAAGACAAATGACAAGAGTTTTATAGTTTCTCATTCTCATCCGCAAGCAACCGGACATCTTCTTAGTTTACAATGGACTATGGAGCTTCAGCAGTTGATTTAATATTCAACAATAACACATAGGAGTTGCACAAACTTGTAGGTAAATGGCGCTAAATTTAAAGACCTTAATGCTATCTTTGCGCAACGTTACTGCCGGTTTTATGCAGCAGTTAGCCAGTTGCTAAACCTGGCTACCCTACCTAGCTGCCTGTTCCTTAAAACGGGTCCCTACTTTCCCCACTTCATCCTGTGTCACCAATTCACATTTTACAGGTGCTTATTGTATACTCTTGATATCAAGACGAATATCGATTAAACATGGAACGAAACGTGCCAGTGGAATATACTTATGTTTTGTCCCCGGCTAAGGTAGCTGTTAGCCGACGTTAGCCTCAGTGGCTATCCAGCTCGTCGAATCAGGGTGAAATAAAGTGATAAACGCATGTTCACCTGTTCCCTCCTCAGGTTTGGGTCGCTCTGCCTGAGACTGGTTTGCTCCATGCTGGGCCGACAGAGAGAGTTCTCCTGCAGGACTAGCGCACTGCATGGAAACACCAGGCACAGCCGCCATTGTCCCACCGATTGCTGTATTTGGCGTCTCTCCTTCGCCCTCCGGGCTTCCGTAGCGTCCCATCGAAAGCTGAGTGCATCGACTGTGGGTGAGTGAATGCGTCGGCCCCAATAGGTAAAATATTTTGGTTTTCTTCACGCTTTTGTGATGCATATATTACGCTTCTGTTCCTTTTGTGAATTATTTAAAACACGAAAGGGTGCCAGATAAAGCGCTTCGCGAATTTTTTTTTTTTTTTTTTTTTTTTTTAACGTCGAACGTCCTTTATTAACCGACGAATTATTGTAATTTTACAGTTGAGTAGAGTAACGAAAGTCGACGGCGTGAAAAAGTTTCACATATTAATGTGTACGTAATGTCCTGTCTTAAATTTATTCTACGGACGTCTCAAAGAATGCATAACTTTGCCTTTGCCACATAAAGACGGTGTCAAATAAGGACTGCAGGTGGCGCCACAAGTAAATGTTTCATGTCTTGCCAAAAGCAACTCACACCCGAATTCCGAAAGGAAGGTCAAACAATGCATTTTACAACAGTCGGGTGTTAAGTACGTTTTTCTTAACCCCTTTCAATATTTTTGTTTCAATCATCTGTATCGCGGTCAGCTGGAGCAAGCTAAAATAATGAAGATATAAAGACATTTTAAGCAGCAAAAGCGGCCCTGCTCTATTCACACACACACACACACACACACACACACACACACACACACACACACACACACACACACACACACACACACACCTGAGCCTATTCCACAGCTGAGCCTGTGGCAATGAGTGCTCTCTGGGGAGGATTTTCCCACCAACCGTCATGACCTGCCTGAGAGAAGGAGCAGGAGTGTGTGCATGAATATTGTGCGTTTGTGCATATGCAAAAAATATACTTGTGAACATGTGTTAAAAGAGAGGGGAAAAAAACAAGCAAACAGACTTGCGCACAAAAGAGATAGCAAGAGAAAGCGGCAGAGATGGAAGAGGAAGCAGATTGGCACCGTCTGAGACAGTAGACAGACCCACAGACAGACATGTGAAAAGAGGGGAGGTGCCGCTATGTAATTGATGTGCCCACCAGGAGCTTTAGCTGGCTGCCTGGCACAGGAGAGGAGGTGGGCACCGCTGCCAAGACAGCAGTAAGAAAAAGGACAGGGAGGCACGGGCCTCGGGGAACACAGTAGCGGGCTGAAACCGTGCCCATCAATCAGAGGCTAGTTCACCTTGCCATGCCAAGTGGGACCTCACTCTGTGCTGTGGGAGAGGGTGGCACACAGACGGAGGCTGGCACGGCGGCTAAACCTCCCCTAATCCTTCCTGGTTGGTGTATCACCGCCACGTCCCGTTGGCAGGATGGATGGAGGGACTGACACAAGGGGAGGAGGAGAGAAAAGAAAGTTCAGCTTTTAGTTTGAAAGGGGTGTCAAGGCATGTTGTTTAACATCATCATGCACAAGTGCTTAAAGTATTCATTGTTGGAGAAGCAGCACTTTTACACAATCGTCGTCGAGTATAGGCCACTCTTAGCGTTTTCATTCACCTCAGCTCAACACTAATCTCAGTCATGTTTTATTGTGTGAACTGCGAAGCCAGTGTTTTGCATTACAGATCCAGTGTGCAAGATTTAGTATAATCTATCCAATAGTATATTGAACAGTATCAAATGGTAAGAAAGCATATTGTAAAAAATGCTACCTTTAATATTGTTTTTGTTGCCCCACTTGACCCTGATATCCTGCTCTTGGCAGCTGTGACGTCAGCGTAAAATCGCCAAACCTTGGGCAGATCCACCGTGCTGACTATACTGTCGATGTTGGCTGCTACCTTTCAAGTGGACCTAATCTTCATGTAAAACATAATGTTTTTTTGATTAGCAAATGAAAACACAACATGTAATTAGCTGTATTTTTTTTTTACCGCTAGTTTAAAATGTACACATGTATTTTTATTCCATTTTACACTTTACAACCTTTACAATGTTACACACTGGGCCTTTAATTCTAAAAAAGAGACATCTACATACTTTTATGATGTATAAAGATAGATCAATATTTACACTTGCCCTTTTTTCCTGCCTTCTATTTTTCGCTAGAATCGTAAGCTGTTGGTGACTGTGCGCCGTCTCCATAAGCACATTTTACACACTATCCGCTTTTCACCGCATCCCTCCAGTCGCAACACAAGGGATGGAGACGTGTGAACAGCTTGGCAACCTTACTGGATGCTTTGAAGTTGACACGTTTTACCTGCCTTGAATAAAGATAGCCTATTTGATTCACGCTTGATAATTTTGTGCCTACCACACGCATGCAAAACAACCCAAATTGCTGCAGCAGGTTTTATGGCTGATGTACAAGCCAGTTTTATTAGGGCAGAGTCTTGTACAAATGTGCCAAACAAAAGGAAAAGACTGGGCCTTTTGCTGTTTTTTTTTCTCTACTTTTCATACTAGTTGGAGATCAGTGCGCCTGAAGGCTGGAAACGGTCCAAAAAACAGTGGAGAATTATCAGGACACAGTTTCTGCTTCTTTGGCACTGAGTGCCTTGAAGTGCCGGGGCAGCTGGGAAGACTAGCTGGGAGGGTGGCAGAAGGAGGGGAGAGCAGGAGACGGGAGAGAAAGGAGGGGTCGGCCCTATAGGAGCATTTGTGATGAGGCTCATTTGCACAACGGCACTTAATTGGCTACAACAATTAATTAATGTGTTGGAAAGTTGGCACAAAAAGTTCATTTAAGAGGGTTTTAATAAGCAATTAGGGGGAAGTAACCAGCGAGGTAGAAGCAAACACAAAGGAAAGATGCTGAAAACGTATATAAGCTCCAGCTAGGACTCTTTGGGAATAATGTGCCATAACTGGGAAGCGTGATGCGCCGTGCTATTATTATGGGTTGTTACCGCGCCTCCCATTGTGCGCGCTGATGACATTAAGATGCACTAGTTTAACCCCAGACTTTTACAGACCCGGGTGAGTGTTCATGGCACTTGCACTCCCCCCACCAACTCAAAAAAAAAAGAAAAAGAAGAGGCATAAGAAGCAGCAGCTTTGTCTCCGCTACCCTTGGTTCTCCCTCCCACTGTCTGCCTCCCCTTTCTCTTTCTCACTCTGCGTATGAAATATCGCATGACTAATGAGTGGAGCAGGTTGAAATCCTGGGGAAGATGTCCTTGGAAGACGAATGCATTTTCAGCAGAATAATTAACTTAATTAACAAATTCGCATGCATATTCATCAGCCTATTAATGTCTCCTCTGCGCGGCTTGATGAGCAGTGGGGTAATAACCATCTCATTTGCATAGCCCGTTCACACGGCGCCCCGTTTTTAAAGGCAGGAATAAGGCGAGGCTGGGTGCGCGGGAGGATGGCGGGGAAGGAGGGATGGAGGAGGGAGGCGGAGGGGAGTCGGGAGCGGTGGGAGAGGCCCCGGCAGGGGGGCGGTGCGGCAGGTCGAGGTGAGGAAGTGACGTCGGGGAGACGGCTGGACGGACTCGCCGCTTCTCTGACGGATGCGTGACACGAGGAGACGCATGAGCCCCGACAGATTGACTCCATCCATCCTTCCATCCCTTCCTTTCCCTCCATCCTTCTCTTCCTCTCATCTCTCCAGTCAACCTTGTAAACCGCCCTCCTCCCCCACCCCCACCCCCAACCCCACCCCCACACCCTCCTGGTGTTCCATCATCGCCATTTCCTGGCGTCCGTGCCGCCCATACTTCCCGTATCTCCCAGAATGCATCTCCTTCTTTCTGTTGTTGTTGTTGTTGCCTTTTAAAAAAAAGAAGAAGAAAAAAAAAGAATAATAACCGTTTCAGACTTGCATCCAAATGGGGTCACATCTGCCCTTCTCCACCAGCAGCGCCCACTCGGTGCTGAGATCATGACGGTATCATGGTGCTGCCTCTCTGGTCTCCCCGTCCTGCTCTCTCAGGGGGAATCTTCTTGGCATTGCTCCACTCCTTTCTTCTCCACTGTCAGGCTGCCGCCGCCGCCGCCGCCGTCTTTGCTCTGTTACTGCTGTCTGCCCACAACCTGGCGCTCCTAGCAACGCCACCTCCTCTCTCATGGAGTCGCCACGCGGCGGCCCAACTGACACATTCACATGTGTGTTTAATGAGGGTGTTTTTTTGACCACTCCGGCATTGTGTATCAGTGCAACTCCTGGTTGTGCAACCTGAACGTTAAATAAGAGCAAAATAAGAGATGTCAGCGTCAAGAGCCGCTGCCAACACGTTCTGTCCGTCACTGTTCAGAACGGTTGAGTCTCAAAATGCTTTTGAGGACGTCAGTCACAAGGTTTTGCACTTTCATGCAGACCACTGCGTCATTCCACGCTGTGTCCCTGTTCTTTTCAAGGAAAGACGCCTCACACGCAGTAGCTGTCTGAAGGCATTTTGATTTTCTCCTCTGCGTTTGTATTGAAAAGGTTTCCAGCATCTATTTGCAGACTCGGTAGTCGTTGACAGCGGTCAGTGCTGCCTTTGTGCTTCTTGATTTTGTAGCAAAACTCAAGCGCAATGCGTCCTGCTAGGTTACACTTCTTTCCCAACACATTTAACCCTCTGTCCTTACTGCTACTATAAATGCTGTGTAAATGAAGGTTCCACATTTCAGATGCTTGTAGAAGTCACGGTGATCGGAGGTGGAGTGGAAAATTGTTTTGACTTTATTTCTTTGTTGGCGTTTTGTTGCGTGAAGCAATTACTCAATTTTGCTCTTTTTTCAATTCAGTCTTTTGCTTTTGTCCAAATAATGTGCCGACAGAGAACACACTGACAACACATTACGAGGTGGTACATTTGTACATTTTTGTCAGGTGGGAGCTCACTGATTGGCTGACTTTGTGCCCGTCCGCGGGGCCACTCTGCTGCGGCCGTGTCGGGGCGATTGAGATACAGAGCATTAGCCGGTGTCAGGAGGAAATTAAAGGCCAGATCACTTTCTTAATCAGAGCACAAGCAGTGCGTTAGGAAGGAATTAGGTCGACAGCTGCTGCGTGGTTGCTTACCTTGCGCGTGCGCGGACTTTTTTTGACGCACTCTCATTGTAATTCTCCTTTTTGTGTCACTCCTTTATTACCCTTCACTTTTCCCAATTTTTTTTGGCTTTCCCACTTGGCCTGGTCACCACACCTGGGCTTGTTACTCTACTTGTTACACTTCTAAGAACCAGGGCCTGAGGTTTGGACAAGGAAAACCAAAACAAAACAAAACAAAACAAAACAAAAAAAACTGGTAAATTTCAACAGCGAGATAAACATATGTGGCTGACGGCGAGTGGAGAGCTGCTATGAAGGATTGTGGTGGTTTTTGGTTGTATTCCACCAGGCTCAGTCGTCCTCCGGCCACCGATGGATGAGCCGTCAGGGCTCAGCTCTTCCCTGCACACCTGAGACGAGACGAACGGCTGCGTGCCCTCACCCAGTCTGTCCCAGTCCTCCCACCCAACCAACCACCCAGATATCAGCCGCAATACCCGTGATTTTTTTGTTGTTGTTTTGTTATTTATTTTTAGACTGGATCCGCTCATAGCCAATGTTGATTGAGTCTTTGGCAAGAAAACATTGTCCTCCAAGACTTGAATCTTTGCTGCAACGAATTGGAAAATAAATAAATAAGTGAGTGAATAACGCTGCACACTGGCGCCGAGACAGACCAGCATCGCGGGTTTATTTTTAAAACCTGCACCAACCAACAATGATGATGGCGAGAGAACGCTGCTCAAAGCGAGCCGGCTTTGAGCCGACCCGACCGGCTCTGTTCAGGTTTTCACAGGCCAGGTGAACGCCGCCTCAAGCTCTTTGTCACTCTCCCCCGGCTGGCGCAGAACAGATTTTGCAGCAGCCTGTGCCGTCCTGCTGGGGGACTAACGACATCAGGGTCGCGCTTTATCGATAAGCCTGTTTGGGTGGATGTTTTATGTCACTTTGCCTGCACGGCAGCGCCAGGATCCACATTACTGTCCCTGTGGTGAGGCGGTCAGTGCACCAATCAACCGGCTGCAATTCAGGAGGAAGACCAAGCTTTTCAAATTTAATTCTATTTATTTTTGCACAACCTGATTAAGGCTTGCTTCACCCGATTGTCTTTTTCAGGGTCACGTGCCATGAGGGAAACATACAGGTCAGAAGTAGCCGCCCTCTTCAACTCAACAAATCCAGCGTATGAATCCCAATTTGTCGCTTGTAATCGGCTGAATCATCTGGAACCACCCCCATTCTGCTGCCAGTATCTTTCACTGAAGTCTCTTGTTTCTGACTGATTGTTCAGGTCAATGTTGCTGAATTATTGTGTTGGTGTTATGTAAAATCTTCTGCACCGTGGGGGTTGAAAAAAAAAAAATCCCAGCAACCCAGAAATATTCTCTCTGGTGGTTTACTCCCGTGTTCCCTGACTAGTTGTGAAGGTCCATATGAACCGACGGCCTCTCGTTGGGGATGAAACCGCTCTGCATCCATCGTCTCCACGGGGGAAGGTTTAAAAAACATTTAATTAGGCTTTTGGCACGGCCTCTCTTTTAGCCCGGAGGTGTTGGAGGAGGTTTTACAGAATCCATCCTTTTTCAGAGCCAAAGCAGATTAAACATTCATGGGAGCCATCAGCCAACCCGATGTGTTCTCCGCCGCTCGACATTTTCACTTGTAGTCGTTGTTGTTGTCTTGCGGTGCTGTCACTTTCCTTGGGCCACTGCGACGGCAAAAGGAAAAAAAAAAGTGGTGCACTTCAAGCATCCAGCGGGGATTCTGCCAGCCAAGTTCTGACACGGATACCCGTCAATCAGTGTTCATCAAACCTACACGATCGGACCTGCAGTTTTAATTGTGGCTGCGCTTAAATCCCCGACCCCTGAGTCAGTGCAGGGAGGTGGTGTTTGTGTCGGGTGGAGGTTCGAGAGGCTGGGGGGCGGGGAGGAGGAGGAGGAGGAGGAGGAGTAGTAAGTGGGGGGTTGGGGTGGAGTGGGGCAACAGATGGTCCGCCACGCTGCGAGGGACGTCGGCTGCCACGGGTGGGGGGGGAGTGGGGGGGGGGTGGGGGCAGATAAATGGGTGTGGGAGGGGCTACTTTCCCCCAAAGTGCCAGCAGGGATGACGAGGAGGGTGAGGGTGGGTGTGGCTGTGTGTGTGTATGTGTGCCTCCATGCGTGTGCTCGCATGTGTGAAAGCAAAGAGCCACGTTCCGACCCGGGCGAGGTGAGAGGCCCCACTGCCACCGCCCCCGACACTACAGGCCCACTCAGCGGCCTTCTGCTCGGGGGACCAATGGAGGGACGACCCAGTCGCTGATGATGATCTGGTCCCTGTCCTGGTGCCGGTCCTGGTCCTGGTCCTGGTCCTGGTCCCGGTCCCGGTCCCGGTCCCAATCACCATCCCGATCCCGGCCCTGCCTGCCGCGCCACCAATGCATGCACAGACGGCACACATGCTCACTCACATGCACATAAAATGCACACACCAGCCCCCCACAGCCCCCAGCACCCCCTCCAACCCCCCCGCCCCCCGCCTCACCCCCTCCTCCCCAATTACAGCGTCTGCCCATAAACGCACCATCTTTTTCTAAGGTATGTATGGCGCTGCCTATTGAACAGATGTTGTGGAATTTAAGATGCAAAAGCAGCCCTCTATTCTCACACACACACACACACACACACACACACACCATCCGCTACATGCATGCATGCGGGTGCACACACACAACAACACAACACCCCCTCGCCCCCCTCTCACTGTCTCCCTACCACCACTCCTCTCCCCCTCCCCCTCCCCCTTTCCCTCCCCCAGCTGGCCCTGCCACGAGCGTGCCATGTGGCGCTCCATTCCCCCTGGCACTTCCACTCTGGCTGTGCCAACTCTGCTGCGTCTGGCCGCCGCCGCCAACTGGAAAGACCAAGGAAACGGGCAGGGAGGCAGGCAGGCAGGCAGGCAGCAGACTCGACGTGGACTCTCTCCTTTTGTGCGTCTGCGAGTTCAGCGTTCTGCCCAAAACTTGGGCCGCCGTCCGTCGTGATCTGCGACGGGAATTAGTCTGTGACATTTTTGTTTTCTCAGAATGTATAAAGGGGTGTGTGTGTGTGTGTGTGTGTGTGTGTGTGTGTGTGTGTGTGTGTGTGTGTGTGTGTGTGTGTGTGTGTGTGTGTGTGTGTGTGTGTGGGAGAGAGAGTTTGCACACCCTCTTTTGTGCGTCTGTACAGGTGCACGGTGTACGTAATGTGCGCCACATGTCAGTTGCTGCACGCCGCTCGCAAAAAAATCCACATGGGAACGGAGGCGGAATTCCTGTTACCATGGAGATGTCCAAGCTCATCCGTTATAAAATTTCAACTTGAGAGAGATTAATTCAGGGGGAACTGTTGATTTATTCATCCTGGTGGATGCTGATGTGCTTCCTCGTTCGCTCTGATGTCTGACTGTCTGCCGCGGCCGCCCGCCTCACTCGGCACCTTTCATTTTCCAGTCCCGGTCGCTGTGTTTGCATCCCAGTCCGGCCTTTTAATGTCACACATCTTCATTTTAACATTTTATGACAATTTGGATATAATCTCTATTCTTTTTGAAAATACACACGAGTGGCCGACACTGCTACCAGAGTTTATTTTGTCAGACGCAAAAAATGAAAAGCTGCAAGGACAACTGCGAGTTCTCCTGCTTCTCTTAAACAAATATGTTTCAGTCCATTTCTATGAATGCGACTCTATTTCCCTCAAGTCATTCTCCCAGAGGTGTGTTTGTGTTGGTCGAGGGCAGAAGGGATCAAATATTTTGATTGAAAGTCGGGGCCCCGCTCACGCGGCTCGCCAGATGGAGCATTTCCTCAATCCAGAAGATTTATCTCACATAACCATCTGGTAAAGAGCCCATAGAAAGTGTTTGCCTCCTTTCCAGTCCATCTGTCCATCATGTTCAAGTGGACCAATCAGATTGGTCAGTGTGCAGCGGCAGCGATGCGGTGGTCAGCTGTTTTGAGTTGTGGTATTTTCAACAGACCTCGTTCCAAATCCAGAGTAAAGCCCCTCAAAAAAAAAAAATTCACCAAATTAAAAACCTTTAATTCAGATTTTCTCTCTCTCCGTCCAGGTCTGATAAAACTTCTATTATTGCAGCGTCTGTGTTAATCCCTTTAGCACCATTCATTGTCTTCAACCCATAGTGGCATCTATTTCCTGGTGTAGTTGTGTTGCTCTACACACCAGTTCAGACCCTTTGCTTCTCTCCCCCGTGTCTCCCACCTCTTCCCCCATAACGAGGGCTAATTGGTTTGTGCATCCACCGACGGGCCAGTTGAAAACGCTGTCTTTTGACGGAGCCAAGGTGGATGGAGTCAGATTTCGGAGATGAAATCCGGCTGCCGTGCGAGGTGCTTGGACTTGACTGCTGAACCGCTGCTGAACGGAAGCATTTGATTGGTGACCTGCCCTGTGCAGACAGAGGGGCGACAAATCTTGTTTTCAGGTTAGCTGGAAGACTTTTCAGTTCGGTTTACCGAAACGTTCTCCCGCCAGTTACTCCCGCACGACTTCTCCCTCCACTTGCAGAGACGTTATTGCATCGTTCACACCTCAGCGCCGCTGCCACGTTGTTTGCATGCTGCTATGGTTTTTTCGTACACATCAGTGCATCCGTGTTGCGCATATGCAAGAGCATGTGTTCAATACTCGCGTGCCTCCTCACAACCCTTAAGTCTGGCTTTCAATTTCGGTTGGATGGCCCGCCTCCCGCCTGCTGTCCTCCACCTCTCCAGCCGTCGACGGGGTGTAAGTGGTCCTCTCCACATTCCTCTCCTGATAATCTCTTTTAATCTCGGGGAAAAAAAAGAAACCCATGCAGTGGCTGCTGTGTCAACACCTCATCTCGAGGCAGCCACTTGGACATGCACTCCATTTTGTTTACTTCTTTTCAGAATCTGAATAGGAGATTGAGGGGAGGGGGAGCGGAGGGGAAAGGAGTCGGTGGGGCAGCCTGGCACAGGGGAAGCAGAGGAAAGGGTAAACCGAGCAGATTAGATTTCACTCCTGAATAGTTGCAGAGGAAAGTGCAATTTAACACCGTAGACAAATTCAAATGCACAATTTTAAGAAAAAAAAGAACAGCCAATCGGCTGCCTCCATTCTAACCCTCTCATCCTCTGCATCCTCCTCTCTCAACACCAACTAACCTCATGTCCCCTTTCACCACTTCCACAAATCTCCTCTATGCCACTCCTGTGGGCTCCTTCTGCATTGTCAACACCCCTCAAAACATGCTATTAGCATAAAAATAAGCAAAAGATTTATTTTGTCTCCCACCTGTGTGCCATGCATATGAGAACAGAGAGTAATATATGAACTTCATGGGGGGGGGGGGAAAGTTACCACTGTAATAGATGTTAGCGCAGTGTGAGTGTGTTGAATGCCTGAGGAGCCGAATGTTGCGCGAACACGACCCGGTGTTAAAACGCACATTTTTGGAAACCAGCCCTGTCACTGGCAGGCTGATACATCTCCCAGGTTAGTGGCCACTGGCTACACCACTAGCCAGGGTTTGGCTGTGCCCTCTGAGACCTGCCTTGTTTTTGTCCTCTCCCAAGAAAGCATTGGTTTAATCTGGAGGCTACAAACAGAGGGCTGAACGGAGTGCTAGATGCACAGTCATAGGTTTCCATACATCTACATTTTTCCCCCTGAATAACATGTATTGAATGTAAAAATATTTTTTTGACTTGGGAGCAGATGTAGAAAAAACTGCTTTAAAAAATAAATATTTTTCACATTTTGCCTTTTTGCGCAAAAAGATGATTTTGCACTCGTCCCCCCCAGCAGCAAAACAAATAGTGACAACAGGACAAAACCCTGTCAGACAGGGGAGCTCAACAGAAACAAGGCCCATGTTTAGTTGCACATGAATAAATTATTACAGTAGATGACAGAGACTGAACCTTTTTTTTAATGATTGCTATTTTTTTTTGTTGACCTAGTTTCGATTGGCGACTATTAGCTGGGCAAACTGTTACGTGGACACAGAATCCACACATGGCCAGATGCACATTCAGAGGTCAGACCTACACAAAGTCAAAATCTGTGTGTGTGTGTGTGTGTGTGTGTGTGTGTGTGTGTGTGTGTGTGTGTGTGTGTGTGTGTGTGTGTGTGTGTTGTGAGCATCTGCATGTGTGAGGGAGCCTGCAGGAGTGTGTCTGAGCAATTGTGTGTGTGTGTGTGTGTTTGATATTCAGTGACAGCTGTTCATTAGTCCATTACAACCCCACACTGCTAATTTCTTGAAGCAGCAGGATGCAGAAGAGATGCCGGTGATGGTGGCGGCAAAAAAAAAAAAATCTCTGGCAGAAAGGATGAGATGCATTTCATCTGCAGAGAAAAACAAATGTTTTGGGTTTGCAATTTGCACATTCTCCTTTTTATTTATGTCAGAAGCGCAGCTCTTGTTCACCTTTTGGCAAACTTGTCTGCTTGACATGAGCTGTGCTCGTTTTTCAGCCGTTTTTTATTCACTACCTTCACAATCTTGTGGTCTTTTTCTTTCTTGTTCCCACATTGTGTTGACGGCGCTGTAGTGTACATCTGGGAGCTGTGCACATCTCGGTCGTGCATTATGGGAACATGTGGACATTGCAGCACGGGCCTCTTCCAGTGAACTTAAAATTTAGACTGCACTCCCCACCACTGCATGACTTCTAGTGCAAGCCACTTCATTTCAGAGTTGTCAATTTAAGGCATTTTTAATCATGTCAAAATGGGCGTTGTAAAAATCCTTTTTTGAAAAAAACAAAAACAAAGAAGAAGAAATCGAGCATGAATAACTAAACAAATTTCACTTTAGGCAAATTCATTTGCCCAGTTCTGAGATTTTATTTATTTATTTATTTTTTAAAAAGAGAAGCTATTCCAGCTGTGTCTCAACCTCCACCTTGACCTTCACCTTGCGGGATGTCCTCATCACATCTGCCATGAGAAATGGGGTTGGAGGGACAAGAGCTGAATTTTTATCGCCACGTATTAAAATTAAGAAACTGTTTGAAAATTGTGACAGACATACATCTAAAACTAGAAAGCAAGAGTTGTAGGGGTGGGAACTATTCAGCGTGAACCAATTGGTGAACCAACTCTCGAGGGAGTGTAAGTGTGTGTGTGAGAGAGAGAGAGGAACGTGTGTGTGTGTGTGTGTGTGTGTGTGTGTGTGTGTGTGTGTGTGTGTGTGTGTGTGTGTGTGTGTGTGTGTGTGTGTGTGTGTGTGTGAGAGAGAGAGAGACCAGTGATGGCAGAGCTAAGGCGAGGGTGTGATGTACTTTTAAGAAGTTGAACGTGTTAGATAGAAGTGACCATGTGTCATCGGTGAGAAAAAAAAAACTTGAATATAAAAAAAATAAATGGAGGAGGGAGGGAAAGGGGAAGGGTGGAAGAGAGGGAAAAAGAGACGATATAGGCCCGGAGGGGATTTCGAAAGTAGAAAGAGTTAATAGGAGATGGAGTTAGAATGGAAGTTTGTGAACAGCGGAGGAAGAGATGAGGGGAGTGATGGGGGGAGGTAGGGGAAGAGAAAAAAAAAGAAGCCGACATGCCAGTGAAGGAGAGGAGAAAGGAGGAGAGGAGCGAGGGCAATGAGCTGGATTGAATACCATCTGACAGGTCCAGCTGGGAGTTTGCCCACCCCGCAGCACCGCAAAACCCCTCAATATGGAGGCCAATTACTGCTGCCCGCGTGACCGTGGCACGGCGGCGGCGGCGGCATCCTCGCCACGGCTCTCCTTCCTTCCCCTCGTTCCCTCCTCTCTGCCTCCTCCTCCTCGCCCCCTCGCCCCCCCTCCCCAAAAATAAATAAATAAATAAATTAAAAATGGAGAGGGGGAAGAAGGAAAAAAAAAAAAACCTCCCACCATCTGTGCAGACTGACAACAACCTCTATATACCCTGCACAACATGCATCACACGTGTGCACGCACGCACACACAAATGCGCGTACACGCGCACATACACACACTTTGTAGGTGGGATGGTGGGGGATAACACACACACACACACACGCGTGCGTGCACACACACATCAAACATGACAAATCCTCACTCAGGGGCCACTGCAAGTCTGCAAAAGGTTTTTTTCCCCCCTTTTTTTTCGGATTTCATTGTGATTCACGGCCAGAAAAACCACAGCGAGGGCCGACATCGCCTCACCTTCTGCACGCTGCTCCTCTTGTAACACACAAAGACAGTTTGCTGCAAGCAGCGACCGGCGCTCGCATGGTGTGCAAACATACACACGCGCGTACGCACACACACAGAAGCCATTGTTCCAACATGCAGTGGAATCTTGCCCTCTGCCAGCCCGGCCGAGCCGGGGCGTGGCACTCAGACTGGCATGGTGCTGCTGCTGGTTGTGGTGGTGGTGGTCTGGTGATGGTGGGACGGTGCTCGGCGAGTGATGCAGTGCCATGAATTCCCCCTCGCGCTGGAGGTGACATCCAAAATGGAAACAGGTGTGCGGTGCAGCCGAGCACGCCCTAATGCTGCTCTTTGTTGTTGTTGTTGTTGTTGTTTATGTCAGATTTTGTTTTTAAGCTGGTCGCTACAATGGAAAAATCTGTGACAAAACATTAGGCACTGGGTTTGTGAGTCATAATTGTGCACGTGTAGCCACACACACACACACGCACACACACACACACACACACACACACACACACACACACACACACACACACACACCTTTTGAATCATATTTTACACTTCAGTGCAGCTAATATTTTCCCACCTCCGCCGCTGTCCCCTGCCCAGCAACACGCTTTGTGTTAGCATTACTACGCCGATTAGTCCCGTGAAATACATTTATTTCGAGATAAACGCATCAATAATTAATCTGATAAATGTGTACCTAATCTGACAAATGAGATTGAAACTCTCCAGATGGAGATTTGCGCACAGTCTGCACGGACCCACCGTTGTTTACGCGCGTTCTGCGTGTTTTAGCGGACCGTGTGTGTGTGTGTGTGTGTGTGTGTGTGTGTGTGTGTGTGTGTGTGTGTGTGTGTGTGTGTGTGTGTGTGTTTTAAGCAGTTACATAGAGTTCGCTTCCGGATTAGGTTTGTGTAATTACAGTAATTGCGCGGCACTTTGTGGAAACATTCATTAGGACAATTATGCCCGAAAAGCTTCCAGATTAATTGATTTATATGGAATTTAGTCGGTAGTTAAGCCCATTTGTAAAAGATATCGGAAGTGACCATCATAATCACACCTCACTGGAAAGTTGCGATGAGAGAGGAGGGATTGCGAATGCATAAAAAAATTATTAATATCAATCAGAAATCTTTTGAGAATATTATTTTGGGAAGGTAAATGTGTTAAGTGGCTAAAACTGCTAAAAATAAATAAATAAATAAATAAAATGTTTTCATTAAGTCTTGTGTTGAATTATCTTACTTTTGTTAAATTGGTCAATATTCATTTCTAATTTTAAATTTAAAATATGAACACTTTATCGGGTTTTTGGACTCCCGCGGTCCGTAAAGCGGCAGTGTCAAGGTCTTTGCTCGGAGGTTCTGGTTTGGTGCGGGAGTCTCTGCGGTTTCCCGCAGAGGTGCGTGACCAGGAAGGTGTTTTTTTGCGGTGGGTGGGGGGTAATGAGGGTTTGCAGTGGCGCCTTTTGTCCGGCACCACGCGTGGTCACTCGGCCCGCTTTAACTTGGGGGGAGAATAATGAACAGATGTTGAGTGAATTAGGAAAGAAATACTGGGTCCCTCCCACAAGGGCCCCCTTTGGCAGGGGCCGCCTGGTTGCCACGTGGCGCAGCTGGCACGAGGCTCGGTGACGGCGGGCTCCACTGGTCTCGGGCTTTTTACTGGTGCTCAGACATTTAGCGACTTGGCACCGAGCGCCGCCATCAGCTCCTCTGCCAGCAGCCAGCAGCCCCTCCTCACCTCAAGAAAGAAAGAAATAAACTTTGCAGTTGACCCAAGACATATATGTGGAGATAGAACCCCCCCCTCCCCCGCCCTCCCCTCGAGGTGCGGTGCTTCACCTCGCCCTCAGAGGGCCGCCCCTGCTCTGCTCCCCGGGACCCGGACACACACACAGGGGCGCCGGCTGGGGACATTACATACATATGGGTTGTTTCCGGAAATGGGATGAGCATAAAGACCGACTTGTATTTTTTGGTTAGAGGAAATGTGTATTTTCACAGTTAAATTTTCAGCTACTCATACAAGTGTTTTCTGTGCAGGAAAAATCGAACCCACCCGTGGTGGATGATCCCCGGAATAAAAAGGCTGTTCCTAAAATAGGGACGATAATTCTGTTAATATTCTGTTTTTTGATTTTGATTTTGATTTCTAAATAACGACCGTGTGAATTTAATTATGCGTGGTCATTCTGAATGAAACCTGTGGCTTTTAGCCCCCAGATTAGGATCGTGAATTTGGCGGCATCTCGCAAATGAATCATCATTAATGTTAGATTTCTAATGATCTGTACTTTGCTGATGTTTTTTAAACAACCGAGTATATGGTGTATAAAAATATTCGATTTTCTGTTTTATTGTACTAAAGCAAATGTTTAAATATTTAGACACGCTTGAATTAGGTATATAAAGTGAAAATAAAAACATACTTTTAAAAAAATTATTTTGAAAAAAAACAACGTTTAGCTTTTTTTCCACCCTGTCGCTCTTCTCACCTTCACTGTTCTAATCTGTATATGAAGAATTGTAACTTTCATTTCTACTGTGTGAGTTGGGTCAGTGTGTGTGTGTGTGTATATATATATATATATATATATATATATATATATATATATATATTAAACACACAAACACACTACAAGTGTGTGACCCTCCTGCCATCTCAGGGCCTCTTCATTTTCAAGTCTGTGTCTCGCCAGAAAGATGAAAACTTGTACAACATTTTCAGAATTTAAAAGCAACAACAGTGGTATTGTATTACTGTGTACTTTTAAGCAGATTTTGTGCCAAAACCCTTGATTTTTCTCTGTTCCTTTCTCTCCACCTGGGTCAGGGATGGATGGGACAGTACCGGCCCTGCAGGCCCCGGCTGCTGATTTCTCCTGGACGTCCCAACAACATATGGCAGGCAGGGCAGTTGTCCAAAGATGGAGCCTGCACCCACTCATGATTTGAGAAATCACCAGAGATGCGAGTGAGCATGTAAAATGCCAGGATTTGCCTCATGTCTAGTGAGTAAAATTTGCAACATAATTGTGTCATTTTTAAAAATAAATTGTATCCACAGGCAGACTTTCAAATATAAACGTATTAACCATCGTTAAATTGTTTTTCCTGTGACCTGCATACACCATTTAATTAACACTCACCTGTAGATTCTGAATACTTGTTCCAACTGACCTGATGTGCACACGGACGTCCGGGTGAATTTTTACAGATCGCACAGAGAAAAGAAAAATTAAATTCCATGCCCTGCAGTGTTTTTTTCTGGCCTGTAGCGTCTCAGCTTCCCAGCAAGTGCTGATTCAGTCTGAGGGCTGCGAGTTACAGCAAAGGTTAGGGGCCTTTAAAAAATATATATCTTTTTTTAGATTTAATTAAATCTCAATAACATCTAATTGCTTTGAAAAGATTTTTTATCTAATTAAATCAGCAGGGTGTTTAAGGGCATGTATTTTTTTTTTTTTTTTTTAAATCACTTGGCACCATCTAATTCCTTTGAATAAGTCTTCTCAACACTGGATAACTGGGATGTCAAATAACAGAATGTGTAAATTTTTGGTCTAAAAATATTCTTGTTCCTTTGTTACTGTTGCTTCTAAGTTAAAAATGTATTTTTGAATTTTCCTTGGTTCCTTCAGGTATTTCCTTCACACGCTTAGCTGCTTGATATCCAGTGGCTTTTTAATTAGTTTCTGTACTTTGTCATCACTATTGAGTTGGTCATAACCAGCCAAGTGTTCAGTCTGACCGGAGTGATTGTATTTATTCCCCAAATTCAAACTTATATAAAATAACATAGTTACAATTATCATGGTAATTTATTTAAAACCACATTACATTTTCTTGTAGTACAGCTTAAAATTAGGTCACGTTAAGATTCATTTTTGCACATTATTATTACCTTTACTAAAAACCGAATACCAGTTTAAGATCACTGTTTCCATATTACATATCTGGTCCTTTGTCTTAAGGCAGAGTGCACAATCTGAAGCTGAATCTTAATATTTTTCCCTCCCAAACAACAAGAGAAATATTTTTGACATTTTAGTGTAGACATTTTCTGGTGTTTTTTTTTTAGCTGTATTAAACAATTTTCATTTTTAATTTTTTTATTAAACATTTTCATTTCTATTGAGTCAGACCAATTATCAGACTGTGTACAAACTGTTAAGTCTGCTGCTGATTTATAGGAGAAACAAAACAACACTGAATGCGCACTCCTGCTTAATTCTGTTCTAGACGTTTTGCTCAATCATCAGACAGTTAGAAGAACCCCTTGGGTTTTTTTTTTTCTTTTATTTCTATGTTTGTGTCATATAACACGTGTGTATACATATTTAAGGTCAGTTGCACTCAATCTGCATACAGGATATAACTGGACACACTTTGTACAACGGTACGGGGTGACATCAGAAGTATACAGAAGTTGATAAGGTTGCGGTGGGAGACCCGGGGCCCCTCACGAGCTCTTGTTTCCCAAACAGTGTTGCGCGTCACGGGATTGCCACACGAACGACACGGACCGACACGCCTCGCCCGGTCGACCGGTCGTCCAACGCTCAGTTGTTGAAAAACGCGTTGAGATCCTCGTAGGGCGGCGCCCGCTCGTGGTGCAAGTGCACGTCGTGGAACGGTGGGATGTTCTCCGAGTGCGCGCCCCCGCTGCGCGCCCCCGCGGGCCCAAAGCCGAGACTGCTGTGGCCGGGCCGGGACGTGGCCAGTCCGGAGTAATGCATAGAATAGTGATAGTTCCTGTCCGACTCGGAGGCCTCCTGCTGCTGCCTCCCGGACAGGCCGCCGTTCAGGCACACCGGAGGGCTGTGCTGGCCCTCGTAGTCCGGGCTGCTATAGTCAGGGGACGTGCCGCCCGGGCCGTACACCGACTCGTACCCGGAGCCGTAGGAGTGATTCCTCACGGCGCCGGCGCCGCTCTGGTAGTGCGGGCTGGAGAGGCGGGAGCAGCGGTAGGAGTAGGGGTGCACGGAGAAGGGCGAGCTGGGCATGTGGAAGCGGCCTCCGTCGGAGCACGGCTCCGTCAGGAAGTTCCTGGTGTTGAGCTGCAAGCAGCCCGCCACCAGGTTGGTGGTGGGCTGAGACAGGCCCTTGCACAGCATCTGCACGTAGGCCACCACGTCCGGACGCTTGCCGTTGCGCAAAATCTCCCCCAGCGCCAGGATGTAGTTCTTGGCCAGCCGCAGCGTCTCGATCTTGGAGAGCTTCTGGGTCTTGGAGTAGCACGGCACCACCTTGCGCAGGTTGTCCAGCGCCGAGTTCAGGTCGTGCATTCGCGTGCGCTCCCGCGCGTTCGCCTTGACCCGCCGCATCTTGGAGCGCTCCACGCGCGCCGGAGTCATCTTGCGCTTCTTGGGGCCGCGCTTCTTGGGCTTGCCGCCGCCGCCGTCGTTCTCGTCGTCGCATTCCTCCTCCTCCTCCTCCTCCTCCGCGTCGTCGTCGTCGTCGTCGTCGTCCCCGGCCATCTCGGACTCGGCGCGGCTGCTGCCCTCCAACGGCTCGTCCAGATCGTCGTCGCCGAGGTGACAGGGCTCGTGTCCGTCGTCCTTGGCCTTGCAGTCATCGCCCTCTGCGTCATCCACCCAGTCCGCCGCCAGCCTCTGGACGTCCGGCAGCACCTCGCTGAACAGGCGGCTCAACATCGTGCGTGGCAGGCAAATCTGCAGGAGGAGCAGCGCACGGGATGCTTGAAGAATCTGCTTCACAGCATTATGTATGCAAAATCCCTCAAAATCCCCCCCAGACGTGGATGGAAGAAATGCAGGAAATATTCTTCATTCACAACGACCTGTGGTCAGGGAATATTCCCTTGCATAATTTTAGTTGCCAGATAAAATGCATCGTTTGAGTTTCTGAGAGAGATTAGAGCTAATAACTGATTGAAAAACCATCCACGCGAAGCAAAACAAAATCTCGCCCTTGTTTATCTTTTAAAATCTATTCCAGGAAAAAAGACCTTTGATTGCATACGAAATAACAACAATATTAATGATCATAATTCAGTAGAGCAAAGGGCCACTCTGGACCTCCACCAGGGTCCCTCGGTATGTGCCCCTCAGCCCGGGAAGCGGTGCTGATGGCCCCCCAGGGACACATTAAGAGTGCGGGTCCCTCCTCCGTCCACATAAATTACCAACCTGGAGGAATTCCAGCACGGCCAGGCCGCGCGCCGGACCACAGGCTCCAGCCTATTAAATCCATCAGAATGAACACAATCTAGGAGAATTTAACATCACTTGAGGATTTTGGGGGAATGAATATTCTATCAGAAGTGCAAAGCTTCTGGTTCATAGAGTCAATGTTGGACCCTTCAATTAACTACGCAGGCCGCAGGGGGGAAATCTGACATTTACAAGTGTGTCTGCGAGTTAATCATTCAATCGTTGCAGCGTATTTTAATTTCACGGACGCCTTTTTCTGGCCTAATAAATGATGTTGTTTTGTTGCTGTGGGTCAGTCAGAGCCAAAATGACACGATCGCAAGGCCAGAATTTAATTTTACACTTGACAATGACATTGAAAGCACACACGTCCAAAGTTTTTCTCTTTAATTTTTTCGATCACAACAATGACGAAAAATTCAGACAAAACAGATTTCCAAGTCATCAACGACTGTATTTAGTTTGAAATCCACGTAAAAATCTAAATCTGATCCTGAACTTCCCGCATTTTCTATTCTGCAATCTGTGCGCAGATGTGCGTGAAATCCAAGGACGCCTTTTTCCAACCTAATCTTGTAAGCACAATGTAATTAATGCCAACCAATACCTTGTCAATTAGCCCGTGTATCTCTATGGAGAATTCTACCCCCACAGTGCGCTGACGCGCGTCGTGCAGGCACAACACACACGCACACAATCACTTACACGCACAAACACACACAATCTGCGTTTTTATAATGAAGCAATACATTAATAAAACCTCCAAACTCATTTTTTTCGCATTTTAAAAATTAAAAATATTGAAAAATAACTGCAAAACTACACGTGGAGAGCGTGCGGCACCGATACGCAGGCAATTGATTGATGAACTGATTAGATGCATCTTGCAGGTTCATTTTGCATTTCATCATCGATACAACTAACAAGATTTTAATCCGCCGGATCACGTCGCGTGCAGGAAACACATGAGTGCATTTAAAAAGGAAACCGAGGATAAAGAAAAGAGGCAAATCACGGGGCCCCCGTCTATGGTGATGGATGCATTTATCTCCTCCTTCCCTCGCGATACGGCTGCAGTACACACACAAAGACCGAGCAAGTCCTCAGTGCTGACTGATCGGACTGATAGTGCCTGGAAAACGATCACCTACCTCCGCGGTGGGACTCAGTGACGGGGCAGAGCGGGTGTGTTTACACCATCTCTCTCCGGGCGGGCATCACATCCACACGCCGCGCACGGATGCTTGCGCAGGCGAGACGCTGGTGCTTGTGCGCTCGCTCACACCTCTCCCTCCTCCTCCTCTGCTGCCGCCCTGCTCTGTCTGCTCTGCTCTGCTCTGCTCTCCCCTCCTCTGATGGTGCTGATACTGATGCTGATGATGCTGATGATGCTGCTATCCCTTGCCCAAACGCGCGGAGGGAGCCGTGTGGCACCTCTGAGGCAGGACTGGGTGGGTTACATACCAGCTCTGATGCCAGGCCCATATGGCTGGCACGTCATTGGCAAGAGCCATCACATGAGAGCCGGTGATTGACATGCGGCCGCATTCACAGAGACTGGCTTCCCCCCGGGGGAGAGGGACTCGCCATCTGTCACCGAGCTGAAAGAGAAAATGGAATAAGGAGTGAATGGCACAAAAAAAAAGCCGCACTGGATTCAAGCAGCTTGTGTTAGCCTCCATCTTTGGGAAAAAATGGGGTTAATCTCATGTAGAGGGTTTGGGGAAATAATCCTTTTAGGAGAAATTATCAGTGCAATCCTATCAGTGACAGGCCTTCAGTGTTATTGGGTTGTTGTAGAATTGCCTGGTCCAGTTATGTTTTTTTTTTGTTTGTTTGTGTTTTTATTTAAAAAAATTTGATTCACAATTTGCCACAACTCAATTGCCAGTGAAATTGTTATAGGCAATGGTGGGAGCAAAACATGAAGCTGCAGAGAGATAAATTAGGGAGCCGCCATAAAGATCAGAGTCAGGGTGCAATTGCCTAAACGAGTCAATTGAACTGAGCCAAGCAGTGTGTCTTGGTTCGGGTTGCCAGGCCTGGCACAGGTGCCGGTGGGCGGGCTGGTGCCAAAGGTGGCACAGGCACAGACTGCAGGACGAGGCCAGGAGATGAGGCAGGACAAGACAGACGGAAAAAAACAGGAAGGAGGAGACGCAGAGGGGAAGGTTGGACATCATATTCGTGGGGTTCGCTTTATTTCAGATTTTAATGTTGGTGGACCAAACAAAGAGTTTGAGGTCGTCCACCTCTCTTTGAAAGGGGTCAGGATCGCACCCCGACATGCTGCCTCTCATTCTCTCGCTGTATAGAAATGTTTATTTTTTTTCAAGGCAGGTTCATTGTGCAAAGGCTTGCTTTTCTTGACGGATAGTGCCACAATTTAGACAATGACATTTTGCTATTAAAGGGACTGAACCAAATTTTCCTGGTCCAGATGTTGTGTGTATACAGTCCCTCCACAGCCTTTAGTCAGACATTGACAAAGATATTTATGAAGGATTAAGAGTACGAAAATAAAATAAGCAACAAAAAGGGAGGGAAACAACGTTTTTCTTGCTATTTTCCTAGACTAGACTTGTTTTAATGGTTGGTGAGCTTTTAAAACAACCCTACAATTCATACTAATACCTTATTTGTTATAATTAGGAATATTTTCCCGCACATCATTTTAGCAGATGGTTGAGTTGACAGGAGAGAGAATTCGCGCCTATATACTTTCCCAGGTTACATGTGGCTGACATCTAGTGGCCTGTCATTGGCAGTGCATTTGTAAGGGAAAAGGATCACGTGACGTTTTGTCAGTTACTTAAGAATAAGCAATACTCGTCATATCAAATTTGGCCCTTTTGTACAGTGTCCAATAATCAAGGCCAATTATTATTTGCTGATGATTCATTGTTGTCTGTACCTCCTCACTTTTTTTTTTTTTTAGATCAAGTCATATTTTACACAGTTCATTTCATTTCACTTCATTTCATTTCAGGACCGTACCGAAATGCCAAGAGCAAATGTTCTGTTTTGGCGCTATCTAGTGCCAATTTAGGAGAACTACACTGATGTGAAACGGCCAGGTTACGGACGGACGGATTACACCATCTTTTGTCGTCATGTACTGATAGTCCTATAGATTATTTCTCTGCATCTTTGTGCATTTTAATCCCAAATCATTTTATCACGTGATGCATGCAAACAAATCTCTCCTCTTCCCTCCCTCTCAGAGCTATAAAGGTATCCCATTTGTGTGGAACTTTGCACAACATGCTTCTCCCAAGAGGTGTGTGTGAGTGTGTGTGCCTGTGTGTGTGTGGTGGTGTGGAATATCAACAGCTTCTTTTTCAAGGACACCGTTGAACTGGGAACGAAATGAGTCACAGATGGGCCTCCCATTTTTCTTTTTCCTTTGTTTTCTTGTCAGGGTGGACATCACCACTTTTTATCCTAAAGACCGTCCTTCTGAGTTTGCTGTCAGCAGCAAACATCCCCGGAACAATGGCAGAGATCCAGAGCATTTCTCCTGTTCAGCCCAGCGCAGGGTGACCCGTGTGGGAGGCGGATCGTCCATGGGACCTGCTTGACCTCAAACTTCTCCACTGTGAGGCGCGAGTGACCCAGAACGAGTGGGAGAAAGGTAAACAGCTCGTCAGGTTGCACTGACGTAACGTTGTCCTTCTTAAAAAAAAAAAATAGTATTTGTTTCTGTGTGCAGCCTTCATCATATTTTGTTAACATTTAATATCAAACACTGATATGAACGTGCTCCAAGACGCCTGCGACCCTGGGTGCAGGAGGATTCAGGTATAGAGGATGAGGGGATGACTTGAACATGCACGTTTCACTCTTTTCAAAACTGTGCGACTGCAAAATCGTGAACTCTTTCTCTCTCTCTCTCTCTCTCTCTCTCTCTCTCTCTCTCTCTCTCTCTCTCTCTCTCTCTCTCTCTCTCTCTCTCTCACACACACACACACAGACTGACACAAGTGTATCTGCGTGCCTCTTGCCGACTGCCAACGTTTAGCGCTGTCCAGAGAAACAGTTGCCATGGCAATCAGCTTCTCAACTGGCTGCCCTGAATGTGTTTGCAGAACATATGATGAAGCCTGGTTGGTTACAAGAGGAAGAGCAACCACCGACTCGCCCTACAAAGCAATATTAGAAAGTCACACATGGCTCAAAGACACCTTCAATCGACAGCGAGGTGGTCTTGAGAGTTGAGGGGTCAAAGAAAGAGTTAGCGTAGTCCAGCATCCGACCTCGAGAGGAAGGAAGAGTTCTCTTGATTGAAGCTTATTTCTGACTTGTGGGGAGGATCCAGAGCAGACTGGCATGTTTCTCAGTACTGTGCCTCCAAGGATGAGAGAACCTGTGATGGAAATTCCCATGAAGCAGCTGTGGCAAAATATAGGACAGAGTCTCATCCAGGTCATAATGAGTGAATATTGGTGTTGGAGAATAAATATGCATATTCTGCAATCAAAAAACACACAGCCCAGCACAACAACTTAAGGGCTGATAACAAGGGTTACGGAGTCTTGCACGTGACTCAATGTATTTCTTGGTCGACCCAAAAAACGAAACATATCACAACTTCTCGCCCCCTTAATCAAAATATCCAGATTTTTTTCTCATAGTTGATCGTTTGAATATATGCAGCCTTTGACATTGGGTGGAACCTGGACTGACAATAAATAGCTTTATAGGCAACATGCTGCAAAATTTCACATCATTTAGAAACGTATAAGAAAAAGAGAAAGAAATGTCTTCTCCTTCTCTTCTCTTCTCTTCTCTTCTCTTCTCTGCTCTTCTCTTCTCTTCTCTTCTCTTCTCTTCCCTCCAGACTCGGGCTGAGTTGAAGACCTACTTCTGAGCTGGTGACACATTTCCAGCCGCCTCTCTGGGACAAAGTGTCTGACTTCGTCCCAGAGCTCCAGCCATGTGTCACATCACACACTCCACCCACACCCACCCACCGCTCTCATCACGCAGCGCAGGTCCGTGCGGTGCGGTGCGGTGCGGTGCGGTGGGCGGCGGACATACCAGCGGACGGCCGGACTGTGCGGTGGTGGGAGGGGACGCGCAGAGGAGGAGGAAGCACGCGCACCCTTCAGACGCAACTCTGGAGGAGCACTGGAGACTCGAGGCGCCGCGACCACCAGCGACCGACTGACTGGCAGCACCAGTCGCGGTTCATTCGGCGGTTCATTCGAGACTGACTGACGGGAGTTCGAGGGAGGAGAGACCCGTGTCCGTGCTGCCGCAGACCGGCATGGACCCGCTGCTCCCGCCGGACGCCGAACTAAAGGAGCGAGATGCGGATTCGGATCCGAGGAGGAAGATCCAGTTCTCGGTGCCGTCTCAGGTTCCGATCCAGCTAGACCCGCGACAGGTGGAGATGGTGAGTCGGCATGGAAACGGGGACGTATGTGGGGCGGCGGCTATCGGGGTTCGTCTGCAGGTTCAACTGGTTGGTTTACCTCCCTCACAAGTGCTTTATGTTCCCCTTTATAGCGCCTAAAACATTCCCGTCTTCCTGCCCAGGTCCCTGCCTGGCCCTGAACCCCTCCAGGGGCCCAGCTGCACGTCTCTGAAACGTGCCCGCAAACTTAGTTCACGATGACTTTCGAGCAGCCGAGGGAGCGTTGACCTCCCTGCCACTTCGGGTTGAGCGACAGTTATATAACCACGCTATCGCGATTTTGCAATCTCCAGTATTCTGACTTGGTTTATTGGACTGTGGGCTGCACAGTATGGGCAGCAATGGGATTAAGCTGAGCTGTGCGGCCTCAGTTTTTTTTTTTTTTTTCCCCCACCACCACCCATACTGGAGCTCTTAAAAGTGATGAGCCATCGCTGTCCTGTGCAGGAGGAAGAGGAGGAGGATGAAGTCAGGGATAAAGTCTGTGATTTCAATAAAACGAGATTACTTGGCCGGTGAATAATACCGTCAGCCGTGAAGGGAAATGCGGGAGGTCACGCTGTATAGGCAGGTGTCAGATGGGATGGATGGAGGTTGGATGTGTGCGTTATGTAAAGCTGGCGGACACCTGCAGTTTAAGTCGCCGCACAGTCGACGCAGGCGGGATCCAGTTAGGCTGAATAGGCGTGTTGATAATGTTGACCAGAACTGGGTCATGTTGTGATGAGTTCAAAACAGACCTTCTCTGCCAGCGCAGAGCCAAATTATGTTTTTGTTTTTCCGTGGAGGTTGCAGGGGGCTTAGTTAAAGCACAAGATTGTGTCTTTCAGGGGCTCAAATGCAAAATTCACCAGAAAAAATGTTTCCTGTGGGTCCTCTCAGTGGTCCATGCTTTATTTGTGTTGTTCCGACCATTAAGATTCAAGATTCAAGAACTTTGTCACACGCTCATACTGGATGTACAGTGAAATGTGGCAATGCTTATGATTTAGCTTTAAGGCAGTGAATCCAAAGCATACTGGGTCAGAACTCAGTATGCGAGATTATTGCACGTCTTGCACTCTGTATATCTTGGAGGAGCCACTGAACTCCCCGCTAATCAATGTCAAAGGACCTCATGAGCATTGGGAAACTTAACCAAAAACAAGGCTCTTGAATCGGAATGAGTGGCAAAGCCCCTCAGAATCACACGTCACCGGAAAACCATCACAGATTAAAAAGTTGCAGGTTGAAAAGTGTTTTATATAATTGTTGCAAACAACAGCCCTTCATGATATTGGTCACTGCCGGTGTTGTGCGTCTCTTGGCCAAACCACCACAACACCTTTTCATTGTGACTCAGTTAAGGTTAAAAAGAAAAAAAAAGTCTCCTGGACAGCAGCCAAAAACATTTTTAACTCTCATCACTGTCGATGTCCCAACAGGGAGTGGGAAAACTTCCTGCCAGACTCTGCAGTCCTCTCCAAACACGGCCGCGACAGTACCATGCAAATAGGGACAGGAAGAAAGGTGTGTGTGCGTGCGTGTGTGCGTGCGTATGTGTGAGAGGGGAACAGTTCACAAGGGGGTGAAATAAAAAAGACAGACAGCAGAAGGCAGGGCGTTTTTTTTTTTTTGTTTTTTTTTTAAACGAGGAGAAAAACACTTCATCAGCCAAGATGCTGACTGATTAAAAGCGGGGAGATTAGCTGAGTGAGGAGAGAATCGAGGGCAAGGACGAGGACGGCTGATGGCCAGGACAAGTTTACACCGCAGGGCCACACAAATGGAACTAAAATGGTTGGAGACGATGCAGCAACAGTATTGTGATTGGGAACCATGCATACATACTCACACACATATATATGTATGTGTGTGTGTGTATATATATATGTATATATATATATATATATATATGTGTGTGTGTGTGTGTGTGTGTGTGTGTATGTATATATATATATATATATACATATATAAATATATATATATATACATATATATGTATTGTATACATATATATGTATATATATGTGTATATATATATATATGTATATATGTATATATATATATATATATATATATATGTATATATATATATATATATATATATATATATATATATATATGTATATATATATATATATATATATATATATACAGGTACTACCCGAAAAATTAGAATATCAAGTAAGAGAGAGGGGGAACAGAAAAGGCACTTTTTAAAAGGACCCAGAGTATTTAGTAAGGCAAGTTGAGGAGCCACTGAGTTTTAACTCATAACTGGACATCATCCTGTGATTCCCATTGAACTGTGTCAGCAGCAGCAGCAGCAGCAGCAGCAGCAGCAGCAGCAGCAGCCATGTGCTCCCTTCTCAGGTCTGAACGGTGAATATGTATGAATCCAGCGTGCAGAGTAACTGAAAGCTGCCCACTTGTTCCCCGCCCACATTCTGCGCTGTGATTGGCTCTGCAGCCGCGCGGCAACTTCACTACCTGAGCACGTTGGAGTATAGTGAGAGAGTGAGAGTGAGAGATAGAGAGGGATGAGCGTGTTTTTTTTTACGTAACACGACGGCCGTTGTTGTGAAGGCAGCAAACAGGGGGCTGTTCCTTTTTATTGTTGTAGCTTGAGCTGGGATTATGGTGACTGAAGGCGTTTATGAGCCTTTTGCACAGCCCAGAGGAATGTTATGCATAGATTTAGGTGCCGTTTAATTCAGTCTGAAAATGTAACCAGGGTTTGAAAAGACGTTTTATCGATAAAAATCCATAGACATCTGACTCCCAACTCCTAGACACAATAGTTGACACTAATTTTTCCGTGTTTAAAGTGGCCATTGAGACAGGTGAAGGTTTAAGTGGCCACAGTGCACAGAGGGATTAGAAATCAATCAACCAATCAATCAATCAATCAATCAACTTTTTGTTGAGCATTAAATCACATCCAAAGCCATTTTGAAAGGCGTCCATTCAATCAAGAGTGGATGGATATGGATCAATAATCAATGCGACCTCTAGAATATTTAATCCTCATGTCGCATCAATCTGGAGAAAAACCTTTATTGTCAATCACATGGTGGCAGGATGTAGCCTTCAGTGAGGATTCAAAGCCTGAACTGTTACTGTGCCTGTGCTACCTGTTTGTTTCTCCTCATTGCCATTTGTTGTCATGTGATGATGCCAAACCCACCAAATTCAAGCTTTAATGTAAATTTTCCCCTCATGTGCATTTGATGCGTGACTTTCCCTCCTTGCTTCTCTAAGATCCGCCGCCGCCGGCCGACACCCGCCACCTTGTTCAGGCTGACGGACCCGCCGTCGCCGGAGGAAGACGCCGGCCCTCAGCAGGTTGGTCAGCCGCTGCTCACTCCTTCCATCGGTTGCATGCGGAAAGGAGACCAAGTCAGCTAGATGCAGTCATGCAATTCTGCAACATGAATAGTAGAGTATCAGGAACATAGTGGCAGGTTGGAAAATCATTAGAGGGGAATTAAATTATGGTGAAAAAATGTAGGATAAAAACACTCAGGGTATTTTGTACTTTTATAATGATTTACTTGTTTCCAGTGTGTAACTTTTATACATACCGGTATATAAAAAATAGAATCTACATACATTAATTAAATAAGCTTCCTTCCCACTAAGCGCTGCTAAAGCGTTGCACTTTTTCATGCAGTCCAAAAAGCTTCTTCCTTCCTGTTTGATGGAGCTCATCAATCTAACAGACAAACTTGATCTTTTCGAGACATTTGTTACCCCAATGTGGATGTTTTTTGTTTCTTTAATCTTTGCAGTGGGTGCTGGGAGAAAACGGGGCCCTGAAAACCAGTCGTCACACGCCGACCTACCAGCCACCCTCACTAAAGGGTAAACACAACCCAAAAATGTGTTTCTGTGTGTTTTTCACACACTAACCCTCCACACAACCCCCCCACCTCCCCCCACACACACACACAAACCATCACATTTACATAACAACTGGCACTAAACACAGGAATCTGGAAGCCATAATTCTGCTGTGGCAACTGCCATGTGGTCTGTATCTGTTTGGAAGACGTGTGTGTGTGTGTGTGTGTGTGTGTGTGTGTGTGTGTGTGTGTGTGTGTGTGTGTCTCCCAAACCACAGTGTTTGGTGTGTGAGTGAGTGTGTCTGTATTATGTGAGATTAGGAGCAGAGGCAGATGTGATTTTGCTCTGGATCATCCTGGATTAAAGGATGGGCTCGCAGCTGCAACTTGGTCTCGCACATACACACCGACTGCAGTGGTATCAAGATACACACACTCACAGCAACACACAACGCATCACAATTTGATCCGAATATTTATGGATCTGTCGTATCCTCCCACGGGGGGAATTTGACCCCGCAATCTTTTTTCTAATCTTCAAATTGACAATGGGATTTTTTTTATCATGAAAATGAATTGATGCATTCAATAACAAATTGTCAACACATGAACCAATTTTGAACGCTGCTGTATCATTAGTGTCACCAGCGTACATGAAGGATATCAGCTGATATAGGCTACAGCAACATGATGAAAATGTATAGTTTACTGTAAATTTTGTGTCATGCAGTCAGACAAAATCTCCAAAATATCGCTGACTTTTCAGATGTTTTTGCTATTGTGGCTCAACTAGCAGGTCTTCAAAAAAAAAGCCCTGGAGAATTTAGAAAAAAAGAGAAATCTAAAAGCCTGAGGCCCTTCCACGTGGAAAGGCCAACCGATTTAAATGCAGACAGGAAGACTTGAGGTGAATTCCAATTCCTCCCTTCACCCTCAATCTCAACCCTCAATCTCAAAAATGCGCGCTCCCGCGAAGTGCAAGTGCTGTCCCGATTCTCAGAACGTCAAGTTGAGGGAGGAGTTTCAGGGCTGTATCGCCCTCAATATTGAGATTCTCCGGAACCACCCTTGGCAGTAAGGGCTACCCAGAAGGCATTGCGTATTTTCGCCAAGACATCTTCGAAAAAGATGGCGATGAAAAAAGCGAGCTACAAATGGAAGTATTTTCTTAGTCAATAAAGATATAAATGTTACGAAACCATTTTATTTTCTTAGCATAACATTTTATTTTATTTTTTTAACTTTACGATGTTTGTCAGCCGGACCGGCGGTCCCGGCTTCACGTTACTTGGATACCTCGTTGTGTAGCGACTGAGGACTTCTTCTTTTTCGTCGTCGTCTTCTTCTTCTTCTTCTCCTTCTTCTTCGTCGTCGTCGTCTTCTTGACAGACTGGACATAGCTTTGGAGTAGGGCCGCCCCCACAGTCTGAAGACGTAACTGCACTTAAGGGGTGTCCCATTTCTAAGTCACACGATACCCTTACACTTATTTTTGAGGGCCAAGATTGAAGGTTAAGGGCGAGGGTTGAGA
The DNA here is from genome assembly GCF_046127955.1 of Nelusetta ayraudi. Taxonomy (NCBI): domain Eukaryota; kingdom Metazoa; phylum Chordata; class Actinopteri; order Tetraodontiformes; family Monacanthidae; genus Nelusetta; species Nelusetta ayraudi. The sequence continues at coordinate 161,468 of NW_027466178.1, read as the reverse complement.
TTGAGAGTCAAGGGAGGAATTGGAATTGGCCCTTGGTGTTTTGATCAGAGGGAGCAGCAGAGCAGCACACAGAAGCCTCTCCAGCTGATTTCACGCTGGTTTTTCTGTACAGAGCGATAATTGAAAGTTTTTCCTGTGGTCTACCAAGCTGAATATTTCTCACAGCTCCTCTACGATGCGTTAAAAACCTGTCTCGATCGCTTTGCTCAGCTGTGCAGAAGATGGCCGAGGCCCACCTGTCCTCCCTGGACATGTCGTCCCTGGACAGGGAGGAGTCCTTGTCCGGGGATGAAGAGGAGAAGGAGAGACGGCAGAGTGTTCCAGACTCAGGTGGGCCCCCCAGAAATAGAAGAAATAAATCCTCCACTCCTCAAGACAACCATGTTCAGCACCGGTCGCTTTGCCATTGATTGGTTGCTGTGTTTTCTCCTCAGGTCTGAGTGAAGAGTGCGAAGCCCTCAGGGGTCAAAGTTCGGCCACGGACCGTGAGGTCAGACGCACAGCCGAGGAGGAAACAGAGGAGAGAAAAGGAGAATGACAAAGGGAGATGTGGAAGAGGAGGTGGAGGAGGACTGCTGCCGCTGTGGGAGAAAAATGCAAAGCACATCAGCCAGATTGGATGCGAGAGCGCAAGTGTGCGTGTCGCAACAAGCTGAGAGTGGAAAATACAAAGTGGAGATGCAAACAGTCTATGGACAATTTCAATGAGCTCTGACGAGGTGACGTTAAACCTGAGCTCAGACTGGAACAGGACTGGGGTGGGGTGGGAGTGGGGGGGGACCTTTTTTTGGTTGGGAGGAAAAACATTTTCTCAAGTCAATAAACAATCTTTTCATGCTGATTAAACTCATTCATAAAATGTGTTTCTTGTTACTTTTCCCATCTTGCCACCAAAGCATGTTCACACCAGTGCTTTGTTTTGTTTTTTTTATGTTTTAGGTTTGCACGTCATTGTGTGCACGTTTCCAAAGCCGTCTGGCTCCTTTTGTCCGGCTGTAAGACTGTTTCATGATGTGGTTCGTCCCTTGAGCATGACTCACTGCAGTATGTTGTATGTATATACAACACACAGTAAAGTGTGATGTTTGTGTGCCGGTTTGGGGGAGAATTTACAAGGAAGATGGATTCAGAGCAACAGCAGATGGAATAACATCCAACTCATCCTGCCAGTGATGATTTTTACAGCCGGGTTCAGGGATTTTTGTAACATTAGCATGTTCAAGCTGGTTTTGATAATACGTTGGGAACCATAAACCAGAAAACAACAATGTGACAGGATGCCAAGTGATTCTTGACCCTGTATTTAAAAGAATCATATTTGGGTATCTAATAAAATGTTCTACAAGTAGAGATTTTAAGAAGTACGAGTAGTAAATGGTCTCTGATTTCTTTTTTCTTTTCTTTTTAAATTCCCGTGACAAAGCCATAAACCCATAATAGTGGTCAAAACATTTAAAGCAGCTCTAGGTAACGAGCTTGCTACAAATTTGCTACGACAATAACCGTAGCAACGGTTCAACACTTTTATTACTTCGTGTTTCATATAGGTTACTTATTGGGTTCCGTTCCGTCATTTTACAATGTTATGTAATTGTAATAGTAGTATGTAAGACTGCCTCTAAATAAAACGTGTGACGTTGCCATAAAGTGGTTCGTCCAGTGTGTCGGGTCGCGCCTGAAAGTTACGCAGTGCATTTACAGCCGGCACAACCCCCCATCCCACTGCCGAGGCGGAACCATTGATCCTATTAATCGTTTATCTATGGCTTTGCTGAGTTTGGAATCATCATTTTATGGTCGAAAAGTTACCTAGAGCTGCTTTAAAGCGTGACAGTTTGGGTTCTGCAGTTCCTGTTTTGAGCTGCAGAGGGCGGTGTTTAGCCACGTTTTGCTCCACTTTCTCCCCAACCGCGGACAAAAGAGACTTGAATGCCATGGTTTCATTATTTTATGTGACGATATTGATAAAGTCTAACAGGCCTTCGTCTACGGTTAGTAGCACTCTACTGCCATCTGCTGGACCTAATCAAGTCTTACAGTTTAGTCCCGTTGTATGATATTTCTTTTCCTTCTCAGTAGATTTTTTCTTTTTTGCATAAGTAGATGAGACTTAAGGTTTTTTTTTTTTGTTTTTTTTTTAAATTGAGTATCGTAAACAAACCATTATTACATAGATGAATGAAATGAAAACATTTGGTGTGTCATTGCAAATAAAACGATTTACCTTCACAACACTGATCAGGAAATACTGCTTTAGATAGATTCTTTATTCACTTGATTACGGTTGACACAATGCAGCAGGCAGCAAATCCACACGGTTATTGAATAGCTGTTCTTTTTAAAGTAGACTATAGAATTTTAAAATATACGTATAGGTTTTTAAACTATGAATTTACTAAGAAGCCTCCATCTGATATTTTAACAACCTTTTCTTTTTTTAATTATTTATTCCCAGAGAAGAAATATACAGAATCAGTAAAACCAAAATTTCAAGTCGTCTATTATATAAACAGCAACTGAAGTCGGTGAAGTACTCGTACCCTCACTCTCTTGTGCAACGCTTCAGTCCTTTCTCGCTTTGGCGAAAAACACTCCGGTCACGTCGTCCACCCCCACCCTCATGTCCTGAGGCAGGGTGTAAACCTCCAGCCGGATCAGGGTGTAGCCCGACTCCTTCAGACTGCTGCAGACCTGGGCCTCGTTCAGGGGCACCACGGGGATCTTCACCCCAGGCCCACCAAAGTAGTAGCTCTCTCCCAGGGCGCCGATGAGCAGGAGGTGGCCGCCGTGACGCAGGAGCTTCCCAATGTGGCCCAGAGCTCTGGTGAAGGTGGCCAGGTCGGGGCTGGCGCTCTCCAGGCAGAAGCAGGAGACCAGGCAGTCGGCCCCAGATGGCGGCAGGGCGTCCTGGGCAATCGGCAGCGGGTGGTGAATGTCCACGGGCAGCACGTCTTTGACCGCGCGACGTAGCTTGGCAGCTTTTTCCTTCCATTCTGAGGGTCTTGGGAGGCAAAGGCATAGACATCATCAACAGACGGCAAATACCTGAAGTTTCATCTGCGATCTGAGAAACTGGCCGTTTTGCATGATGGTGATTTTGCAGATGGGTGACACGCACCCTCAAGACAGACATACTGCTGCGGGTTTGATCTGGAATCTTTGAACTCGGAAATTCTTAAATTTAGTGCCTCCATCGATTCAACATTTGGAGGGATGCTGTTTCTGTAAACCATCAAATAGAACTCTTCTGTCTGACTGCACCTCGTTACACGACGGTCACAAGACAAGATCACCAAGTGTCCTAATGGGACCCGGTCGTACCGTCGTCCCTCCAGCTGGCAGACGTGCTGCAGGTAAGGTGTCCAATCCAGGCTGGAGCCGCCGCCGTCCTGCAGCCAGCGCCTCAGCTCCTGCCTGTTCACCTCCAGGAAGTCTGTGAGCAGCACCTTGTCGAAGACCTCGCAGCCGCTCAGCACCTGGTACAGGGTGGGGCCTGAGCCCACGTCCACCAGCAGCTCGCCGCCGACGTCTCCTGAGGGAAAGAAAAAGAAAACAGAACACCAGAGGTCAGACGGACAGAAAGTGAAGAGAAACCACTTTCCTCCTTACCTTCAGTGAAGGCCCGATGCAGGCAGGCCAGCTTCCACGGCACGATGCTGTCCTTGCGCTGGAAGTCGGCCCTCGGCGGGGTGTAGTTGTACTGCAGATACGCTGACGGGTCAAACCCCTGGTAGCAGGCCGCCATCGCAGCCACTCCGCTCTCCGCTGCCTTGTCCCCCATATCCTCCTGTGTGTGTATGTGTTTGTGAGTGTTTGTGTGTCTCCGGCCTCTATGCACAAGCTCTGCAGCCACATCAAACTCCTTTTATACCTGCACTGCATCCGAGCCGTCATGTGGGCGTCCACGTTTTCAGTCAATCCACTCAGGGTTTCATAAGCAAAGATAGAGATCCTGGGTTTGGGCCTGGCTGGTCTCATGGTTGTTTCCTTTTTTTCTTTTTTTTGTTATTGTTACAGTTAATACAACCTATCCAGAGGCAGTGATAACATCAGGACGAGGGGTTTCGTACGAGACCCACTAATGGAGCCCTAATAGGGCTTTGGCTCATCCTCCCACTTTTCAAAAGGCCCCCGTATCTCTAAAATCACTCTGAGGCCTTTTCAGCATTTTGAACCACACAAGGTTGTCTCGCAATTTATCTCCATAAGCCATTTACCCTCTGGTGAAGTTGCTGAGGGCTGGGAACAGCTGGTTGAACCTGCACGGAGGGAAAAAAAAAAAATGCCACTTTGGGACTGGTAGGCGCTCAGGTGAAATTCTACAGTGTTAAATCCTTGCCAAAACAACAAGTTCATATCATCAGATTGGGATTGGAAGCAGGTGTTTGTTTGTTTTATTTGTTTTACTTAGTCTTGAAAAATTGGATCTGGTGTTAAAAGATAAGCAAGTTAAACTGCTGACATTTCCACAGAACCGCATTGATATTTGTATGAGTTGAGGGTGGGACATTCTGTGCAATCTCTGTATAATAATAGTTTTATTTGGGAGCGATATACAAGTCAGGAATGGAAAATGCTTCCTATTTAAACGTTTTTAAATAAATAAAAAAAAGCCTTTATTTGTCTTCATACCAGAATGTATGACAGAGCACAGATTTCTCCTTGACAGTCACTATGTGGGTCGGAGTTCAAGTCTAAAGTGAGAAGAAGAATCCTGTGAGATTAATGGTTGAGAATACGCAACGTTAACACACAAAAAGGAAATCTTACTTTTTGCATCACTGAAACGTAATTTTGGAAACGTGGGCCAAAATGGCCAGCTGACAAAACAGTCGGCTCCACCCCCCCGACTGGATTCATTTCCCTGACTATTCCCAGTTTGTCCCACGAGCAGCGGCTGAACCAAAGTGGAGCACAGCCATGTAGTAATCAAAGGAGCTCTCCCCAGGAGTCTCTTAACACCTCACTCATCCCTGGCAGCTGTAGCAAAATTCCAAACACACACACACACACAGACACACACACACACACACACACACACACACACACACACACACACACACACACACACAAGTTATTTAGGAGGTGGAATCTGGCCATCTAATCAAGTTAAATGAGAATATTTGTAGCTTACGAGTTGGACTGAAGGAAGTCAACAGTTTTCTCACACAGTTTCTTTCAATCCAACAGTTTCTTTGACTCATTCGATGAAAATTTTGTTTTAGCTGTTTAGCAATGTTGCAATGTTGTTTTCATCTAAGAATTAAATTGCATCAAGTTGAGTTTTTAGCTGAGTTTCTTTTTATTGTAGATTTGTTTACTTTATAGTTTCAGGAAACCTTCAAATGCTGTTATGACAGTTACACAAACTAAAAACTTAAATGCAACATACACAAACCATGTACATGTTACATTGTTTTTGCTAACAGTTTTTTCTATCCAGTTAAACACCCATCTTTAGAACAAATTGACAGATACTTTAATCCTATTACCAATAATTACCAATAAATTTACCAATAATTTCATTTCAAAGTCATTTAAAAAAAAAAAAAATCCTTGTTTGCAGCAGGGAAACTGACACCCCTGACTTTGACACGCTGCCCCTTGCTGGTCGGGTTTTGCATCTTATCTCTTATTGCCATGACACCAAAGAAGACATTGTGGGAGGAAAGAAGAAGAGGAAGTCACAAAGCAAGAGACCAGACAGGTGAGATCTGGTGAGAGGGAGCTGGGCAAGCAACCAAGCTTATATCGTCCTGGTCCTGGCCAGCTGGGGGTGCCGTGTCAATAGTAGGGATGCAGTTCTTCCTTTAGGGAGAACTTCACAAAAATTCTGTCAGCCCTTCAACCACTGCAGCTTTGCCACTTTGGTCACTGTCTTCCTCCCAATGCTCTCGGTCTTCTTTGCACTCTCGGTGACGCTGCACACTTCCTTGTCAATGTGGAAAGTTTCTCGCTGCAGCTTTGGGTCGCTGGGCTTCAGGGTTCTTTTTCCCTGGCTTTTGTCATTCTTGCTGATGGCCCCTGACAGGAAGTGCTGGAGGAGCCGCCTGGCCTCGCGGCGTGTGGCTGAGTTCTGAGCCTCCAGCACGGTGAAAGACCTGAAAGTCAGCGTGAAAAGCTTCCGTTAATGAGACCGAGTCTGTTCAGATGTTCCCTCGTCAGTCTTTTTGACGATCCGTGCCTGACCTGTTGCGCTGCTGCGGTACCAGACCCAGACTGTGCCACTGGGCCGTGTAGCTCTGGCCGCTCTGCCAGTCCTCCTCCACCACGCAGCACTCCAGCTCTGCTCGGCCGCTGCCCGCTGCACCGCACATCCCTGCTGCTCCCAGCAACCCTGTGGCAGCCGGAGAAACTCTCATCAAAGCTGCTTTGGCTGTGCACTCGGACATTATTCTTTGACTTTCATCTCTTTGGTTCTCAGATTATCAGTTTGCCTTATACATTATGTGTACATTGATTTAAAAACACACACATACTCAACATAGAAGATTTAAAATAGTCTTCTATGATACACACAACCTTTTACGATTGTTTAATTATTCAAACACACACACACATATACAGACAGTATATTAACCCAATGTGCACGTCAAACTTAGCATAACATTCCCTTTTCGACGGCATTAGCTTTTGCTTTTGCAAGATAAAACCTGCACCTGCACCTTTAACAGATGAATATTAGTTTTTGGGTGCAAATTACTCAAAGTTAAAAGCAAGTTGACTTACTCTGCAGTTGATCTATTTCCCCCAAACAAACTAATAGCTCAGCAGCGGACCCTTTGCTCCTTACTTCTCAAAGTGTTTCCTCTATCAAAGCTTTTCCTCCTGTGGAAAGTTCAGGGCAGCGCAGCACTGCTGATCTTCTCAGCTTTTCTTCAGATCTGTGTGAGTGTGTCTGTGTGTGTGCGGTATTAGTAGGGGGTTAGACAGCTGTGCGTCTGCGGGTTATTTTAGACGAAGGGGGTCTGCTGCCACCTGGACGCGCCGATATTGGAAACAATCCTGCCGTTGCTGTTTTTATCTGTGAGATTAGAGGAGTTGAGCCGTCGTGACTGATGGAAACGCCCGCCAACACCAAACGAGGCTGTTTTCTCTGGCTTAGAAGCGACGGCGGGGTGCAGTCAGGCTACGTGAAGGTGCAGCGGGTTCACATCATGTGATCGGGAATCTTTCCAAAAGTACTGTAGAAGAAGTCACAGGTTCAAAACTTCACTGTCGAATGCATCACATTCTTATTGGAAACACAAAAACTGAAAAGTTATTATAGTCTCTATTGTCTCTTCTCCTGCATGCAGGGTCAGAGAGGCGCTCTGGTCTATTCCAGCTGTCTTGGGCTAAAGACAGCAGGGCCAGAGCCCGGACAAGTGGTCAGTTCATCTCAGGGTCACACAGCGAGACAAACAACCTTCCACACTCATGACAGTTTAGAGCTCCCAATTAGCCTAATGTGCATGTCTTTGGACTGTGGGAGGAGCCAGAGGTCCCCCATCCCCTCCGATCCCCCGTGGGGAAAAGCCATGAGACACAGGGAAAACGTGCAAACTCCACTCAGAAAGGAGCTGAGATGGGAATCAAACCTTTGACCTTGTGATTTGACTGCGCTAACGACCGCATCATCCTGTGTTGCATAAAAGTAAATAATTTGTGTTAAAATACCACAAAAGAAACCCCAAACTAGTCTGTGTGATTTAAAGTTGTTTCAATCAAGCATTTTACAAATCTGCACTTTTTAAAAAACAAAAAAACAAAAAAACTTTTGGCTCATTTCACAGACAGGAAACCCACCAACCAACTCTTCCAATTGAAAAAGACATCAAAGAGAAAAAAAACCTGCAGCAAGTTGAAAAGCAGTGCGCGCGCGCGCGCACACACACACACACACACACACACGCACAAAAGCACAGATGCCCAGTGGATTAGTGGAGTCGGGGAGTCAGGTAAGGACCAGTTCCTTCCCCTGAGTCAGATGGACAGATAAAAGAGCAGAAGGAACACAGGAGAAGAGATAAAGAGCAAACGCAGAAAACAGAGAAAAGAACAGGACACATGTAATAGAATAATGCACCTTTAGCCAGAGCCACAGGAGCCAATTTAGTTATCTGCTGTCCTGGAGGCAGTGGGGGGCTGACGGTGCCAGTCAACTCTGCTCAGGGTTACTTTATTCATTTGGTCACAGAGGGAAACGTGCACATATAGAAAACTTTCATCCGCTGGGACCATTGTGCCTCTGCCGCCCCATGTGGAATAAAGGTGCAAAGGTTGATGAAAACGTCATTAGACTGGTCGGGTACCGAGTTGTGTGCCCATTTTTACTCGCACGACAGGAAAACTCTTGTTAATCGATTGCCATTTAATCCTGCAGGGCTGGAGCCAATTTCAGCTAATAAATAAATAAATAAATAAATAAATAAAACAAAAAAACAAACAAACCCAAAAACGCACTGTATATTATTCGGATGGCCTTGAGAAGAGAGATGTCGAGTTTCCCCATTTTACCCATAAATGGTAAAATTATTGATGAAATGTTTTAAAGCATGAAATAGCCTATTTGTTTATTTCATCTATTTGCGATCTGTTCCCACACTATCACTTCAGTCGGTACCTGATGTACTTGGGCCAGACTTCCTCAAAAAAAAAAAAAAAGAAACAAATAATGCCTTTTAATGGTACATCTAAATATCTTAGTTTTCCCATTGGTGTTCTTAAAAAAAGAAAACGAATGATCAAAATAGTGGAGTAAGGATGTATAGAATGTGAACATGACTAATTTGCTAGCTAGCTAGCTTGAGGTTCGAAAAAAAAAAGAAAAAAAAAGAGGTGGAATTTTATTTTGAAAGTTGCCCCTTTAACAACGCCAGAGTTTTACCGGCCGGCTTTGAGCCACTTCCGGCCACTTCACCGCCAATTTACGAGCAAGAGGAAGCAAAAACAACGTGTCGGTGGAGCCGCAGTCTGCCAGCGTCCT